>NC_092190.1:8096547-8459047 GCF_043641665.1 Enoplosus armatus | reverse complement strand
AACGTAGGACTAGATAAAGTACGAGATACGAGGCAGAGACACAGCCGAACGTTTACATGCACACACGACACCAGGTTACTGACAGAAATCTGGTTACGCAGGTAATTAGACAACACATTTATATACACTGTACTACTGTGTAAGTTTTAGATGGCTGAAGCGTCATCTTAGCTTCAACTGAGCTTGGTTGTGGGGTAAGAATCTTTGGTTTTATTTTTGGTATCACGATTCTATTCTCAATTCAATAAATAGGGTAGGGGCACTATTATTAGGCTCTTTCTCCAGTGCACTGAGTGCCAAACCATTCCCTCATGTTTTGTAGTCCGCTGAATAGCACTATGAAACATAACTGGCAGTAAAGCTAACTGCTCTTAAAGACAGTCACTGTCTGACCGAACAGAAAAAAGGAGAGAAAAGTATGTGTGAGTATGAGGCTTATTTTTATTGGAAAAAGTTGCAATAATTTGGAAACACGTTAGTCTTCTGCCTATTTCGTAGGTCGACTTACAACAAAAGGTCCAGCTTTATTGTCATTATACAATACAGTTGTAGCCCCCTCCATACTACTTAAATAAAACAATAAAATAGGCAATCAAATAGAACAAAGTATATAAAAGAAATAACAAGGAAAACGAAATTATTTGTCGCCATTTTTCAGCTGCTGTTTTTCATGAATAGCAGCTAGCTAGCTATGTAGGAAGATGATGTCCCCATTTTTAATCCCATCTACAAAGCTCTGACTGGTTGACTGTTTCTCAACAGTACAACACCACACCTATTTGAACCACTTAACATATTGCTGTGGGCAGTGATTCAGACATCTAAGGGTGCATGCCTTTCGAAATAAAGTAGGCTATATCAAGTTAATCTCCATAAACTAGACCAGGGGTTTTCAAAGTCTGACACTCTAGGCCCTCGCCCCTCAGACAAAATCAAGACAATTGAGATTATACCAATTTAAAGTGGCGCAGTGTGTGTCGTTAGTACACTAGCGTTAGTCTCTGAGCAAAACTATTTATTAAATTATTAAATCCAAACTGTTCTTTCATCTTTCAAGATGCCCTCAATTCACAGTTACACCTTTTTCATTACGCCAATATAGCGAGGTGAAGCGCATAACGTCATTAACAACGCGCAGAAATCTGTTTTTGGAATCTGTGAACCAATCAGAACCGTAGAAGATAAGGATCCTGATTCTTATGTAAACTGATTTTTCTTCCCCAACTCATAAGAACAAAGACTGTGGATTTTGTCTTCTTACACTGTTGTCACATCAGGAGGGGATCCCTTAGTGGCAAGTATGGTGAGGAGGGACCGACAACTCTTTCAACGTACATGAGTAGTGTATTAAGACAGACTTTAAAACATCTGAGCCAATCCTTTTAAATGCATGTAAACGCACCACTGGCAAACAGCGAGAGAGAGAGAGAGAGAGAGAGAGAGAGAGAGAGAGAGAGAGAGAGAGAGAGAGAGGCATGGTTAGGAGGGGAGGGGGTGTCTGGTTGAAAGTGCACATTTGTTGCGTTGAGGGAGGAACATTTTGACGCTGTTACAACTCCCCCACCACCTCCACCCCCTCCTCTCCCCCGCCAATCTCACACCTGATGTGTGGGGGCTGCTGGGAGTTGCATGCCAGGATGAATAACAACCGGCTGTTAGTCACGATAGAGCAAGAACACACACGCCGCCCGTCTCTCTCTCTCTCTGCCGTCTTCCTTCTCACCTTCTCTCTCTCTTTCTCTCCGACACACACAAACAGCATTTTCTCCATGATTTACGAACGCATTGAGATTCCACTTTACTCCTCTGTCTCTCTGTGTGTCTCTCTCTCTCCCGACTCGCCACAGTGCAACATTGACATTTGGGTTGAAGGTCATACCACACATTCCACTCTTCCACATTGTGCTCATGACCCGCTATCAGCGTGGTTGGTGATACTGAGTGGGTGACAATATGTATGTGTGTGTGTGTGTTTGTGTACGTGTGAACTAGGACCACAGAGAATCCTTTTTCTTTGTGGTTCAATATCATCTCCGGCTCATATCCGCAGATACTGTCAATGTTTGCAGATTGAGACAAATCTGTGGAGAACTGTATTGATTGTGCTGTTTATTGAAATGCAACCAATGAGGTTTGCGGTTCAAATGTAAAAAAACAAACAAAAAACAAACAAAAAAACAAACATCATCCCTCTGGTAATTTTGTCATCATTACATTTCCCTAAAAGCACAATTTGTGTAAGAGATAAAAAAAAAATAAACTCAGTGCTTTGCAGTTTTACTCTTTAAAGGGGATTTTGGTGTCAGAACCAACAGTTATTTCCTGTATAGGTGAACACCTGTGACAGATGGCACCAGTCAGTTAGGAAAGTTAAGTTTTCTAATTACAAATTCTGAAGCAATCATTTCTTACTAGGAAGAAGGCTAAAAGCATGTAGGTAAAAAAATCGTTTTTATAGGATTAGCACATCAGTTAACCTAAACTTATAAGAAGTTTTAGGGTTACTCCGTATTCTTACAGTCATTTTGAAATACAGATGCATAAGATGCATTTTTTTTGATCAATTAAGCTGCTTATTATTTACTCAATTAATTGCTTGGTCTATATGTCAGAAAATAGTGAAAAATTTCCAAGAGCCCAAGTTAACATATTTAAATGGTTTGACCAACAGTCCAAAACCCAAAGATATTCCGATCATATCATACTAAGAAAACCAGAAATACTCACATCAGTGTATTTTTGGCATTTTTGCTTGACAAATTACTACTTATCATCAAGTAGGCTTCTTTACTGAATCTCTCTCAGCTGCAGGTCGACTGTTCAGGTTCCAATTTGAGGGAACTCATCTATGTTTTTCTGAAGCAGATAATCATACATCATGTTGGCATGGCTACAACCTCCTCTCCCATCACAAACTTGTTTACATCAACATCTGTCATACTGTGTCAACTAGACTCTCTTTGGCACAAAATTGACAATTGTGTATCGCTGGGAGCTTCACAAGGTTGCTAATCAATCTCAATGACTCAACAATTACTTTACCAGGCAGATTGGTGGCTTTTGAAATTCAATTTCTGCATTGTGATACACCTCTTCACTACATGACTGTGTTACTGCTCTTATTAGGCAACGTATTCATCTTGAATAGGAAAATCTGGCTTCACCATTTCTGCTAATTATGGTCCACAAGTCTGGTCAGAGACCTGTTGATGTTGATATCGCGGTTCCTTAATAATGATAGAGATGGTTCATTCAGATTAAGTGGAGTTAGTGTTAGCAATGAGCCCAGTAAGAAACGATTTTGGATGATTTTGTCTGGTTCTCAACACTGAGTGTTTAAGCTTCCCAAGGAGCCAATCTCCCCCAATATCTGCACATTCTTTAAGCCCTTAATTGAACGCCTAATTACAGACAGGCCTATTTTATAGAGCCTTAAAGAGCCTAAAACAGAGAATGGTCAACATTAGCAGTGTTAGTATGCTAGACCTACCGGATCCACAAAACGGCTTTAACAAGAGATTTAGAAAACTGCAGAAGGGGAATCTTCAACTAAACAATATTTGTGGAGAGCCGAGTGTGCTTTTGTCCTTGTAAAACATTTGTCTCTAAATATGTTTCTACTTTCGCTGACAACTGACAGCTTCCCTCACATAAGCATAGCCAAATAATCTACAACAATTCAATAATAAAAAAAAACAAAAAAACAACCAGAAACATCATTCAGGCCTCAGCCACCTGTGACCCTGACAGGAGCAAAGCAAAGGTACACTGCAGAGGACAGATGGCAATCAGAGGTTTATAAAACCCTTTTCAGACAAGGAAGCTGTATCATTATTTCCACAATACACACACCACTTTGGTCCAGACTGAAATTTCTCAGCAACTATTGAATGGATAGCCATGAAACTGAATGACATCCATGTCTCCAGAGGATGAATCCTAATGACTGTAGATCCTCTGGATTTCCCTGTAGCGCCCTCATGAGGTTGACATTTCTTGTTTTTTTAGGGAAATGTACCGTTAATTATTTAATGGATTGCCATGAAATTTGGTTCAGACATTCAGGTTCCCTTCAGGATGGATTATGATAACTTTGGTATTCCTCTGACTTTCCATCAAATCAAAAATTTAACTGGTCCAATATTTTGGTTTATGACCAAATATTTGACTATTGACATTCCCATCAGTCACTGCTGTACTTAGTTTAGTGGTAAGTAGCAAGTGTTAGCTTTAGCATTGTGATGTAAATGTAGGTGTGGAATGGAAGAAATGTTACCAGGTCCGACTGATTGGCATCGCAATTTTTATGGAAAAATGACTTGGGGGCATATTCAGACATGATCAACGTGTTAAATTGCAAGCTTACGTAGTGATTTGCATGTCTGAACGGGGCTATAGATGTATGTGTGATCAGTTGCCGTACCTGCATGCCAGTAGGGCTCAGTAGGCTCCACCAATCCCTATCCAGGCCAAAGACAAAGGCATTGGCCAAGCCGTGGAGTGGTGCTGACAGGACGTGCAACAGGGTGAGAGAGAAGGATGGATCCTGTGGGTAGACGGCATTATGGAGCCTGTTGGAGGAGAGAGGGAGGGAGAGAGAGACAGAAGCGTTGAGTTCATCCATAAAAAAAAGTTGTAAATAAAGAGACAACCTGCAAGATGGCTTCAGGGGCGAGGATGAAGTAATTGAAGGAGAAGTCCGACGGAGTAGAAAGACAGCAACAGGAAAGACAGAGAGCGAGAGGTTGATGGACAGAGCAACAGAAAGAGGGAGAAAGAGAGGGAGTGAGTGACAGAGTGAGGGACAGGGTGAGAAGGAGAGGTAATGAGAGCGAGTGGCAGAGGCAGAAAAAGAGAGGGAGAGAGAGAGAGGGAGAGAGAGGAAAAGGGGAGGGTGAAAGAGCGAGTGAGCTTTATATCAGCGTTTAAGAGCCCATTAGGCAGCGTGAGACGGCTGGGCTGACACATTCTTGGCTGCCGCTTCGACAGCACGCAGCACTTTACAAGGACAGGGAGAAGTGTAGCGCTCAACTCCCTTCCTCTCCTTCTCTCCCATTTCTCTCATCTCAGTTTCCTGCTCCTTCTGACCACAATTTCACCGTCCCATCGTCTCCTTCTTTTTCATTCCGTGCACGTTTCCTACACACTGCCTCCCCCTTCTGCGATATCTCTCCCATTTCTTTGCATTTGGTTTCATCTGTCTGGATATCTCATTTTCATCTTGACTCATGAGGGCGATCCTCAATCCTTTTCTTTTCAATTCCCCTCCCTGCGCCTATCTCTCTGGGAGCCTGGGGCATGACTAGGAGGAGAACCTGATATTGTGTGGTGCGGCTGCAAACTAATGGCTGCCCCTGAGAATGATGCTGCTCAGCCATTAACCCTGGATTAACCCTGTATTAGCGCTGCTCGTCGGGTTAGCCCGCCGCTAATGTCTTTTATTGATCTATTAGCGAGAGAATCAAACCGCGCACAGCTCACAGCATTTCCGCGTGTGCAGTGTTCCTAGGTTGGGTGTGCACAGTGAACTAAGTGGCCACGGTGGTTGACCTCAGTGTCAGGAAAGTCATCCCCAAGCTCCTTGTGCCCCGCAGGGAAGGAAGATACAAAACCAACCATTTGAGGAATAGAACCAGTGTTGAATTGTGGTGACAAGCAGTTACGTGAGACACCACACTCACTCATCTCTTTGTGGCTGACACAGTCAGAGGATGAGACATGTCTCCAGTTATTAAAATGATTTTGTTGAAATCTTTGGTAATAGCACTACCATTGTGTTTTGAACTATTCTCCCCATTAATCACTTTCCAACAGCGTTGCCAATAGTGTGACATACCTGAATAGACAAGGCGGCTATATCGACGCCATCAAAGCGACAAATAAGGCACCTACACCAGAATATTACTATTACCTATTACTACATCATTGCCGTTTATTCCAGCAACCCACGGCAAGAATTAAATATGAAACGGATAAAATCAAATTGAAAAAAAGACGGTGGCTGCTTGCAGTAATGTTAGCAAGAGACCTCTGTAAGCACGCAAAAATAACTAAAAATAACTCCTTTGTGCATTGTCAAATCACGTCGGACAGCCAACTTGACTGTATCTTTTTTAAGAATAAGTCTTTAAAAACATAAAGATATAGTTCCATTACTATTTTAAGTAATTTCCTAAAACAGAATTTTTAGCAAATGTTACGATGACAGGAGTGAATAGTGCATTTGTTGGGAACTATTTTCAATCGCGAATTAATTCATATTTGATATGCTAGTATTTATGGCACCAGGATTGTGTGGGGTTGACTCAAAGTAAATTGTGCCTATGTTCATCATAATAAAGGATCATATATTTGTTTTGGACAACAAATGAGGCTTTGGCTTTCAACACATTTATCCAAGAAATCTAAGAAAAGCAGGGAGAAGTAACAAGTAACAACACTGTAAGTGGATTTATGAGAAATGTGGTCTTAATTTGAATAAAAACTAACACTAACACGGACTAAGGACTCAGTCATGGGTAAGTTTCTATGTGACAATACTGTGAATTATGGCTGGGCGATGGACCTCAAATCCATTGCGGTTGTGTTTCAGGTGATGGAACACATTGCTTGTGTTCATTATAAATTTGTATTTTATGACAGTATTTACATTAAGCTTGAGCTCTGTAACGTCGTCTTTACTGAAGCCAAAATGTGGTCACTTGACTGACATCGTGACTTTTTTCTGCACCAGCTCCCTGGACCCGTGTCCAACTGTAATTTCTCCAACATTTGAGTGAATATTGAGTTTCTCTATCAGAATTAGCCTACTGGGTGCTCATAGTTGATTAAATCGTTAAAATAGAGATGTGAAACGATGCTGACTCAACTTCCTCTGATATGAATTAATCCACACAAAGGTAACAAGAACCTGCTGACCAGCAGTAATTGGTTATTTGTACTTGGGGTTAGATGTGATTCGTTATTTTGCTTTCAGATGTGTTAAGAGAGCCCTCATGACAGCCTGTCTGAAGGAATTAATTGACCAAACTGACATAACTTTGGACGACTGTAAATTTATGGTTTATTGCCCAGTTCTTCTGTGAATGTCAAGAATGCTGCACCTTTAAATTACAGGTTAGAGGCACTTTTACTTTCAAACTAAGCAAGCACATCATTACAATCTGGTTTTTTTTTTACTTCCCTTAAAAACCCAGTCAGAACTGCAGGTGAACAGCACAGAAGATGATTATGGAGATTCATCCACAAATCTGGTTATAATCCTCTCTTATCCCCTTTTGCAGCAAGAGGTTGCAAGGTTTATTTGCTAGTAATCTGTCTCCATTTACCTTCAATATACCTTTTGAAAAGTTATGACAGGAAAGAAACCGCAAGTTGGGTTGGCCAAAGGTCGAAGACACTCTGTAACGAGAACCTACCTGTTGTAGGGATAAGGGGTGTCAACTAAATGTCTTAACGCAGCTTAAAATAAAACCAACAGTGCAGCTGGTGGAGCATAGAGTGGCGTGTCCTGGCGCTTGTCGGAGTAAGGACCATTTCAGAGCGACACTGCCTATTTTCTGGGTTAGCCTACTGCTGTATCTCCGAGGACCAGACCAGCTGCTGCTCACATTCATTTCACTTCCCATTAAAGGTGAAATAAATCAGGAGTCCCCACACAACCTCCTTAGAGACGCAGGAAACACATGCACATACATGCACACGGAGGAAGTCGGACACATGCGGACATGCATAAACACACACATGACTGCCTGTACGTGTGTGTGGAGGTGTGTAGATACAATATAACCTAGGTCATATGCATTGAGGATGTCAGGTGGAGAGGAAATGCAGGGGATGTGTGTTTGTGTGTGCGTCTGCCTGTGTTTGTGTGTGTGTGTGTCTGCCTGTGTGTGTGTGTGTGTTTCACTGACAGCGCAGCGGTGAGAGTGAGTGGGTCTGTGTGAAGGGGGGCTATTTCTGGCGTCTCATTTTTTTTTTCCTGCTGCCGCAAAGAAATGCGATCGGCGTCCGGGAAACGAGAGCTGGCAGCAAGCAATCATCTGCCTGCCACACACACACACACACACACACACACACACACACAGACGCACACACAGCACCTCGCAGCGCCGAGCAACACGCGCCATGGCAACGGAACAGCCGCAATTAGAGGCGAAGAGCCTTTCCCCTCCATCGAGGGAGAGACGGAGAGCGAAATGAAAGGAAGAAAGAAAGAGCAAGCGAGAGAGAGAGAAAGAGAGACAGGAAGGGGGGGGGGGCAGAGAAACAGCACTGCACAGGAAGGAGAGAGGGAGAGTGGAGGAGGAAAGGAGAACACGATAAAGAGGTGAGAATGTGCAAGAGTGAAGCTGTGAAGGGGAACGAGGGCCGAGAGCGTTGGAGGAGGAGGATGAGGAAGAGGAGGAGAGAGGAGGGGAAAGGGCTGAAGGAGTGGGGCTGAATGGAAAAGACTAAAAAGCAGAGGAGGAAGAGAGCGAGGAAGAGAAAGGGGAGGAGGAGAGATATCCAAAAAGGCAGATTGCAAGACATGAGCGAGACAAACAAAAGAGATTACGTGCGAGAGAAACCAAGATAAGACGGGGGGGGGGGGGGTTAGATAGAGAGAGAAGAGAGATGGGTGGAGGCGTGAGGAGGAGGAGGGGGGGGGCAGGCTGTTTCTCCTGTGTGAGCCGGGCTAATGAAAGATGAATGAGGGAGGCAGTGGTGGAGAGTGTGGCTGCGGGCGATGCCTGGCTGAGCGGCTGAGCGGCTGTGTGTGTGTGTGTGTGTGTGTGTCGTAGTCAAGTGAGTCTCACAGTTGGCTGACTGGTGTTGGACAACAGGGACGATATTGTGTATACTTTTTGGCTCCAGAGCAAATGGTTAACAACAATACACACACATGCACGCTAACACACACATAGAAGCTGACATATGTAGCTTAAAGTCGAAGTCTGCCACCACCTGTAAGCAAGCAGTCAATCATTAGTACTCGCACAGCGTCTCGGAGCCTTGCTCACTTATTCAGACCTTCCATCTATCATGCTGTCAGTCACTCTTTGAACCCGTTTCTCTCTCACCCTCCAGATTCTGTTCAAAATCCTTCATCCGCTGCCTCTCCCTATCTCTTCCAATATCCCACCCTGCCAGTCTATACCACTTTCCCAGCCATCCATTTCCCTCCTCCCTCTATCAGGGTTCACCTTTTTGTCTGCCTCTAATTGTTGTGCCGAACATCCTCGGAGCCGTACTGCAACAGCTTGGACGGGAACTCCTTCCCAAGAGCGGTGGTGGTGGGGGAGGGTGGGACCAGACAGAGAAGTCCTCCTGACCCCGATCACACTTCCTCCTCTCTCCGACTGACTGCCTGACTTCTATTTTTTTTCCTCCAGACGAATCACATGCTTCACAGTGCCAAAACAAGGCCCTATTGCTGCTGCTGACAGCAAATGTGAACTTTTCTCTGACTAAAAGGGATAATTCTGCCAAAACAAGCACAATCCCTCGACTCTGTGTAAGGTCAGAATGTGATTCACAACTTTTTTCAACTCAAAAATGACAAGTCATGGGCAACTTATTGTAGCAAGGGAGACGTTGTGATATCAACCATCATTTCTGAGAATACATTGTAGCTGAGACAAAATCACTGGAACTAAGGTGTACAATAGAGGGGATTTATATACTTGAATTTTCAAAAAGTATTACCACCTGTGGCGACGCTCACTGTACAGCAAACCTGTAGTTTTCACAAAGCTTTTAGGCTTATTAAGATGATACACCTGAAATTATTCTAGGTCCAATTAGAGAAACTAAATTCTTGCACCTTGCATGGCAGCTCGGTCGCCATCAGTGTGTGAGTGAATGGGTGAATGAGACTTAGCTGTAAAGGGCTTTGGGAACCGTGAAGGTTGAAAAGTGCTATATAAGTGAGATCATTTATTTATTATTATTGTTATTATCATTTAATTATGCTTCATGATGGTTTGGGGCATGATAACCTTCTTATCGAATTTGAACCAACTACAATCCACTTATTGAATCCAAATCCTTCGAAGCACAATTAGATCTTTGCCATTTTTACTCTCAACAATTTTAAGCAACAAAGTTATAAATAACATTTTTTTAAAGAACTTAAAAGGTTCTGTTGGCTGTTCACTTGTCTATTGTGCATGTGTGATGGCCTCTTGGGCAGCAAAGACAGAGGACAGGCCTTTCATTGTTCAGTGACAACATGTGATCAGCAACTCAAATGTGCATAAAGCTCTAACGCTTGTGAACTATCTGCAGGAATATGTTGCACTCTATGGATATGGACATGTGAATGATCTACTTTTGATCAGTCAACACGGGGATAACTGTCACAGCTAAGGGTATGACTCCAATTATACACACCCCCGCAGATGCACAGCGCACATACACATGTGCACGTTTCTTGTCAACCTTTTGCGTGAACATTTCACCAAATATTTCTGGAATCAGGCTGAAACACACAAACGGGCAGGCATGTTGTGCAGAAACAAAACACACACCTGCACGGGTGCACACACACACATACTCTAACAAAGAGGCTCACACAGACCCTGGGGACCGAAGAGGCTAACGTTCACCAACAGAATAAAACCCAAACAAAGAGACATCCTGTTTCCTGGAACACAACACCACTCAACCCTCTGTGCTGGGAGCAGCCAGTAAACACGCACACACACACAGGCACAAAATCTGTTCATTGTACATCGCCGCGCATGTGTTTTCGAGCGCCCGATTCATGTACTGGCGTGTGTCTACGTGTCCAGCGACGCCACTGGCTGTGCCTTCGAGTGTTGGTGCACGTGAGTTTATCCTTGTGAGTGGCTGAGGCTAGACGTGTGTGCGCGTGTGTGTGTGTGTGAGAGAAAGACAGAGAGGAGGGAGGGAGAGCAGATGATAGAGTAGGCTTTAGCGATTCCCTGGAGTGTGAGGCAGCGTTTACGGCACTCTCAGAGCAGCCAGAGTGATGAATATTTAAAGACGTGCCTGAAAGAGCAGAGGGAGGGGGAGCAGGGTGTGTGTGTGTGTGTGTGTGTGTGTGCGTGTATGTGCTTGCATGCACCTGCGAATGTGTGTGTGAAGGAGGTTATCTAGTATCTCCTTTAGCATTTGTGTGTGCTTGTGTATACCATATGCAAGCACATGAATGTATGTGTATGCCTATATGTGCCTATATGTAGTTTGTATGTCTGTACGTGAGTCTATGTGTCTATATGGCTTATATGTATGTATATAGGGACTATAGATGTCTATATAGTTTATTTGCCTGTATATGTTAATGTGTTAATGTTTGCATGTCTGTGCATGGGCATGTACATATGCCTGTAACCTGTGTGTGTATTTTATGTCTACATATTGATTTACATGCATGTAAATACCTGTATATTATCATATGTCCACTACGATATTAAATTCAGAACCTCCATGTGCGTGTGTGTGTCCAGCCTCGGTGCGAGCGCCTGCCCTGTGCATGTGTGCACTTTACACAGCCCTGTAGGCCAGCTCTCTGTCTCGCTAAATGGGGATGAATAGCAGAGCGCCGCTGCTGCTGCTCAACGGGAGACAAATGGTTACGGGGCTCTCCGTCTCCAGTTACACACCGATCACTGCCTGCGACGCAAAAAAGCACAAGTGCAACGCTCATGGGCACACACAGTAGGCATGGTCAAATATCCCCCCAAATAATATCTAGGCCACACAGCCACATGTGGCTAAGCTATGACACAGGCCATCAGGGTGCTCAAGGAGCGAGACAGCTGACACCACAGACATCTTTGATTGACAAGGCTTTTTGTTATCTGTGTGTAAATAAGAAAAAGAAAAAAAAACATTAAAACTGATTATTAGACCTGTCAGTCTATGTGCTTTCTTAATGTGCTAAATTCTGGTGAATGAAATTATACTCAAATTCAACTAATCGTGACTTTGGTGGCGACCCCCTGGAGTCCAATCATGGAAACCTGGAGCCCTGAAAGCACTACTGCAGAGATCAAAGATCAAAGCAACACCAAAAGGAGGATAGATTATAGAGTTTTACATGTAAATCTGAAAAAAACCATCACATACCTGCAAGCTATATCAAGTTCAAAACTTATTTTAGTAAACAGGCCAACGCTGCCATTCTCATACAGTAAATTGAATGTGAAGAGATAGATAAATATAAAAGGCTCGCAGACAAATAAAGATGAGAGTTGGAACCTTGCATACTGCCTTTCAGCATCTGAGGAGCTCACTTGTTCAAGTAAACAAAATACACCACAAAAGATATTAGGGTATACAGTACAAACCACACACCAGCCTACACACACCGAGGCACAAACACACATCCCTGCGCGCTGAATGCAAGATATTCCGAGAGGCGTAGAGGCGAGGAACGGAAGGAAGGGAGTGTAGAAAGGAAAGAGAAAGCAGGAGTGTGAGAGAGAGAGAGAGAGAGAGAGAGAGAGAGAGAGAGAGAGAGAGAGAGAGAGAGCGCATCCTGGGATGCAGAATGCCAAATACAGTGAGATAAGAGTTAATGTATCCCCCCACCCCCCTTCATCCCTCCAGTTTGGCTCTCTCTTTCTTCCTGCCAACATCCATCCCTCCCTCCCTCCCTCCCTCCTCCTCCTCCGCCTCCTCCCCGTTTGCTTTGAGGGATGAATAATAACTGCTGCTCTGAGATTTCCTCCCTCGTTTTTCAAAGCGCAGAACGGAGATGGGGAAGGTCTGCCTGGCCCGGGCTGCGCGTGTAGGTTGTGTGTGTGTGCACACACACAAAAGCGCAGCCACGCACTGAAGCACACACAGACACACGCACACACTGTCTTGTTCTCGCTGCTTGCCTGGAGCAGGGAAATCAGATCTCCTCCAGAGAAAGGCGGGTGGGGGGGCGGGGGGGTTAGACGCTGTAGGGAGCCCATACTAAAATCCCCTGCAAGCACGTATAGGCCTATACACACCACAAAACCCACACGCAGCATCGAGGGAAACCAAGAATAACTAGGAGGATGCAAGCTGCCTCCTGGAGCGACAGGGTGAACTCAAGGTTACAGACACATCACCGGTTCAAGCCCCGCCGCCAGGGCCAATCCGTCCATGCTGAAGCATCCCTCTGCAGGGCACATAACCCTGATTGCTCAAAGGCAACTAGCTCTCCTGCCATGTGCCTTGCCTGGGAGGTTAGGGCTTTTAGACAAAGCCTTAAAGTAGAAAAAATAAAAGATACTAAATGGGGATGCCAGTTTCTCCCTGCTTGGTGTCAAAAGGGGAAGGGGGGGGGGGGTTTAAGGAGAGCAAAAAAAGTCCTCGTAAAAGACGAGCAGGCTGTCCAGGAGGAGCACTTGCACAGCACGCCGCGCCGCGCAACACAGAAATCGGCAGCTACGTTCCGAGGAGAGGGCTTATTTATGCAAACAGGCGTACAAGCGCGCACAGTAGGAATCTAGACAAGCCTTGTAAACAAACACACACCCACACCATAAAGCACACAGGGGAGGCGATGTGAGAAGCAGACTGTGAAAACTCTAGTCGTGCCCGGGCAGTGCTCACACACACATGCAAAGAGCTGAGAGAGATTGAAGTGCAGAGGGAGGGAAAAGAAGGACAAAGAGAGAGGAGGAGAAGGAGGAGGGGAAAGAGGGAAAAGTGCGAAGGTGCGAGTGTCTGGTGCTACTTTTGTGTTGCCAAATGAGGGCAAGTGAATGACTGAGAGAGAGAGAGAGAGAGAGAGAGAGAGAGAGAGAGATGGACGTGTATGGTAAAATGATGTATAATGACTCGTTCATGCATGTGTGTGCAAGCGCGGGGAGGAAAAGTAGGAGCGCTTTCCCATTTCAATTCGCAACAGCTGGTGTCGAATTAACACATTTACCAGTGTGCATTTGGAACAGATTAAAATTGTGTGTGGCGTGTGACTGCCTGTCTGTGTGTGTGTTTATGCGCGTTTGTGTGCGTGTTGTAGCAGATGAGGGCCAAAAACAAGAGTGTGTTTGTGTGTGGGAGTGTCTGTGTATTAACGCAATGGATCAGGGCAGGCAGAAATGGCAGAGAGAGAGGGGGGGGCGAGAGAGAAAGAGAGAGACAGCAGCAGAGAGGGATGTAGAGCGAGCGAGGGGAAGAGAGAAAGAGAGAGCGAGAGCGAGAGAGAGAGAGAGCGAGCGAGCTCTACCCGACGGCTTTAGCTGCTGCCCTGGGCCGTCTCTCTAAGCCCTGTTTAGGAGGCTTTGGAGCTCAGATAGAAATAATCCCCCACTCAGACACACACACACGCTAGGCATGCACACACAAAATAAAAACGCACGTACACACACACACACACACACACACACAAACACACGGGAATGCTCATAGACAGACAAGCAAAAGCGCACACTCAAGTCGAGGCGGACAAACAAGTGCGCACACGGGCACGTAGGCGCACGCACACACGGCAACAAGCAGCGACAGCACATTCGCCTTGACACGAAACCAACCACCCGCCTACACACGCACACACACACACTCACACGTACAAAAAACACACACACTAAAGGCTGTCTGCCGTGCGCTGCTTCTGCACGGCAGAGCACAGCGACATCGGCACGGCACCGTGACAAACACTTTACACACTCCAGCACTCAGCAGAGGGGAGGGAAGGAAGGAGGGAGAGATGGAGAAAGAGGGGAGGAGGAGGAGGATATGAGCCGGGGGGGGGGGGGGGGGGGGGGGGGGAGTAGGGAGAGGGAGGGGAGGCTAACAAATTAATAGGAGCCGGAGATATACACAGCCAGCGCTGCTGCTGAACGGGGGAGGAGGGGGAGGAGGAGGAGGTGGAGGACGACGACGAGAGAGCAATTCATTCCCGTTTTCTCGTCGTACGCTCTCTGGAGAAAGGCAGCGTGGAGCGGAGCTGAGCGAGCGAGAGCGTGTTTGCTCAAGAGAGGGAGGGGGGGAGAGAGAGAGAGGGCTTTGTGTGGCAGAGGAGAGGGAAAAGTATAGGAGGAGGTGGTGGTGGTGGTGGTGGTGGGGAGGTGACATAAAAACACAGGAGAAAGACGGAGCGAGGAAGTGTGGAAATAAGGGGGAAATAACAAAGACGCGTTTTGAGCGGAAAGGAGGAAGAGAGAGTGGCATTAAGGGAGGGGAGGAAGGAAAGAAGGGGGGAGTGAGGAGGAGGAGGAGGATGGTGGTTTGGGGTTAGCGCAGGATGCAGTTTGTCATCTTCATCAGCCGACAGTCGGGGCACGGGAGGGGAGGGGGAGGGGGAGGAGGGGACTGGAATGGATGGAGAGGTGAAGGAGGAGGAGAGGGCGAGAGTGGGAGGTGAGGGGGGGTTGGGTGGTGGGGGGCAGTGTTTAAGCGGAGCCTTTGAGAGACGTTGACCCTGTAATTGACCTGTGTCTCCGCCTACATTGCCGTGGCGACAAGCAGAGCCGCCGCAGCTAATCACTTAGTAACCCTGACCTGTCAATCACACCGGTTCCACGTGGAGGGGGGGAGGGAGAGAGAAAATGAAAGAAAGAGGGATAGAGAGAGGGAGTGAGGGAGTAATAACAGCGCTGGGGTTATCATTTACTGGACCACCCGCCACCTCCCACCAGCCCTCAGCCAAGGAAGTCCTGGTTTTAAAAAAGCCAATAAAATGCTCTATGCCTCCAACACACACATCCTCACACACACATCATGCGTGCACATGCAATCTCCTTCAGTGTTCATGCTGCTACAGAGAGCGAAGCTTCCCGCGAGTTCAGATAAGAGAGAACAAGAGAGGAGGGAAAGGCAGAGGAGAGGGGGAGGGGTGACGGCCTGAGAAGAGATAAGATAGCAGAGTGAAGCGAACATGCAAATAAAACAACAGAGCGCAGAGTTTATGTGCCGTACAGGTGTGTGTGTGTGTGTGTGTGTGTTACCTGTTGATGAGGGGAAAGATAGACACCAGCAGGTAAACGGAGGGATACCACTTCAGCGGCTTGATCTCCTCCGCCAAGGAAACCTGGAGGAGAGAAAACTGACTACTGACCCATGTCGAGAAACTGAACGCTCACATTAACACTCGTGTCTTTCTATCACTCAAAACACACACACACACACACACACACACACACACACACACACACAGTCAGTGTCTTAACTGGAAGATCAGTGCACTGAGGCAAACAACAAAGGCCAATTAAAACCTAATAAAATATTAACCTGCTGATAATACGCAATATCCACACAGTTATGAGAAGAAACGGGGGATTCCAATTAAACTGGAAGCCAATACTTTGCCGTAATGTGAACGGGATGAATTCAATATCTATATAAGCAGGCGGGCAGGAAGACAGAGAGATGCGGCAGCAGCTGAAAGTCGAGGAGGGGGAGAGCCTGGCGGTGGAGAGCTTTTACAAGCCGTTATCTAATTCCCGGGAGAGGAGGACTCTTGCGTCCGGAAGAGGCTGAGAAGCGCGGCCCCTGGATCGATTTTCTGCGCTGTGCTGCCCCCCCTCCCCCCTCCCCCCCTCCTCCCCTAGGCTGGGATGCAGTAGCCGAGCCAGCGCAAAGCCTCGCTCTCTTTCTCTCCTTCTCACACACACACACACACACACACACACACACACACACACACACACACACACACACACACACACACACACACACACACAGACGGAGCCAGGAGGCAGGGCCACGAGCTCCGGTCTCTACCCCCACATGCTGGAAATTAATTACTCACCAGAAAGACCCCGAGGCGTGCAAGCTCTAACGCAGGCATTTTAAACAATTCAAATGAAAATCACGAGAGCCCCCCCGGTGGTATTTTATCTTATGTGTGTGTGTGTGTGTGTGTGTGTGTGTGTGTGTGTGTGTGAGTCTATATGAGCCAAGTTTCCACCGTGTAACGTGCGCTGGCTGTACGTGATCAACTGAGCGGAGATCTGGTCGTATTTCCACATCACAGTCTGTAACAGCATAACCCAAAGGCAAAGATTAAGCGTCGCCCTAGTAATGTCTATCATAAGGGGAAGCTCTGACATCGCTGGCCATGTCAAGCTCTGCCTATTGACATCTCAAGTGTGTGTGTGTGTGTGTGTGTGTGTGTGTGTGTGTGTGTGTGTGTGTGTGTGTGTGTGTGTGGTGGGAGCAATGTCTCATTGGTAGAGGGAAAGGGCAGGCCAGGAGCCTGAAGGATGCAACGTGGAAAAGGAGATTTGTGGGTGTGTGAGCCATTGAGTTGTTTTTTTTTGCAGGGGGGGCAGAAATTGGGTTTAAAAGAATGGAGCAAGTAATCTAGATAAAATGTAGGTGAGCCGTAGAGACAGGCATTTGAGGAATTTCAGTGCGCAACAGACAGGATGTGGAATAGTGGAGGAGGAAGAGCGCGGCTAAAGAGCCTCATGTTTTTAATCACAGTCCTCCCGTGTCAGAGGCCCCTGCGCTGCTCGGGAAGCAGAGGGGGAATGAAACCGTAATTATGTGCGGCGGGCGCAGCGGTCCCAACGTTAATGACGCACACTAGATTACAGACGGTTATCGAGAGCAAACCCATCCCCTTCACCACCCACTGCACTCCTTAAGAGAAAAACCGAAGGACTTTTCAAAAGGTTTTTTTGGGAGTGAAATTCAAGGACTAAAACTTTTCATAAAATTTAATAAAGAAATGTTTTTCCATGAGACCTTTCTCATCATTATAATCATCTACTCGTCATACTACATCATCTGCTGCAGCATGAACACAAATGTCCATCATAGGGGTTTTTCTCATGATGTGACGAGTTGATTCTTTTAAGAGGTTCAGAGAGTGTATCAGTAAATTATAATGTATATTATATTATTGTCTGTTTCAACCTCAACCTTTAAGCCAGCGTGGACAAGAAGTACTTAAAGAAAAAGAAAACTGAACAGCTAAGCAAACTCCACCTGCTGAGGAAGATTGTGTGATACAATTGAAAGCTCCAGATCAGAACAGAAAAATTGGTGCTTTCGAGAACTAAAATGCTTTAAAATATTTTAAAATACTTTAACTGCCTCATTTGTTTTTCTTAAATCCACAAAGCTTTGTCAAGGACAGCTGATAACCCAAAGTATCCTTCACCAGAAGTAACGCTGAGGGCTCAAAGCAACATCCAGCAGCTAGAGAGTCGATCCCTACAAAAGAAGGTATACACGTTTTGTCAAAGCAATGTCTCCCACTTGAGAGCCCTTGAGAGACAAACCCAACTGTCCTTGCAGCTGACTCATAGTTAGGATGTTCTTCAGGATGTTGGCGACATGTAAAAGTAAAACTTGGCAGATAAATGGGGATACACGCGTGCAGAGGTAACACTCACCGAGGCCCAGTGTTGCACATGCAGGCACACACACATGTATACAGACACAGGTAGACACATCGCGATGCGATTCAAAGGAAAGCTTGTGTGGATCAGTAAACAAACACCCTGGGAAGATAACGAACAAGCAGCTCGCTGTTTGCTCAGCCAGCTTTGTTGCTACCCGACAGGACTGAGCTGCTGTGTGTGCAGTTGTGCAAATGTGTTTAAAGGTGTGTGTGTGTGTGTGTGTGTGTGTGTGTGTGTGTGCGCGCAGCCTGACTTAAACACCCTCTTCCGAATATCCTCATGCTGACCTGTACCGCTGCAAGACCTTGTGGTGCTCGTGTGTGTGTGTGTGTGTGTGTGTGTACTCATGCACAACCACAAACAACAACAGAGATGTGTCACGACCATGTGACTGACGGCCCTGATAAGTGCCAACACCAGTTATGTACGTCATCACTCCAGCCAGATACACACACACACACACACACACACACACACACACACACTGATAGAGAGAGAGGGGGGATGACGCCAGGCTGAGTCAGAGAGAGAGAGAGAGAAAAAAAAGATCAAGAGAGGCGACGCAGGAAACTACATGTGTGAGCACAAAACATGAGAAGCATGCATGTGTGTGTGTGACACAGTAACAGAGAACATGTGAGGCGCAGAAGGAGGGAGATGTGGCAAAGTGAATGGAAATCACCAGAGCCAGCGGCCAGCAGGAATCGCTTTCTCTAGTTTACACCTGCTGCTACACACGCACACGCACGCACACACACACACACACACACACACACACACACACACACACACACACACACACACACGAAACAGAGCTCACTGGCTTGGCAAACACCATCGGGGAGGCTGTTGTTGTTGTTTTAAAGCATCGCAGCGCGTGCATAAACTCTCATAAATATTCATGTCCATGAACCTGGCTTGCTGCTTTATTCATGCTGGGTATGAGTACAAGAGTGAGAGGGACGGAGGGAGGGAGTGAGAAAGAGAGAGAGAAAAAGAAAGAGAGGGGAAAAGAGAGAGAGAGAGAGAGAGAACGGCAAGTGAAAGGCAGAGAGAGAAACAGATGGAAATGAGGAGAGCAACTGGGAAAGAGAAATACGAGGAAACGGAGAGTGTGATAAAAACCACTGCTGACTTATTTACACTCTGTGCTACACATAGCAATTAGCCCACATGAACAGTGTGTGTGCACATGAATGTGTGGCAGCAACACACACGTCACTGGTGAGGGTTACGCCAGTTCAGTGTGCAGTAATTACATCTGCCACTTAGGGGCAGCATCTACATAACCTTAACCCTAACCTGCCCTCCACACCTCACCCTGCAGGGTGGAAGAGCAACAACAGAGCAGAGGAGAGGGAGGAGGGGTGAGGTAACTAAAAGCAAGACAACTGGGGGTTTCTGCTTTTAACTTTTCATGACTGTGACTCTGACCATCTTTGAACTTTAGGTAGATTTTAAGGCTTTACATTTTAATGATTGGGCAAGAAGACATTGCAAGAAGCTTTCACACAGGAGAAAAGTAGTACCCAGTACCAGCATTTTACAAGGAATCCATTATTCTATTTAAAGAGGTCAAGCAATTTAGTACTGAACTTCCATAAAGTTATGGGAATGTTTTAAATCATGGCAAAAGAGGCCAATACATCCTGACTTTTAGTCCCTAATATAGGTCAAGAACTAAAAACTCCTGCATCCTACATTTCTCTTAATGTAACCAGTAAAATCTTTTTGTCAGTCCCTTCCTGCCCACATCTTCCAAACTCCACTCCAAGCCCATTAGCAGGGTAATTTCTTCAGACTTTGGAGAGTTCCCTCCAGAGCCACAGTGGACTTTGCACAACTGTTTTGACAGGCAGAGTCGTACTCCCCACAACTAAAATGACCTTTAAACTGCCAGTATCAGAACTGCTTGTTGGATGGTCAGATAGCACCTTTCCGACATGTATTAGTGGGGGCTGTGTCCGATCATTTCTGTAACTTTCCAAAACGGACAATCCAACATTCACACCGACCTCACGACGTGATTGGCCAGCTGTGCTACCAAATTTAAGCACACTTATACGTGCGCACCCACATTAATATATACATGCACAAGCACACACACACAGTGAGAAGCGTAGGCGTCACGAGGTCAAATTGCTCCCTGTTGTTTGACACATACCCAGCGTGACCACGAGCGCTAATCCTGCACATACTCTAATCCTCACGCTCTCTGTGTGTGTGTATGTGTGTGTGTGTGTGTGTGTGTGTGTGTGTGTGTGTGTGTATGCGTGAGTGTGTGTTGAGAAATGTGATGGTCAGACAGGCCATTACCTTTCGTCTCTCTCTCTCCGGGTTGAAGGTTCCCAACCACGACTGCATCTGTGCAGAAAAGACACAAAATGGAAAGAAAAGGTCAGAGCAGTTATTTTGGCCAAAAATAACGAACAAAAAAGCTCAGCATAGTGATTTGATCATTTAAATCAGTTGCTTTTTCCTAGGGAGGGGTGGCCTTAGTTTTAGAGGTCAGTGCCTGCAGTGACAAGCTGGAACAAATAACACATTGGCTATCACACCAATGCAAAATCCCTTCACCCATCCCTGCAAAATTGCCTAATTCACAGCAGAGTGCAGAGCTTAGAGGCAGAGCTGAGCACTTAAATAGCTCCCAGCATCTCACAAAAAGAGGGAACTGATCAGCTTCAGTGCACACAATATGACACGAGGAGGAAGAAGAAAAGGCAAAGGGTGTAGAGAAAGGGGAGAGCAGTTTTGAAGAAGTGTTAAAGAAAAAGGAAAAAGTGGAACAGGCATGGCAGATCTGAGATCTCCAGAGAGAACGTGGGAATACTTTTTCGCTCTTCCTCTGTCTGCTCTCTCAGGGGAATGCAGGGAAAATGTCAACAGACACGCGCAGGAAAACACACACACACACACACACTCACGTGCACGCACACCCATGCACAAGATTGGGATTTGTAATGGTGGGTTAGGGGCGGGGGGGGGGGGGGGGGCGTAGGACGCCAGAAGGTTTATGTAACCCAAGACATCAGAGACAAATCTCTTGAGGCCCAGTGTGAGCTTCACGCGCACGCACGAAGAGGCAGCATGATGATATGCACTAACAGCTCTTCTGTTCTGCTATTTATTAACTCAATGTTGCCATGGTTTCTCTGTGCTGACGTGATTGTCATTGTAAATCTATGTGTGACCATGGTGTGTTTGTGCAGTGCAAGAAAAAAAAAAAAAGATTAGCCATTTGGTCATTAGACTGAACTTGTTCCAGCGCAGCCCAGCTGAGCGCCACCATCCATCAAAATCAACAAAAACTGTTAATAAGTGGCAATATCATTAGGCTTCGGCCAGGTCTCCAGTGTGCGTACGCAGCTTTTGTTGCAATCTCTCTTAAGCCGCGCCACCAAAAGTCGAGCCATTCAGCCCGTTAAGTGCTGAGGCGTGAGGCTTTGGAGGGAAGGAGTGGGCATGTGCGATTTGTACACATCCATAAAACAAACACACCACCACACTCCCCGACCTCTCTGTCTGGCCTGATAATGACTCATTAGCTTTCAAATCCCTCTTGTTAGGACGAGCTCACACAGTCACTCAGAATGTGTCCATGTTTTTCTGAATAATCCTGGTGTAAATGACTTGGACTTGGTAAACTAATGAGCTACGGAGTCGTTTTCACCCACGATCCTCCCTCTCTCTCTCTCCCGTCTGTCTTCGGAAAGTGGGGAAACTTCTCCGTCCAGCTTACATCCCACCTCTCGTCACTCAGCCTCCTCGTCTTTATCCCTTTCCTCCTTGCGTCGCCACCTACCCTGCTTTCAAAGCTTTTGAAATTCTTTCAAGTGAGACAGCCTGCAGCTGAAAAGAGATAAGGCTTGAGCTCTTCATAAATATGATAGAGAAAGCAAAACGGCGGAGTGAAGGGAGAGAGAGACATAGGGGCAGAAAGGAAAAGAGGGGGAATAGAGACAGAGAGAGAGACAGTTGGAGGTGGAAGGGAAAACAAGAAAGGTGGGAAACAGAGATACAGAGAGAGACAGGAGGTTGAGGGAGAGACAGCTGTGAGCTGAATGAGTTATGAGATGCAGGTTGCAAACCAGCTACATTCATTCATTCTCTTTATCACATTCATGATAAAGAGCGGTGTAGTCTCTCTTCCTTTCTCTTCCCTTAAGCTACCTGCTGTCTGTCTCCAATGTTGTCTGTCTGCAGCCCGTCTATCTTTTAAATCTGTCTCACCATCCCAAACAAAGAAGGCTAACATTCATGATGACAATTCATTGTGAGTCTGATGTGGCTTTAGCCTGATTCTCCCTTACTCATTAATTTTCTTTGTATTCGATGAATCACATCAAGAACCCACACACATATTGCTGTTACACATGCCTGCCAGCACCCTTCCGCTGGCACTACAGCCACACCGCGAGGTGTCGTCAGATCAGGGGAATGGCAGCTATGTGAACTTGTGGTATGTTGCCTCTGGGCTCCGACTGCACCCTTACAATGGAAAACCACACAGAGCTACGAGCCAACATGAAGAGGAGATCAACTAAGTGGTAAATCAATGAATCGCTGACCACCTACACAAATTGATTAATTTGTTAACAATTTATACTCTATACTCTATTAATAGAGAGTAAATGTTGAAAAATAGAGAAATATGCTCATCACACGAGTACAGAGAGCTCATGGTGACATCTTCAGGTAGCTTGTTTGCCCGACCAACAGTCCGAAAACACAAGGTGATCAATTTACAATCATATAAAACACAGAAAAGCAAGAAATCCTCACATTTCAGTGGCTGGAATAAGAAAATGGTGGACATTTTGGCATGACACATAAATTAACGCCACTATGTATGCAGTTAGAATTAGAGTTTCTGACATCGGTGCCTCCCAGTAATATGAAAAAACCCCAAAACAAATACATACACACATATGTTCTTTCTACACTCAAGACCTGAATAATTAGTAGCTTTAAAGATTAATTCAGGTTATAACAGCTTATATAAAATGTTGACAAATTGTGAAAAGTACCTGCCATGCAAGTACTGACAGGCCATGGGGCTGTCTTCAAATAGCTCGTTTTGCCCAATTGACAGTCAGGAAACCAAAGGTATCAAATTTACAATCATGTAAAAAAAATGAGAAAAGTGGGAAATCCTCACATCAGAGTAGCTGGACCATTCATAAATGTATAAAAGCCATTATGCATATAATTATAATTAGAATTTTCAAATTTAGCTCCTATAGTATAGTATATATAGTATAGTAGCATGAAAACAACAACACAGACATTTCTACACACAAAAAAAGTTATGTGATCTAAACAATCAGTAGATTAAAAGAATAATTCAGTCCTGGATCTTATCTTTTATATAGTTTTTGTTTTCATTCCATTTAGCTATAATACTATTCTACTGCACTCATCAAGTTAATTGCTGAGAGTGAGCAACGAGGAAGCAGCTCAGACAACACAGGCTAAACTGTTGGCTTGTTTACAACCTGTCTGAACTATTGTGTTTGTTGCTCCATTGGACATTGCTGAAGAGATGTAACCATGTTCCCAAACCTCAGCAACTGCCGGGCACTATGGTTAAGTACAATGTTATCATGGTCGATAAAAAGTTTTAATAAACCAGATTTATCCTTTAAATGATTATTGATTATGGGATCAGCATTGTTTCTGCATGAATGCGTCTGTACTAACGCATTTGTGAGGATCTCCACTGATTACTGTCATTTCAGTGGACAACATAAATTATTGAAAACATAAATTCAAATTTTATTTTAACCTTAGATCCACTCTTAACCCTAAAACAATATATCACACACATACAATTCGTTTGGGCTATTTCTCTTGATGATCTATTTTTGTGAGAAATTTTACATGATTCCTCCCAAGCAGAGAAAAATGCGAACACGCAAACAGCGATCCTGTCTGAGTTCTCAGAGATGTCAGCTTTCACTAATGTCACTTTCCTAAAAGGTCACAATGCATTTGGATTCAGCTAAATTGCCTGCATCTTTGGCGGCGGCGGCGGCTGCTGCTGACTGGACGCGTGTTTAGCACTCACCCTCTCATTGGCCACGCAGATGATCCTGGCGTAGCAGCAGATCATCAAGAAGATGAGGCTGAACAGAGGCACGTACCATCTGCAAAGCACAAACACGAGCAGGTAGTAAGAAAACTCCACATGACTCCACATGTTATCAAAAGATCATTCCTGTCTTTGGCCTCCTTGTAGTCCTGTTTCATGAGGAAGAACAGGAGGTTTATTTAGAGTACTCTTCAGACAAAAAGAAAATGTCAAATGAAGAAAAGACACACAGGACTAATTTCAGTGTCATATATCCTAATGGATGTATTAGCATACACCTAGGTGTCCAATGTTTAGATATTAGGGCTGCATAAACAGATTAGAAACTCATTTGATAAGATGTCCTCTGCAGGACTGTAATCTGAGAAGGCCATTGTTGTTTGATATGATTTGGTGTAGACGTGGACAAAAGCTTGTTCTACAATGATGTTTCACTTAAAATTCTTATTCAGCCTTTAAATTATCTTGCTGTTTTAAACATGAAACAATCCTCATTTTGCTCATGTCCTCACTAAACAACTCAGCGTCAGGATTGGCTAGTGGCCAACTAACCTAAACTGCACATTTAAGTATATTTATGTATAGGTGAAACTGTTTAGTTGGTGGACCCAGGGCAGCATTATTCTAAATAGCTGATGTATAGAGGACGCACAGCATGTACATAAACAGCACAGAGTGGAATAGGCCTGACTCAGCACCTCTGGGCCTTACCGCTCATACTTTCAGAGAGAGAGAGAAGTAGACAAATAACAAAAGATAATGCCACCAAAGTCACAACACCGGAAATGCATGGGATTCCTATGGGATGAAGGGTTGACAATTAAGGGAGGTGCGGGGGAGAATAATAATATGTCAGGTATTTCTGAGTGGATGAAAGAGAGCGAGACGAGCGAGGGAAACGGGGGTGATGGCTTTGTTGGAATGGCAGCCTTGTGTTATGCAACCTCTTGGGAGGTGATGTAAGCTCCGAGGAGTTTCAACCTCTCCCTGCAATCATGAAACAGGCCTTTGTCTCACTTTGATAGACAGGTTCCTGGCCACCACGTCTCTGTTCAGCCTCAGTGACTCTGAGCAGTCGAGGCCGCGCTATGCGACAGCCAAGTCCTCCTGAGCACCTGGCACAGGCAGGGAGGCACCGGCCAAAATGCACCTATGTGATAAACATACTGGATTGTGCAGAGGAAGCGCATCAAGAGTAATTATAGGCCTAAACACGATCCAGAGGAAAAAAGGTTCAACTGACATTCATAACAGAGAGACTGAATCTGTCTTTGACCCATAAATACAGGGACACACATGGTGCCTGAAACGTCCTTGGCCATGTGTGCTACAAACTGCAACTTGAGCAGCATCTAAAAAGGAAAATATTAGGTCCTTGGCCTAATTTAACTTTGTCCAAACTTGTCTTCCAAGCCTGCGGGTCGTAAAAAACCTCACTGAGCATTATCAAATTAAACTTCTTATTGACAGGGGAATCCGAGATGGTAGGTGTTTGTTTCACAGCGGGAAACAGGGAAAGGGAAAAGGCTGTTTTACACATCGTGTTCCTTCACATCTTGTAGGGAACATCAATATACAAAGAATACCCTCTTTGAACGTGTGTGAGTGCATGCGTGTGTGCGCGTCCACGCAGGTTCAATAATGGCATGGGACAATGATGAAAGCGTTTCAGGGGAGACCTGCGCGAGCGTCACCTCGGTGTGATTTAATAACCCGCTCTCCGGAATAAACAGCGTCCAATTACACCAGCGCACGTCCTGTTAATGATGGAGAGACGAGGTGGGGGGTGGGCGAGTTGGTGGAGAGGGGAAAGGAGGGGGTGGCCTTTTTAACGATAGCGTGGGGGGGCGGCGAGGAGGAGAGAATGACGGGCGGCAGCTACAAAGTGCTCTAATTAGCATGATAATGATCTGCCATTAGAGTCCGCTGTGCTCTACAGCTGAGCACTACCCGGAGAGAGAGCGAGAGCAAGAGGGAGATCGGAGGGAGAGAATGAGAGAGAGAGAGAGAATGTAATAGAGGCAGAGAGAGAGAGAAGATTTGGAGTGGGCAGGGGATGATAAAAGTGAAGACAAGAATAGAGGTGAGGATGGAAAGGTGGATGGATGACGGCAGATTGTGGGTCAGGACCAGAAAGAGCCGAAATAAGAAAGAAGCATCGGGTGATTAAAAGACGGGGAGAGGGATAAGGTCATAGTGAGAATGAAAGGAATGGCAGAAAAGGGCTGCAGCCAATAGATCGACCAGGGAAGGATGGATAGAAAGACAGATAACCACAGAGGGGTTTTTGAGAGGACAACAGTGAACAATGGTGGACGCCTGAAACTGACAGAAAGAAAGATCATCAGAGACGCGCCTGGCCTTCCCTCCAGTGCCACTCTGAAGTGAAGAATGAGCCTACGATGAAAGAAGCCTTAATTGAAGAGCTCAGAAGTAGATGAGAGTACAGTAGGGACCCGTCTGTGCGAGTTAGTGCTCGACTGCAGCCGTCAACTCTGACCAACAAGGTCCTTCTGCAGAGTGAAAGATCACGATCTACCTGTTCCACCACTTAGACAGGGACGGGACATGCCGAGAGACAGAAAGGGAGGCGGAGACACAAAGACCAGGAAAAGCAGGGTGTTTACGGTGTGTCTCACCAGATGCACTAATGGAAAAATTAAAAGGAAACAAGACTTAGAGTCTGAAGCCAAACTGTGGCTCTGTGAAGCTGTACTTAAATGTCAACATGGTCACAATAACAATGTTAACATAATGATGTTTCGCAGGTATGATATTTACAATGTTTATCATCTTAGTCGTGTGTGAGCATGCTAACAATAGCTGGTTATCACTAAACACAAAGTACAGTTAAGTTGGAGTGTCATTAGTTTTGCAGGTACTTGGTCAAAAGGATTAAGAAACATTCAAATTTGGCGCTGGAAGTTCAGGGGTCACCAAAGTTTTTACAATTCATCCTGACGCCCACATTTCAGGCAATCCATCCAATAGTTCTCAAGCCATTTCACTCAAAACCACAAAAGTCGGGTGACCTGATCTAAGGGTTATGGTGCGGACCACGAACCACAACGTCTTCGACTCAGATCAGGCTGGGGACCTTTGTGCTTGTAATTCCCCATCTCTCTCTCTGTAAACATATGAAATTCCCACAGAGATTGTTTAAAAAACAAAACCACAAAGGTCACCTGTGAACTTTTTAGGATACACACACACATATACATATATATATATATATATATATATATATATATATATATACATATATATATATATATATATATATATATATATATTCATCCTCTGGGCACCATGAATGTCATGTTTCATGACAATCCATCTAACCCATGTTGAGATATTTCAATCTGGATCAAATTGGTGGACCGGCTGATCAACTGGCCGGCTGAAAGCACCCTGGTAATTATAAGCTTTAAGTTGTGAACCTCATTTTCTCAGTTTTGTCAGAGCTATGTCTGACCGCGGCCCCTGATACACACCGATTGGGACCTCTAAGAGTGGTGACTCAGCTAAGCTCGACTGCTTCCATTTGCTGACTCAACCCCTGAAATTCTGCACCTCCGTCACAAAACGCTGTCCTCTGCTTTTCATTCTCCTTCCTCTTTCATCCCCTTTCCCACCCTCCTCCTCCTCAGAGCCTCCCCCGTCTCCTCTGTCCTGTCTGCGCGCTTCGCTGAACTCTGATGAAGACACACTACGGGGCGTGGGCAGAGACGAGGGCAATCTATTTCTCTCACTCTTCTCTCCTTCCCGTCCCACTATGCCGCCCCTCTTTCCTGCTCCTGCTGAGTAATTCCCCATCTCTCTAACTGTACCCCGTATGTCTCCCCTCCCACCTTTTACACTTTTCACCTTTAATACTAAAACCTCTGCTCTCCTGCGCCTTTCCCAGCAAGCTGTCAGCAGGGTGTGTGTGTTTGAGGGCATGTGTTTTTTTCCTTGACGGGTGCTGCCTTGGCCTCTAATCTCTCGTCTGGTTTGATGTAATTAGAGCTAATGAAGATTCCCTGATCCTCAGAGCGACTCGTCCCCCTGGGCCACGACAGCGTGGAAAACTAGAAAGAGCCGGGGAGTAGAGGAGCACTGATAAAAGAGACACAGGCTCGTTTAGCACAGCTGATAGCTATGTTTTGTTCTGCATGTGTGTGCGTGAGTCTGTCTGTGTGTGTGCATGCTTATTTGTTTAGAAAGATTGATTCCCTGCTGATGCTGCGAGCAGCAACGCGATTACCTTGGCTCATAGCAAAGTGTGGTTGTGTGCATGTGCGTGCATGTGCGTGTGTGTGGTTAAGCGTCTGCGCCGGGGGATTGGCAGAGCCCTTGCAGACTTAGGGCCAGTTGCAGAAAGCAGTAGACAGGCATAATCCTTCATAGCCGTCCTAAACACTTAAATACACAGTGTAGCAACTCCCCTAAATCTGACAAGGCAGAGGCAGACACAGGCACATCCACGTGTGCGCACACACACGCACGCACACGCACACACACACACACACACACACACACACACACACACACACACACACATCTTGGCCTTACACCAAGAGGGAAAAAACCCTGCAGGCTCCCCTGACATGCAACCCTTCACATTTCCCCACAGAGACAGCCCTCCTCCCCACTCCTTCTCCCCATCTCCCCCAGTGGGGGAAGCTTTGATGCCGGCGCTGAAAGGGTCTACTTACATCCCAAATCTCCAGGCTACGTGATCGTCTGTGATCCAGCTGGGGGAAGAGAGAGAGAGAGAGCGATGAGAGGGTTACAAAAGGAAAGGGAGAGCGTGAGCGGAAGAGAGACTTGTGTGACTGCAGAGGGGAAAAGCTGTGCAGCTGTAGCTATTAATAAGCCGAGAGTGGAAAGAGAGAGTCGAGCCCGGAGATTAAGGCTCTGTCCCAATTCTCATTCCACTGCCTCCTCTCCTCGGCCTCTTCCCCTTTTCCTCACCCCTTTAACTACCCTCCAAACAAATAATGCCTTTCCTATTCACCACAAGAACTGGAGAGTCTAAGGGGGCGTTTTACTGTTCAAAGATGTGCTGATAATTGCCAATCTTGAGCACATAAAATCTTATGAGAGAAGGAGAGCTGGAATGAGGCCAGTGCTGTGGCCCTCTTTGAAAGGAAAGACATTTAACAGAAAATGCACCGTCGTTGGCTGAAAAAACGTAAAAAATATGCATTCTGTGTATCTGTACTCACCACCAGGCTCCTGCGGGGCCATAGTAACCCTTGAGCAGCGGCAAAGAGGCCATGACCAGAGGCACCCCCCACGCCATCAGATGGTACAACCTGATAAAAGGCAGACATTTATTTCATTATGATCACCAGGACCATGGAGCCTAGCCCCTGAGGAAAAAAACCCTATAGCTAAATCAATTATTTTCTTCTTCAGTTCATCCCTTTGTTGGCACTCACATCAGGGTCATTTTTCAGGTGCAGACAAATGCCTTTACTGCCAGACTGCCAATTACTCATGGTAATATAAACCATAATTACCCTCAGTGTTGTGGCAAAGATGATTTGCAGAGGAGATGTCTGCGTCAAACCCACAAACGGGATGCAGATTCTCACTCAGCAGGTGCTAGTGACTACAGAAAGGACAAAGCTGACTAAACTGTGTGAAAAAAACATATTTTTGACCTGTACTGCACAGACTATTTTTAAAGGGAAAAAAAAAAAGGTTAAGAAAGCTTTAGATGCTCACACTGGCTATCACTGAAAAATTATGGGATCAGTGACGGCCAAGTTCGAATAAAGTCTCAATCACTGAACATGGCTCTGTCTGTGTGTGTGTCCGACAGATGAGGTGTGTCCTCCAGTGTCTTGGGCGTCGGTGGGGGCGTCAATACTTTATAGAGCGTACAGCGTCGCCCGGTCAATAGAGTGGAAGTCCTGCCCTGACTTGTTCCAAGTGCGGTCAATCGAGCGGTGGCGAAACGGCTGACACACACTCAATCCCTCTAGAGTTGTCTGCCACACACACACGCGCACACACACGCGCACACACACAGACACACACACACACACACCTCACTCTTATTTCACAGGGGCACAGTGTATCGCCCCTCTCTGCCCCCATCTGATGGGCAGCCGTGTGTGAGTGTGTGGGACGTGGTGGAGAAAGAGAGATGGCTGGTGGTTTAAATAGAACAGAATAGTGGGTGGTAAAGAGACATAGGAAAAGAATAGATCCAAAGAGAGAGAGCTTAGATCTAACACAAGAGGGAGTGAGAGAGAGAAAGGGAAAACACGGGAGAAACGGGAGAAAAAAGGAAATGGTGGAAGAGAAAGCAATCGAGCAACAGAGCGAGTAAAGGAGAAAAAGAGAGAGACAGAGAGAGAGAGAGTCTCTGTGGTGGTGGGAGAGATACAAATGGTGAAATCAGTGCTGCCAGTCCGTGGTGTGGCGATTGGTGCGGTGCGGGGGTGGGGGGCTGGAGGGGGGCTGGAGGGGGGACTTGTCAGGAAATCAATGTCGAGCGCTCGCAGACCCACACACACACACTCAGACAGGCTGCAGCACATACACCGCAACACACTCGCAGCGCTTCAAGAGGGAGATGACGAGGTCCGGAGCTGCGCGCAACATGGGCTTAATGAGGCACAGCAGGACTGCTATTCACTCTGCATTTCACACACCTGCACGCACACCCACACACCTGCACACACACGCTCCCTCATATAGAAATCTCTCCTGAGGTTCAATCTCATTTCTCACTGCCTCACACCACTTGCCTGAATCCGTCCTTCAAACACACATAAACATGCATGCATTGCACACGCACACACACACACACACAAACAAACACACTTCCCATCCTCTCTTGCAACCACTTCAATCACTCTTAGATCATCCAGCCTCCGTTCTCTGGCGATTTCTTCATTTATAAACCATCACACTGTGCCGTCACTCTGTGTGTGTATTAGAGGGAGAGGGTGGGAGGTTGGGTTAGGGGGCTGAGGGGTAATTGTGCATGCATGCAAAGCCACATACTCGCCTGCCTAAACACATACAGCTTATCTATGCGCAGTCAATACACGACAATCCCCCTGACACCCGTCTTCGCTTCACTCTATCCTATTAAGCGCAGAGGTTTTTTTTTTTCTTTGCGTCAGGTGTGACCAAATCCACACAAAATTACAGACCCATTCTCCTCCCACCTAGTCCCTCTGGACCCATGAGGGGTGTGCAGCTGACAAGGCTCTGAACCATGCCGATTTTGGCCCCCTACCCTGCCCCCTTCCCTGCGCCCATAAAGCCGTCTCCTTCTGAGTTATACCACCATTATATCGTCTGGCTTATTGCTAATCAATGCAGGGAAACTCCCATGGGGGAAGTGGGGAGGGGGCACCTCCCTTTACCGGCCCAAACCTTCATAAACAGAAGGGTAGGAGGGGTGCGCACACCTAAGCACATCTACAGGATACAACCACGAACAATCGACTTGCAAGACAGAGATGCCGCCAACTTGTTAAAGCTTTCTTTTCCGCCCACCAAGCGCATGCATTTTTTTCTTTTTAGAATATGTGTTTGTGTCACAAAGCTCTGCGCTGGGCACGGAAAATGAGAAAATATCTCTCACACACACACAAGCAAATTCACACTCGCGCTGCGGCGAGTGCTCATGGGAGTTTGAGCGACAGAAACATAGAGCCACAAAGCGTGAAGACGGGTGCGCACGCACTCACACACACAAGCGCACACACTTAGCGGCTGACACTCACTCCCTTTTCAATTAGAGCGTCGGCTGGCTGGAACAGAATAGGAGGAGGAGGAAGGGGAGGAGGAGAGGGGGGGCTGTCAATGCTCTGCAGGGAGACACATGCTCTAATAGACCAAACACATGCACATACACACACACGCAGAGGGAAATGGCCACAACAAAACAAGAGACTAATATACATTCAAAGGAAGACACAGAGGTGGTCATTGAGAGAGAAACGACCTGATCTGTGCACATGAGGGACGAACACTTTCCTTAGAGTTAAAATAATTTGTCGATTAGTGGATTGAATGATCGATCGAACTATTTTGATAATCAATTTAACATTTACAAAACAAAAATACCTATCGTTCTCTGGTTCAAGCTTCTCCAGTGTGAGGATTTACTACTTTTCTCAGTATTAAAACATTGCATATTGAATAACTTGAAAAACAAAACATTTGAAATTAAAATATAGGAGGTACTATTTTAATTATAAAAATAATCAGTAGGTCAACCAATCAATAATGGAAATAACTGTTAATTGTAAATATAAGTCCTCTACTCACATCTCATATTTGTTGGTGCTTACTTCTCTGACCAGGTTGAGGTACAGGTTCAGTGTGATGAGGCAAACCCAGGCCAAGGCACTCCAGTCTGCCGTGACACAAACACACACACACAGAAAAACAACAAGGTCAAATTACAACACAGCTCCCCTCGCCTCACAGTATGCACCTGCAATTGTGTGCCCAAACACACACATATGTATGAGAGTATGTGTGTGTGTGTGTGTGTGTGTGTGTGTGTGTGTGTGTGTGTGTGTGTGTGCGCGCGTGTGTTCCACTTTTTGATAAATGAAGGCCCATTCTGCAGTAATATGAGGGAAACCTGTGGCTTAGGGTGATGGATGAGAGGGGGGAGCTCAGAGAGAGATAATGATGAACTGTGGAAAAGCAGAGGGAGATAACGCAGGAGTGGGGGCGAGAGAGGAAGAAAGGGAGGAGGAGGAGAGCAGGCGGTGTGCGGGGGTGACGAGTTTAGAGTGGACTAGAGCGAGTGCAAAGAAACTGAAAAGAAAAGAAGAAATGAAGAAAGGGAAAGGAAGGCGAAGTCAGCAGAGGGGAAAAAATGAAAAGCTCACTTCCCTTTTTCTGCCCCCCCCCCGCAGCCCTTTTGTGCGTGCGTGCGTGCGTGCGTGCGTGCGTGCGTCTGTGTATGTGTGTGTATTTCTGTTGACAGGACAGGCAGGGCTGGTCGTCACAATGATGGATTCTCTGAGAGACATTCTCAGCTTACTCAGTTTCACACAACAAACTCCTCCCCCTCCACATGCACACACACACAAATATACGAAACACACACTCCTTTTACACTCAATGTACCTTTAGGAGTAGTGTGCAGTGACTAAGAAAGGAGGCTAGCTGTCTATGTCATTATCACAACAAATCACTGTCATTGAGATGGCAAACGCGTCTTGCATAACCAGACAGCAGGCGACGCTTTGCTTTAACTTGACAAACACACGGCTCAGCTTCACCACCTGTCCTGCCGCTGCCCTTGCTACCATCGCCCTCCATTTCAAACACATTTCATAACATTTTATTGGTCCGAGTTAAAAGCGGTAGTTGTGCTATGCGGCTCCCACTCAACTTGACGCTTCGCAACAGAACAAAGTACCCGTTCACCCGGTGTTTATGTACAGCCGTTTGTCCTCAGCGTGAGGATCCTCATGATAAACCGAGGTGACAGGCACCAACCCCGCAGCACTAACTCACTGCCCATTACGCTGTATCCGCCTGAGTGTGTGTGTGTGTGCTTGTGTGTGTGCCTGCGAGACCAATAAAACAAGCCTGGTGTTGTATTAGCAGCCAGTCCTAACTAAGAATCCTTATGCTAATCACGGCTAAAGGAGCTGTGATTGCAACAAATGCCAGCAATGGAAATAAAACCAAGATTTTTTATGTAAAAACAATCCTGCCGAATCACAGTCCAAATCACAAAGAAAGCTTCCCACTATCTGTAGCTGATTAACCCAAATTAAATGCTGGAGTCCTGTACTGTCATTGGAGGAAAATCATCTCCTCATACAGGGAACGGTGATGAAACACTTTGGATTTAGGGAGGTATACTGAATAGCTGCAATGGGCCAATAACTGCACAGCATGGTGCTTGACTCCCAAGTATTGCACCATCGTCATGGGCGTGGTATTCTTGGTATGGGTGTGTGAATACTTCTAAATGATGAGCATGTCTAACCAATGCGTTACCACCCTTAACGGCTGGTGTATATCCTCCCCCTTTTTTTGAGATCCTCTGTATAGGATGCACAGGCTGAGTTGACTAAATGAAAGCAATAAAACGGATAGGCTTTTACATAAACGGTCCCTACATTAAAATGATAGCATTATTAAAATGATGTTAAATGCAACAAAAAGAAAATAATCATAGATATAATATACACTATGATATGATTTTAAGTTTTAAAAACATTTTCATCAGCATTTCTGAGTACTGAATTGGGGACATCAATGTGCATTTTTAGTTGTTTTAATATTCATCTGCAGGGTTTTGGAAGTCTTTTTGACCAATAACAGTGACTTAGACTAATACTTATTTAAAAACATCCATTTATCACTTTCAAAAGCTCACTTTCTAGCCCGCATCTCCTCCAGAAACAACTCTTCACGTTGCATTTCAAATAAGCTCTCTGTGAACGATGGTGCTATAAACTGAAGCAATCAGTGTCAAGTCACATTTTGTTCTCAAGCCAAAAGAAACGATACGACAAAGTATTATTATTTTCCACTGTGATATATGAGCTCTTCAACACGTCTTTGCTGAATCTTTGCTTGTTCTTTGCTGGCTTACTCAACTCTATTTTTTTTTTTAAAAGTGTGCCAGTGAGTAATTATTTTTTGTCTCACCAAAGTACGTTAGCCACCAGGCCTGGAAGTCACAGAGCGATCCCCCTGGATGTGAATCACCCTGGGGAGGGAAGGATGAACAACACAGAAACACAATTTCACAAACCACCCAAAAAACCACTATATGTGTGTTTAGTGAAACAGACAAGAGTAACTCACCATGACGTATGCTACGCTGTCGAAGAAGGCAGCCACAGTCAGACAGAGAATCATCTTCTGTACAGTGAAAATGAGAGGAAGACATGAAGAAGGCTTTGCTAACAAAACTTCCCTAGTAATTATCCCAGTGCATTTATATTCACTTAGAGCGAAGGGCAAATTATAGATCAAATGATCACTGATGTGGCTGACAGCTTGGCATATGACGTCCCTGGTGACAACTCTGTGAAAATATCAGAGGGGAGAGTCTCCTTACTGCCATTACATTTCTATGAAAAAAATCAATCTGTGCGCTACTGAATTTTGAGAGGGTAGTTGCGATGCACAGCAGCTGTCAATCTTAACCTGGTTTTGCCTATAGGTGGTTACAAACTGTGGCTGTGGTAGGTACCTAAAGAGACAAATAGATACACACAAACACACAAAGTGCTGCAACACACATCAATTTGTGTTCAGCAATGACCATGCCAAGGCTACAGGGAAAGAAGAGGAGGAGAGAGAGGAGGAAGAGCAAGAAGGCCAGAGAGCACTAAAGACTATTGACTGACGGATAACCTTTGTAAGGAGCAGAGGAGGAGGAGGAGGAGGAGGAAAAGCAGAAGACGGTGAGGCCACTCTGTGCGACCTGGTCTGGAGGTAATAGGATCCATCAGAGCCCCACGTTAAGCTGTCATTTACTTCAGATTAGGAGGATAACGTGGCGCGCTGCTAAACCTGACAGACCTGCTGGACTGGCTTCAAAAAAGCTGCACACTCAAACACACACCATAAGCAAACACTGATGTACTTGATGTACTTTGAAATCCTTTTGGGTCCAAGAAAACATATTTATGCGAAAGAAAAACATCTACCTAATATTAGTCAGTGTAAGACCTAAAGTATAACGCAGACCTCTTCATTTAGAGAGGGGAAAAAGCACAAGACGGCAGTCATTATCACAGGACGACCATGAGTCAATTAACTGCACAATTGATTAATCTGTGCATTTTAATTGGGTTCAATTATGGCAAGATTTGCCACGGCTAATTGAACATATTTCCGGTGGCAATGAAGCAAACAGAAATGGAAAAGAAAAAAAGAGTCAAAACATACTGCTCATTGTAGTGCAAATTTACCTGAGCCAAAGAGTGATACCTGCGAAGCAACCAGATCACAAGCAGCATGAAAATGCTGCGGAGAGAGAAGAAAGACAACAGTGAGATGTTTCCTGCTAACTGCAACGGCAACAGTCTGAGCAGGACAGGCCAATTGCTGGTCTAACGATGATATACTGTCTTACTGCACATGCATACATCATAACAACTCCAACACTTATTCCCGCAGGCTCTCTTGTAACCTTTACTCTTACTGCTGATATTCTTTAGCTTGTCTAAGATCACTGACCATTACAGCAATGCCTGTTTAGACTGAAACTAATGAAACCTGCATATTTGTCAGAAAACCTGCAAAGCAAAATTTGAAAGAGTGAAGTCCACAGCCAAAAAACAACCACAACAGCCTAATGTTGACGCCAAAACATTGAGATGCAGTTCATCAAATGGCCACTAGATGCCACCTCCAAAACTACAACCATTGAAATAAATGGGAAAACCTCCAATTATTTATCTAAAGTTGTAAACGTTTTTTTCCAGAAGACATTAGGGTCGCAACATACTCATTTCCTTTGATCTAAGGTTTGTTAAAAATTATCGTTCAATTAAACTGTTGTGTTGATCTATAGTCTACAGTTTATAGTGATAGTCTTTATTACAGGGTCACATTAGTTTGCACAGGTTAAAGGGGCCCTGTGGAGTTTTCTTGTGAAAAGTTTGTTTACATTCAGTGTTACTCGGCACAACGCATTGTGTGTGTGTGTGTGTGTGTGTGTGTGTGTGTAAACATGTCAAGTGCATTTCCTTCCTCATAAAAAGTTTGGAAAGCCGGTTTTTGAAGTATTGTAAATCCTGCATTGTTTACTAGCTTGCAGTCTTCCTCTTCCCTGTCTTTGCTGGCTCATTGCATATCTTGGCGTGTTACCACCTGTAGATCAGTGGAATAGTGTGAAACCATTGGTAGGGACCCACACGTGCATGAAATAAACACTTATTGAAAAACAGCTCCATAGCTAGAGGTCTAAAACTCCACAGGGATCCTTTAATATTATGGTTAACTCTTCCAACACCGACCCAACACACACACCAACATTTACTGCAATTTTGATTTTGAAAAAGATAACCAAAGACCTCTTTACACGTGTTACATGTGACTCATGTTGACACACGCTTGTAACAGTTTAAATATATATCAGTGTATACCTATACTATTACTATTACTATTAGTGAAAAAAAGTCAAGGGTTTAAGACAAAGTATCATTTGAGAAAGAAAGAATTTGAGTTATATTTACCATCCTACTAGGGAGAAGGTTCCTGTGGCTCGTTTTACTGTTAAAATCACCACCTGTAAATCAGAAACAATACATTACTATATGTCTCATATACATAAATAATAAAAACAACATAGTGTATAGTTGACATATGCATTACTTAGTCTGTGTGATGTTTTTGTTTCAAGTAAAACATTGTCCAAACGTATGGTGAAGTGCAATACAAATACTCTGCTGCCATCATTATAATCATGAGCTTAGAAATTACAGGGTTGACAAGACTGCTATTTGTTCAAGCCTGTCTTTTGTGTGTTTGTGTATGTGTGAGCAAGCAAGGAAGTATAATAAAATGGAATCTGCATACACTACAGGCGACCCGAGCACCACAAATGTAAACATTTGCAATGTACTGACACTTAAAACATCTAAGGTGTTTATGAAGATCACCTCCACATGCATTTGACCCATTTTAACATCACAGAGGGCTGTTAAAGAACAGCTGTGAAATGAAACACAGATAGGCAGATATCTTGACAGGGCTAGAACCTGACACTCCACATATTTTGCACAAGGCAACATCCCAGCTGAAACTGATCTGAGAGCTGCTCGAGAAACGAGAAAGGAAAGGAAAAAAACGAAGGAATGAAAAGAATAAGAAATGTGCGAGTCAGTCCTGTAAGCGTCAGTGAAAATTAAGGGGTAGGCAGTAGTCTTGCATGCAAAAAAGAGCAGGGCATGTCCACACTATCAGCTGTGGTATTTTGCGCACAATGTCATAAACCTGTTTCCTCGGAGCAGTCACAATAAAGGACTACCTTGAAACAGTCTGATAACCTGCTGTGTCACTCACAGAAAGCAAGGACATCTATTGCCAAAAAAGCCAGGAAGTGTGGCTGTTTTCTTTAAATGTATGGAAGTGGATTTGAAGTCTAACATAGTGATTTCTTTTTGCAGTAACATAAGATTTCAGGATACAATCGCATTGCACAGACAGAAAAGATTTGATTTACTAAGAGAGATAGACTACCGACAATTTTTCTCTAAGGCCTTTTACCACTTCATTACTGTTTTAATTACATTTGAATGATGGCTCCCTACATGGAACTGCAGGAGTGTTAGAGGGGCTCAGACTCTGCACTTTGTTATAAATTGTTTCATAAATAGTGCATGAGTGATCTTGCTTTTTGAAAAGTTTATTACGCTATTTTGGGATGGATCTTTCTCCTCATGATATGCAAGTCCCACAAACATCTGTGTCATGGTAGTCATGGGCAAATACATTATCATGAGTTACCCTCTGAGTTACCCTAATAAATACCGAAACAGGATGAGCAATAAACTCAAAGTCAAGACAGCCTCGTCATATTAACAAAGATCTGACTGGTAACTTTGAATGAGTGAAGTAATTAGGGCAGCAACTAACGATCATTTACTATCAATAAATCTGCCAATTATTTTCTCATCATCTGGTCCATAAAATGTCAGAAAACGTCCATTTAAAAAAATGACCGACTCTAAAACCTGAATATATTCTGTTTATTATCACATAAGATAAAGAAAAGCAGCAAATCCTCAGAATTAAGAGGCTGAAACTAGGAAATATTTGGTATTTTTGCTTGAATAATTACTTAAATGATTAGTCGATCATCAAAATATTGCAGATTATTTTTCTGTTGATTGACTAATGAATTAATCGACTAATCATTTCAGCTCTAAGTAATAAACTAAACATAGCTTTAAAAACCTCAACAATTTATCTATAACACAATCCATTAAAACCCATTCACTCATGGCACTGAGCAGAGCTGAATATCCCAAGATAAAATCCTAAAAGGTGCAAGTAGGCCTAGTTAACATCCAAACTGTTAACTCGGCATATATATTATTAATCTTGGACAGTTCAGATTTATGAATGTGATATACTTTCCTATCAGAGCAATGAACCCCCTGAAACATTACTTAAATCTGTGACAGTCTGTTGTCAAACTGACAAAGAAAAGAGGATGTTGCAGGCATGCAGGATTTGGATGCATCAACTTTCGTGTTAATTTTCAACAGAGATTGAAAAACTGATTACAAGAACGTGTGAATAGTGAACAGGTTGGGAGAGTATGGTGAATGGATGAATGTTGGAGTATTTTTCTGTAGTTTTCATTTGAAGTGTGATAACAAACTCAAACTTGTATAGCTGGCTTGGGTCAACGTAAGCCATCTGTATCTGGGTTAGTCAGGCAGTGTAAGGGACACTGTGATCAATTGCTTGCAATTGCTTGTCGGTAAAGGAAAGACTTGGGCTCTAGGCAGGACAGCATTACTGCAGCATTCTTCCCCTGACATAGTTTGGCTTTGAAAGCAGATGATAACTTGGAGCCAAATGCTGCTAGCACGCAACCTTTCATCTATTCACATTAACATGTACACTGCACCCGAGACAGCACTGGTTCTTTAACTAATCTACCAGCCTTGATTCAGCAAAAAGCTACAACTGATCCAAGCTGGGTATATCCTAACAAGGTTATTCTGAAGATAAGGGGACTATTGAAAGGTTTATCATCATCTCCTACACAAATCCTCAGGGTGTGGACTCAACACCACAACCATCTGTAAACTCAATGCAATCTAATTTGAAGCTACGTTCATGAAGCTCATGATGTGCAATTTTCTGTGCTTGAGACTTTGCCAGAGAGGTGTAGATTCAACCCCTGGGTAGTTTTCTGTAAATGGTTGGTGTTGTTGTATTGGATTGCACTATGCCTTAAAGTGCTACTGTTGGTTTGAACAAAATAACAGGAACAACTTACAGTACAATGCAATCACATACAACAACATTACAAACCATTACATTATATTTATTGTATTTGAATGCACTTACAATAAGGGCTTTCAAACTTCATTGGAACAAGAGCTAGATGTCATCAAGAAATTGTAAGTGCATCCCTCCCAAATAAAGAGCGTGCACGACTGATGGTTTTCAGTCTAAAGATGGTCGGTGAATCCGCTGTCTGTTCATTCTACCACTGTGAAGGCCAGGTCAGGGAAGAGCCATGACTAAAATAAGAGACCGCAAGGTCCTTATATTGACAGAACGGTCAGTCGTCCAGAGGCAGTGGAGCGCAATGGTTGCGCCAGAGTGAAGCGTTTCACCGTGGCTGACAGGTATACAGGAGGAGTTCCATCATTCCTGCATGGGCGAGCACCAGAGTCTTGAACCCGATGTGAGCTGCGACAGGGAGCCAATGTAGTGAACTGACAAGTGGAGTGGCATGGGAAAAGTTAGGGAGGTTAAACACCAGGCGGGCCGGGCAGCAGCATTCTTTATTAGCTGCAGAGGTCTGGTGGTGGTCAGAGGGGCTTCAGCAAAGAAGGAGTGACAAGCACCTGAGCCATCTCTCTGGTGGTGGTGGTGGGGGGGGGGGCAAATCCTCCTGATATTATACAGGAGGAATCTACAGGTACAGGCTACTACTGCTCAAACCATGGCCTAGTTGAAACCTCTCTGACACAGTCTCAACAACATCTAAAAACCATAAGCTTCACAAAGTCAAGTGGTGGAAGATGTATTCAGATCATTTGGAGAAATACTACACTATAATACAAGTACTGCATCAAAAATTTCACTTAGTGACAAGTATTATACTTAAAGTACCAAAATTGAAAGTATTCACTACACAGAATGGTCCCTGCCAGTGTTACATTATTATTATATTAGTGGAATATTATTGTTGATGCATTATCATGTTAGCTATACTGTAGTGTTGTACAAGGCAGTGAAAATATTACCTGCAAAGTAACTAGTAACTATAGCCGTTAAATAAATGCAGTTCAGTAAGTAGTATAATATTTCCCTCTCAAATGTGTTGGAGTAAAGTTATAAAATAGAATGAAATACCCAAGTAAAGTACAAGCACCTCAGTTAAGTAAAGAAATTGAATGAATGCACTTAGTTACTTTCTACCACTGATGTTATTGAGCTACTGTTGTTGTGTACTCCTGTATTTTTACAGTAGCGAAACAGGTTCCCTTAACATTTCAAGACAGGAAACTATTAATCTGTGTTTATCTTTATTTATATTATCTTTAACAAACAGACCGTTTCCACATGCATGTCTGAGGCTCAAATCTACATTAACGTTGGTTAACATTAAGCAACGAAAACAAAGTTTCATTAAGTGTGAGTAACAATAGCTAAAAGACATGAAGCTGGTAATGTTCAGGTCAGTAAGGTTTAGTTAACTTGTTAGCTTGTCAGACACAACTGAGTAATGCTCTCCATTAGCAAGTGAGGCAGTAAAGCTAGTTTTGTGGGCTGTTTTAATTAGTTGCAATATAACGTTAATTAATGCAGTTAATTAGCATGTTGGATGACTGATAGCTCAGTTGTACCGTTACAGTTTAGCATTGGGAACCATGCAGGTGTCAGGCCTCCGTTCATCAACTTATAGATCGATAAATCAATACAACAATCAGGTCGAGTAAATAATTGCATAGAATTATACGTAAGCTAACAGTGAAACGTTATGTTGCTAGCTAACTAGCTAATTAGCTAAACAGCTCAAACTGACCTTACAGTTACGTTAGCTACTTACGCATCGATAGTCTTCTGAATGTGTATTAAAAAATACGCAGCGTGAATCGTTACTCATTGACTTTGGATTTTGAATGTCCATTTTGAGTCACAATGATTTTGAGATTATTTCGCTTGAATTTGGTGTTGTTGTTTGTTTTGCTGTAGTTAGCTTTTCTTGTACTTCCTGTTTCTACGGTGCGCACCAAGGGACAAAAAGCACCACTGACCGTTCTGAATCAAGTGTCGTCGAAGGGACAGAGGTTCCTGAAGACTTTGACTTATACATAAATTCTACGTTGTAACGATTTTTTGTCGTTGCAAGTCTAAGTGCATATTGTTGTACTTCACTTTAACAAAAAAACTCATCAAAATCAATATTCCATCCCATATTTGTAGGGTGTTTTAGGTGGATTTCCACACATCAGTCAGTGGTGTATGCAAGTAAATACATTTACTCAAATACTGTGGGGGGGGTTTGTGGTACCATTTCCATTTTCTACTACTTTATACTTATACGTCACTACATCTCAGAGGGGTACATTGTACTTTTTACTCCAAAACATATATCTGAGAGCTATTTTTACTTTGCAGATTATGTTTTTACACACAAATCATATGTAGCGCCTATAAAATATGATGAATTGTTACAGATTAAACTACACAACAGTATATAAGGTGTTTACAACTTAATTAGGGGCTCATTATCAGAAACATTAACAAAAAGCCTCATGATAGCCTCAGGAGCACGTTCTGTGTCCTCCGTGATGGCAATGTTTTGAGATTGACACAACATTTGGGATAGTAAAATCACTTGAGTGATAGCCTCTGGCATTCACCTTAAGGTTAACGATAAGGTTATCTCGGTGGATGTTTTTGAAACCAGCAACCTCATTTACAGTCAGATGCAGCAAGGCATGTTACCTTTGTCCTAAATGTGGACAGCAGCATCTGTAAACAGTTTGAATCAGAGAAAAGAAAGAATTTTCAAGGTGTGTCTCTTTGAAGATGTTAGGGGAGTCTTGTTCCCTTTGTAAGACGTCTGGATTTCCAGCAGAGTTGTCATGTTTTATGTTTCTCTGAAAAAAGACAGACAGGACTGTATTAAAATGGTATTGGTGATTTTAAGTATTGACTTGAAATTGTTCACAGAATGGGTCCTATATTTTCAACATATTGCAATTAGTTATTATTATTTTGGAGTATAGCTGTATAATATTAGTCCATATCGTAAGTCAACTATTCACTAAAGTGTTAAGTGTCCACTATTGCATGTACATTGAGATCTATTAAAGTGACTTTGCTATTGTCTTTCCAATGAAAAGAGGCAAATTAACATCATCAAGAAGAGATTTGTGTCTGTGTGTGTGTGTGTGTGTGTGAGAGAGAGAGAGAGAGAGAGAGAGAGAGAATGAAAGTGGAAAGTGGGTGTGTTGCACCCTGTTGACCTATTGTGACACTGAAACTCCAGCTGCACCCATTTTGCTCGGTGGCCTTTGAGGCTGTCACTGTCAGTTACTCAGACAACAATGAGGGAAATCTGTTATTTCTTCTTCCCTACTGGCGAGGTATTACATAAAACAACACTGGCTTGCTGGCATGCACGCATGCACACAAACTCACATATATCTTTTGTCTATATATATATATAAAAGTAAAAATTAAAATAAAACTCAACTGATTCCAATGAAAACTTGTCATGCGTCATGTGCAGCATATTAAATTTAATGTGCACATGAACACATTCACATTGTTACTGTTTTATTCTACCATACAGCTGCTGCACTGTAGTCTGGAAAATATTCACTTGACACAATCAGACTGAGAGAAATGAAAGCAAAACATGGCTTTTGGATACTTTCAAAATGGCTTTATACATGTAACACTCTGTTTAGTTTCAGAGTTCAGGTTGTTTAAGGTGTTGTCTCTTGAAGCTTAACTGACAGGTTAAGCTTCAGGTTACTCAACCTGCTGGTAATTTTGAGTCATCGTCCCCCTTTTAACATATTTAACATTGCTTTTAATTCTTGATTCTGATGCTTTTATCTTTGTTCTATTTTTATTTATTTTTTAATTGATGTCCCTTTTGTTTGTTTGTTTTATTCATTTGATTGTTTTTACATTCATATTTGTAATTGTCCAATCCTTAGCTTTACTAACTGACACTTTGTCTCGTGTCCCCATTCGTTGCTTTGCTCTGCTTTATGTGTGTACAGCACTTTGTAAAGGTGCTGTACATACATAAAGTTATTATTATAAGCTGTCTTTCTCATTCAACTGGGTTTAGTTCAAACACAGATGATACAACTATTACTTTCTGAAACAAAATGTCTGGACGTTTTAAGTGCAGTTATGGGAACATTATCTTAACTAAAATTGAAAATCTTGAACAGCATCTAATTGACAAGAGGAGGGCAACAGTTGAGGCTGACTCTCAGTGTTTATATACTGTCTATGAATGTAAATGATGGCAAAAATAAATTCTCACTGTCACCTATTTTCTAAGATGGGGGGATACAACTGAAGATCACTCCTGAGAAGAAAATGCAGAAAATAGCGTTTCTGTCCTGAGTCTGATTATCAGGCGTCCTTGGTCCTGATGAAAGATATTTCATTTCAAACTGTTTATAGTTAGAATGTCAAATACTTGAGCATGAAGAAACTACTCAGAGGATGTTTTATACCACACATGATTGATAAAACATGCTTTTTGACCTGTAATATGCCAGATATTCCCTGTACTAACACTGTGGAGAATCATAGCAGAAACCTCATAGGTTTCTAGCTATGATTAGACATGTTTTGGTTGTCTGAATCGGACAAATTCTGTTTTGTTCTTTCTGTTCTGTAATGTAAAGCTTAATTTTGTACCACAACTGCATTCATGAAAAAAACAACACATAACAAATGAAATAAGTTTGTATAAAAGTTTTATTTTAGAAACAGTACAAAAAAGGTGCAGAAGCTGCATACAAAAGCATTTGCTTATTTCAACAGATGGACATCTCCAATAATACCATGATAATAGCAAATAAATGACAATAACAACAAAGCATCTCGTGGAAGCCCTCATTATTCTCTATGCAGATGAGTTATCAGTTGATTCTGGTTCATTGACCATGTAGGACATTAGGAGATCACAGGCAGCTACAGTAAGCATCTGCCTCCTTCCATGCAAGCACGATTTAAAGATACAGACACATCAGATTTTGAAGGAGCACTGGTCACACACAGACAAGTACATCTGAACACACTGACATCCTCAGCATCACAGAGAGGAAGCTGAATCTTGCGTCAGTATACCCCCTCAAGAGGGGCGGTTCAAACGACAGGCCCTGTAGGTCATGCAGTTCCCCTCATCTCCAACTTTAAAATAACATTTGGCTCTCCAATATACAGAGTGAGGTAAATAAATATACATTAAATAAAGGTTTAAATATGTTTCATCTGTGTATCTCAGGAGCAGAATGCAGGATGTGTACAACACTGTGGAGTGCAAAACATATGAGTTTGGTGTTAAGTACACAAATGCAATCTTCAGGATCAACACAGTCAATACCACAGAGTAGACCAACACCATGTAGGCCTTTAGAGAGAAACAAGCTGCCCCTCTTCTCTACCGTTCAAATGTTTGTCCATGACTTTCATAAGTAGTGACAACAGCAGCAGCAAAAAAAAAAAAAGGCCCATTGAGAGAAGTCAGTTCAGCCAATCTTATAATAGAAATCTGGGCTTTCAGTTTCTGCGGGCTCCGAGCTTTACTGGCCCCAACCTCCGATTCCAATCTCCTTCTTGTATCGCTTGGTGAGAGAGTTGGCCTGCAGTGTGAGCTTGGACAGCACCCCTTGCAGCCCGGCCAGGTGGTACTGGAACTGCTTCTCCAGATCCTCGTCCTCTTCGTAGTCCTCCTCGGATGATGATGACGACGCGGAGGAGGAGGTGGATGTGGACGAGTTCATGCGGGTGAACTTCATGCTCTCCTTTCGCCTCTCGTCGGCGGCAGCGCACCTGACCCCCCACTCGATGTCAACGCGGATGGACTTGAGCAGCTGGTAGTAGCTGTACATGTCCCCCTCGTCCTCGTCCGATTTCAGGGAGCTCATCTCCCTGTCCTCCTCCAGCGGGACGTCCCGCAGCAAGCTTGGCACCATGACGGTCTGGTCCATGTTGTTGACGGCGCCGATGAAGCGGTTCATAGCGTTGAAGAGGGAGTTTTTCTGGTTGGGGGTTTCTGTGAGCTGCATCATCATCATCTTGACGAGAGGTTTTTCTTGTGGAGCAGAAATGAAAGCTTCTTGTCTCGTTTTTTTCCTCTTCTGTGAGTGTCCTGCTTTAATTCCGGGCTGATCGGCTTAAAGAAGCGTCTGCTTGTCTGTAATGCAGCAGCGGGGATTGGCTGTCCTGTAAATCAGGCGAGTTGTCGCTGTTGCTGCTTGTTGAGTGTTTGAGCCCTTCTCGTAGATTCTACTCTGTGAGGCGTTCGGGGCGTCTTTATATCCAGGTGTTGCCGTGCTTGAAAGGCGGTCCCACTACCGGTTTGTCAAGTTCTTCCACTGCAGCTGTAACCGGACCCAAATGACCTGAAATAGCACACAGAAGAGCAGAGATATTCGGCACATTTTCAAGAAGAGGTGTGGCTTCAAGCTGACAGTGTATATGCAACTCCACAGAATGCAGATATCCCACTCATTGTTTTGAGATGAATACGCCCGATGCTTTACTGCGCGTATTTACGCACAACAGCTGCCAGTTCACTTATCAACACTGTTTCATCCCAAACGTAACTCACCGTGCAATATGCTGCCCTGTGTTTATGCACTATGATGTGTCTTCCGGTGAAAGAATAACTGACATTACATCACCACATCCCGCATTCTGTTCCGATGAGCCAGACAGAGACGAGCAGGGTGAGGCCACGGCGAGCGGACCGGTGTTATGAATATTCATTAACCAAGCCATCAGCCCACTGCTCGGTCTCCCATTACAGCCAATCAGATGGCCGTGTGCGTTTCCTCTGAGGCGGGACATGTCGATGTTGGACCAATGACGAGGCCGCTGTTGACTTGCTCATATATCGAAAACAGAAACAACACGTGGTCGAGCACTCGAGCTTTTTGAATAATTAGTGATTTAATTCATAGATAGATTTAAAGTGTGTCACCTCCAGTGATGGAAGAAGTATTCGGAGTACAAGTACCAATACAATCATGTAAAAATACTTCATTACAAGTAAAACATGCATTAAAACGTAGCCTACAGAAGTATTATCAGCAAAATATACAAAGTATCAAAAGTAAAAGCACAAAATAGCCCCTGATATATATTATTAGCCTATATGTGACATTATTAGATTGTCAGTGCATCATTTTACTGGTGGAACTGGTTCAGGTGGAGCTAGTTTTGACCACAGATACTTAATCCAGTGGTTTCCAACCTAGGGGTCGGCCAAAAGGTCACAAGACAAATCTGAAGGGTCGTGAGATGATTAAGATTTTTTGTGAAATATGGGAGAGTTTCACCTTTTTGTTGGTCATTATTGCTTTTTCTCTACATTTATACATACACTTATTTTTCCCCTACTTGTATGATAGTTTTATGTTTATGTTTACCTATCTTTGTTCAGCTTTGAAGTCCTTGTTTTTAGCTGTATGTCTATTTCTATCTTTCCCGTAAACTGTTTGGAACAGTGTGCACCATTGAGAGCAACTTAAAACCGGAGTCAAATTCCTTGTATGCGCACACATGCTTGGCCAATAAAGCAGATTCTGATCCTGATATATGTTCATCTATCAATCTATCTATAATATTGTCATCCTGATTTTCTTCTATTTTTTTCCCCTGTTAAAAATTGGGGAGTTTTTCCAATATCCTAATCGAGGGTCTCACATGCTGTACAGATTGTAAAGCCCTTCGACACAAATATGTGATTTATAATATGGGCTAAATAAATTAATGGACTCGACTTGACTTCATCAAAGTTATATAAATGAAACCATCTGAGAAGTTTACAGTGGAAATGTCTCTTTGGTGTAAAGATGTCACAAGCCAAAAAGGTTGGGAATCACTTGTTTAAACTTAAACTTGCTGATATTCAACAAATATAAGAGTAACTATGGAAAACATATTAATAATTCAAGGTGTCCTAAATTGGCAGTGACATAGTGAAGTCATTGTGAGAAAAGTAATTGTTCAATGAACATCCTTGTTGCAATTGTCCAATTATAACACAACTGTGGTGATAAAATGGGGAATGAAAATAAGTACAAGTTCACTCTTTACTGAGCGCCACATCCCCACAGAAACATTACAGACCTCGTTATTCCCCCTCAGGGTAACTTCAGTCTAAGCCAGTTACTGTAGTACTGACAAGCTTTTCAGATTACACTTTAAACCAAACTCTTGCACCAGCCAGTTTCCAGCAGTGATGGTGGACAGCTGACCCCCCCCACCCAACACACACGCACACACACACACACACACACACACACACACTATTCTAACTATACCTGCTGGTAAACAGGGGACTCCCACACAGCCCGTGCAACAGAAATAGCCCACCATTACTGCTTCATACAGTACATGCACTGGTGGAAGTGCTGAATCTGAAATGTGAGCTCTGGTAAACACTTCTGGTCAGACTGAAACTATAGCAACATGTTTTTCACCGTGTGGACCATCAACAAAAAAGAATTACACCTGTCCAGTGTTAAATCAAAACATGTCTGACTGAAGTTCAAAATAGATCCACAGTAAATTAAGGGATGGGCTCATAGGAAAGATATAAAGGAGGGAGGGAATGCTAGGCTGGCGGAGAAAGGAGGGGCAATTGATACTCCATGCCTGTGGAGAGATTTCTATGGGCACAGTTTGTTCTAGATACTTGCAAATGAATCAGTGTTCAAAAATTTGTTGCTGGGCGAGAATGGGGAATGTAAAACCTGCTGGGTGAGTTCCTCTCTCTGTCTCTTCTTGGTATTTCTCAGGTCTCTTATTTCTTATGTCTACCTCTGCTGGTAACTCCCTGTCCTGAGGTCAGTGGTGAAAGTAACATTTCATTACTTATTAGCATTTCCATGCTGTAATAATATTATTAGTAGTAAAAATCCTGCATTACAATCAAAATCTTGGCAGTATTATCAGCAAAACATGCTTAAAAATCAACAGTTAAGTATTCACTATGCAGGCAGTGTCATATTATTATGTATATGTAAATTGTATTTTTACAACTCATTAATTAACATGTAAGCAGCATTTTAATATTGTAGCTGGTCGAGGTGGAGCTAATTTTGACTTTGGCAACACTTCACAGTAGCTGTCAAATAAATGTAGTGAAGTAAAAAGTGCAATATTTCCCTCTGAAATGAAGTGTAGTTATAAAGTATAAAGTTGTTGTACTTAAATACAGTAGCTGAGTAAATGTAATTATGTAATTTCCCACTCTACCCTAATCCCCTCAAACCCTAATCTGCCTTGGAAGCAAAGCTGAAGATAAACTGATCCCAGATCCAGTTAGGAGGAGAAAAAAAAAAAGCAGGTCAGCAGAGCAAATGGGCACCGCTGCTGAGCAGAGATCTGATAGGAACCGGAGCTGGTTTTGCTTTCTCAACAGGCCTGTCAATCAAGGCCCCACCTCACCGACTTCCTCTATTCCCCTGTGAAAGGCCTTTCCACTTGTCAGAGGACGCACTGTGTGTCTGAATGCAACAATGAAACCTGGATCAGTTCGGAAAGGCTTTCTCAATTGTGTGTCATGTCAGAAGCTGAGCATCCACCGATTACGGCGGGTGTCATCATCATCCCACAAGGCTTCAAAGAGAGAGAGGAGGAAATGGAGGAGGAGGAGGAGAGGGATGGAGGGAAGGGGTGCTGCACTATAGGAACAGGCAGCTTGAGTGGGAACTCTAGTACTTGTCATCACAACCGCATGTTACTGGAAAGTGTGAGGCAGGAGTGTCTGAGTTCAGCAGGGAAACTGGAGGCGAGGCAGCAACAGCAATTAGAACAACAACAGCAGCGACAACAACTCACATCACAAACAGACGAGTGGAGTGGGACAGGCCTGCTATATCACTTTATAAAGTAGTAAATGAGGTATCACCGTGGATTAGAAGAGAGCAGGTGTCTCTTTGTGAGTGTGTTTGAAAGAGAGAAAATGGTTTTGAAAATGATCGTATTAAAGCACTGAAGTAATTCTTGTCATAGATTTTTTTAATCTGATCAAATTGCCATTTGAAAACACATTTCTTTTATTTTGAGCCACTTAATGTTATGATTTGAAGCGTTAATCTTCACTAAAACAAATGATTCTTCTGATGAGCAGCACATCAACATGACTGTGCAGTACGTAACACTAAAATGACGCTGAGTCCTTCTCTGGACTTTCACTTTAAACTAACAACATAATGGTTCATCTCATCTCCTGGGTATTTTCTTCTGGGATATTGGGAGATTTGAACAACCTGGTGAGTTAATTAGTGCATATTGTATATGCACCAAATACATTTTCAATTTATTTAAATCTGACCACTTTAACAAGTCAGACAGCTATATGAACTTTGAAATAGGGTTTGTTTTGCGTGTAATCATTCCTCCTGTTCATACTGGCCATATTTCACTGTAAGTGATGGGAGACCAAATCCACAGTCCTCGTTTTATGCACAGTTCAAAAGTTTATCTGAAATTAATGAGGCAACAGCTGTCTGAATTAGACAAATCAGGCGGGTATCTTCCCCCAAAAAATCCTTTTAAGTACAAAATTCCCTCTTTTTGTTACTATCCTTCCACTTTAAACAAGATAGGCCTCCTTTGATTTTTTGGATGAACTAATTGTTGGTTTGTTCTGCCTGTTAATTGATTTAAATTGTTTGAATGTTTTCTGTATGTATGGTTTTGATGTAATTTTGTTGATTGATGCAGTGCTAATGTTGTAACTTTATTGTTTACTGCAAACAGTGTTGACCATGTGTATTTTATTTGAATATGGAGCCCCAGGTTAGACTAATAAACAATAAACTGCAGCTCAACAGTGCAACATTGTCTGTGGAAACACAAAGAGGATATGTTACACTACATAGAGCACCTGACCACCGAAATATTAGGAGGTGAAAGCTGGATTGAATATTGGTATTGGTGAGGTGATGCCTTGTTGAAATCCCACGTTGAGTCAGGGATAAAGATTTAGCCTTTGGACGCCAAGTGATGTCACTTGAGGCAGCGTCGGTTGGGGGTGAAGACAACAAGTTTGAAAATGATCACAGTCTGGAGGTGTGGAGTTGGAAAGATGTGAGTTTACCAAACCTCGGTAGCCCGCTCCTCTGAGGCTAGCAGCTTGAGGCTACATCAGCTGCTACTAGCATAGCACACCTGAATCTCCACTCTGTGGTAGAGTTGCATTGTGGGTAATGTAGGTGCCAAGGAAGAAAAATGCAAGGAATAAAAAAGACCTGGTCAAACTGTCCATCGTGAGTCTGTCAGTGTTGTATGAGTGCGATGCTAAATCACTGGAGTACTCTTTTAAGGTACTGAGACCTCGAAAGAAAAAGTTATATTTACTTGCAATTTTTCTGCTTAAAATTAAGTAAATACAATTTCATTTGAAGTAGGCTTAGCAAAAAGATATGAACACACAGTACCTTGAAAATAACATTTACATTCACTTGCTTTTTTCAAGGTAATTGGAAGTAGAGAGAGACTTTTAAACAGCACGTAGACTTTCGTGTTAGGAAATAAAATACAGGCTGTATACAGAAAATACAATGGTACAGTTAAATATGTAACACATGACAAATCCAAATAATCACAAACAAAAGTGCTGAGACTTTCCTATCAGAGTCTGGTCAAAATATGTGTCCGAGGTACTTGTGTACCATGTAAGACATTTTAAAGAGTGTCCAGCAGGCTCTTATTGTTCCAGCAATGTCACCTGTTGAATGATGACATACGATAGTCTACATTTGAATTTCTTTCTTTAAATGTTTTTGTTTTAAAAACACATGGTTGGAGTCAGAAATGAAGCTGAAATTGAAACCATTATATTTTAATGAAATCAACGATCGCAGCCGGCCTTTGTCATAATTGGACTGGCTGCACTTGAACGTGTCCGTGCGCTCTGGAGCCGGGGTTTGTGTGTGTGTGTGTGTGTGTCTCTGTGTGAGTAATAGCGCTTCCCCGGTGGATGCCTCCCTGCCGCCTATAACCCATTAAATGTATTCGGGAGGCGGAGGCGAAAGAGGGGGGGAAGGGGGAGGGGGGCGGAAGCCAGCGGCACGCACGCTCCATTAGCGGACCCACTGCCGCGCCGCTCTGCCGGTAATTTGCGTAACGAGATTGAAGCGAGCCGGGTTAGCGCGATCCCCCCGACTAACAGCCTCTCTCGCCCGTCTTCCCACCGCTCTTCCGGCCTTGTTTCCGATGCAGCCCGCAGCAGCGCAGGAGAGCAGGCGGACGGAGAATGTGTGTGTGTGGCAGGCTACTTTATCTCCCACACATGCGGCTTTTCTTTTTTTCTCCCTCCACAGTTCCGTTTTCCGCTGATACCGAAGCGCCATCATGTGGGCGAGGACGGTACTCAGTGAAGTAAACCGTCCTCGGGGTATTGATGTTCAGTCAGTTTCAGACAGTGGTGCAAAGTATCTAAGTACATTTACTTAGTACAATTAAGTACTGTACTTAAGTACAATTTTGAGATACTTCACCTGAGTATTTCCATTCGTTTTACTCCACTACATTCATCTGACAACTTTAGTTACTACTTACTTTTCAGATTCAGATTAATAATACAATATATAAGACTTTATCACGGGGGAATTCATAAACTACACAGAAGTAGTATATAAAGTAATATATATAAATGTAAAAATTTAAATTAGCATTTTACCACATTTACCAGCTGCAGCATTAAAGTGCACTAATGCATCAATAATCATAATCCAGTAATGTGCATTATTCTGAAATGGGCCGTGCATAATGAGTAGTTTTAGTGCTTTAAGTATAAGTAAGACTTTTACTTGTAACAGAGTATTTCTACACTGTGGTAATAATGATCGGAGTGCTTCTTCCACCACTGGTTTTAGGAAATATAAATCAAGTATTTTCTTCAGAATATAGTACACTATAAAACCACAGAAGCCAAGAGAATAAAAAGAGGAGGCAGATTTTGAAGGAGCAAGATTCAGTAGAGTTTTACAAGTTGTTTTGCTGGTTTTCCTTCAAATCCAATTTTCTCCCAAGTGAATTCTGTTTTGGTCTGAAAGTGTGTCAAATTCTTTATTTGTATTTGTGCTTTATTTTGGTAAAACAAAACTTGGTTCCTGTGTCTTCATTCAGGCTGCAGTGCAGTTGAAAGTGTTGCTTTGTCTTCGCCTCCAGTTGGCGGAACCGTCTGTTTTCTCCGGGTTGCTTCTGGTTTGTCTGCATCTCAATAGCAGGTTGTGGTCATGCAGTCAGTATTATTGTGTCAATCTGTCGCTCTCAGTTTCAGGTTGCTCACAGTAACCAGATGATCAGGCACAACATCTACTGCACGTCTGTCCGTCCTGGAGGAGGGATCCATACTACTTTCAACATGCCTTAACCTTTAACCTGACCTCTTCTAACACTAATCCTGAGGCTTAAAAATATAATTTGTCCTGATTTATGTGTGGAAACAGCCCAAATTATCACTTTTTATATTGTCCAAATGATAAAACAGCTAATAAATCAATAAAATGTATAAAATTATTGATGCTACTTTTCTACTCTTGAATAGCAGCAGATGTAACTGTGTAATTCCCCCCCGAGGATCAATAAAGTATTTCTGATTCTGATTCTGAAAATAAATTGTTCATATTATAACCTTACTAAAACATTGGCCCTTTGTACTAATGTCTTGTAGTTGAACAGTTGTTTCAATTTCTGAACAACTTCTCGTGGAAACATTTGAAGTGACCAAGACCAGTACGACCATATAGCTTTGGTAATTGTATCAATACACCAGTTTAACTGTACATTTAAAATGTACAGTGCCGTCTCCATCATCATCAACACCATCAAAAATGAACACACACTAAACAAAAATGTTATTCTGTATATTTATTGATAATAAGACCACTGATGGTGACTTAGTCAATAGTAGACAGCATGGTGCAATTCTTTTTGAGTGTCTGGTGACCCCATGTGTAAGCAGGATGGTATTACAAGTTAGTATTTACAGGACAATATCAGTTCTGGGAGGGAAAAATAAGTTTTTTAAAACATACATTCACTAAATAAATGTACAGCTTTAAAAATAATAAGGTTTAAAAAGCCACAACCAAATACTGACCAAAACTGAAGAGAACAGGATCCACAAAAACTAGATGCTCTCTCTCTCTCTCTCTCTCTCTCTCTCTCTCTCTCTCTCACACACACACACACACACACACACACACACACACACACACACACACCTTGTCATACAAGGGAAACACACACTCAAGGTTAAGGAGAAGTCAAATAAAGAAACAAACACACACACTGAAAGAGAGATAGAAAATCACTTTGTGAAACTGTAAACTTAATGCCAACCAAACCATAATAAATATACGGTTAAATTGAAACAGCTACATGTTGCACGTTACTCTCAACAAAACATTGGCCACAATTATTTTTTCGGTGCGAGTTTCCTATAAACTATCAAACAAATACAGATTAACAGCACAAAGTGCGGAATCAAAACTGTGACACGACATTTATACTGATAAGCATATTAGAATGAGAAACATTACATCATATAAATTACATTTCCAATAAATATCTACAGATGATGATGATGAGGGCATGTTGATGCACTACATAGAATACTGTAAATACTAGATGAACACTGTTGGAGTCCTGCGTATCCCTAATGTCGACTTCTCCCACTGTAACACCAAGCTGGCATTATATTCCACTAGAAGAAAACAAGCTTGTTAACACCCAGAATCCTTGTTTTGTTGCACCTGTAACAGTGATGTCAGGTACACCTCCACATCACGGCAACAAGGTGACAACTTTAACACAGAGGTCAGTAAAAACAAGATATTCAGCTGGTGTTGAGTTGCTCTTTAAAGCTAAATCTTGACATATTGGAAATTTGTCCGTTACTTTTATATAAAGCAGAAAGACAAGTGCTGAAACTTTACTAAGGAGTCAGTATGCTTCAAATGAAGTGGATCGTCGAGCAGCATCCGACGCTCCTTCCTCTTGAATGCACCTTTCCAACGTTAGAATTGGGGAGTCTGAGTCTGACAATTTGTTTTACTTTCCAAAACTACAACAATTACGGCCACACTTCACGCAGGTGTGTGGAGGTGTGAAAGTTGGCAGGATTTTAACTTCTCTCTTCATCTCTTATGAATGCCTTTGCGAGAGACTGCGCACTGTTATCGCTACTTGTATGACTCATTGCATCTCACCACTCTCTAAGATTACATTACATTAGATTTACTTATCTGACGCTTTTATCCAAGAATCATACAGGTACATCAACTTACAGTATGACAGCAAGTTTTTCAGCCTGCCTTCAAGTGTGGCCGTTCCAAACAGCTATAAACACTTTGGCCTTTAGAAATGTTCAGACGACACCTCATACGAACAACGTTGTTTGAAGCATACAAACCTTAAAGATAATTGAGTGTTAGGGGCTTTTATTCAGATTCTGAAATGGCCAGGTCACACCAGCATTTAAAACTACTACATTTTGTGGCAAAATCAATTCATTTCAATGAAATCTCTGTAATGAGTGGATTCGCTAACAGAAATTGAGAAAATCTGTGTCAGTTCAACTGTGCTGAATTTTGACAAGCAAATATGCGCCGTTGACCGAGAGCAAGTCATCTTGACAGCGCTGTGTTGCATCATCCACTTTTAATTAACCTCCTCTGTACAAACTGCTTCACAAAATGTGGATGGTTTGAAGACAGTCATGAGACAAGAGTCGATGGAACAACTTCATCTTTTGAATAAACTGTGAACTTATTGTCCTGTTAGTGACAGAGATAACTGACGCAAGCACTTTCTGGTGTGACCCAGCCTTCAGTCTACATTGTAACAGATTTGTTGTTAGTTTTGCTTGATGAATAGATTTCTTTCCCCCCCAAAAAGATTGAATTACATCAAGTATAATTTTAAATGTATGTAGAAGCTGTAAATTAGGGTAAATTAGAGTGTTATTTTAAGTTACTGTGGGAGTTTGACAGTAAAGCTTCCCATTTGGAATCTGTATTCTTGTGTATTTATCCCAGACCAAAGCTTTAAATGATACTAACAAATTTAACATGTAATTTATTAACCCATAATCTGCTAGGGAGTTAAATGATCAGGTCAAACAATATGAGGCCTTGTCTATAGGTAAAAAACTCCAACGATTCTCCCTTTTCTCTCCTTTGTCACTTTCCTTATTTTTCATATAAACGTAAAATATCATCCTCAGCACACATAATCAGTTCACAAAATGTCACAACCATAGGAATATACAATGGTGAGCAATAGCAAAGTCAAATGCAAAACTAAACCTATCTATTAAAGTATTACTTTCAAGCTTTAGTAATGTCATTCTGTACAAAGATGTGCAGTGGTCTTCTGTTGATGGTCGGTGGAGCATGCTGCAACCAACTGAGAAGCCAAGTTTCACCCAATCGCCTATCTGAGACCAACACCGCTGTCAACTCAGACAACTCGGGCCTACCTGCTCGCTGTAGGCTGTACTGATCCGAGATATGTGCTAATGAGCAATTTCTACATCAAGCAGCAGTGTGATGTGTGGTATGGAAAGCTTTGATGCAACAGCAGTGAGTCGAGGAATGGTGCTTTACAGTAAGATACATTAAGATATTACATTAAGATCACAGGCAGAGAGACGGAGGGAGGTAAATTCCAATTCAGACGTGTGTCATGTGTCAAGGCTCTTTGTCTCTTCTCTTCATCTCCCTAAAAAGACAAAAACACAAAGAAAGAAGAGTTAACCGTGTATGAACTAAACCAGCAGTCATTGATTTTATGGCCACTTGGGGGCAGCAGAACAAGCTGACAACACAACATTGACCAGAGAAAGTTGTTGTGGTGAATGCGTTAGCAGACAGTTGCCTATTTACACACTCAGCAAACACGAATCAACATATGTATTTATTTGGAGTCGTGTTTTCTGGCCAATAGTCACTCTCTTTCTTTGTTCTGGTCTCCACAAACTCCTGAGGGAAACTCTTTAGCTGCAAAATGCTCCATCATGTTCACCAGCTAGTTTGTCAATCTTCTATTTGGCGCAGGATAGGTAGCGTACAGTGGGTTCATCAGGGTTTGTTTCGTTTTGCTGAAAAAAGCTGTTGGAAAAAGACCCTAAAGAGGGCAGTGAGGCTGAAACAAAACTGTAAAGTTGCGGGTTGTAAAACCAAAACACTGTGTTGAAAGGCGTTAAAACACTTTTTTTGATAATTCCCTGTGGGTTTGTCAATACGAGTGACACCTTTTACTTTATACTGGTAGTTTTATTCATTGTTAATATAAAAATATTGATTATAGCAGCTTCAACTCTACATGTGTGTTGTTGCTTGTGTGTGTGCATCTATAAATGACTCTCACCTGCCACGTCACATCAGCTAGACCATCTCGTACTGATTGGCTGTGATGATCCTGGACAGACAGCAGGCCAGCAACATGCCAATCAGCTGAAAGACAGACAGAAAAGCGCTCTGGTTTATTTTATGGTCGGGGTTTAAAAACATAAAACATAAACACATTTCCTCAAAATCAGGACTTAATTTCCTGTGACACTTCCTGTGACACCTCTCCCTCTAGCACTGTTACATGTGTTTGTTTAGAAGACCAAGAAGAAGGATAAGAAGAGCCTGAGCATTTGTGTCTGTGATACTGAAACACAACATGTGCCACATGTTATTTGCACATCATCACCTGCAGAACATTAACTTTTTTTCAACTCTTACCTGTGAGAAGGCAATCCCAAACGTCACCCCTGCAATAATGGCCATGTTGGTCTCCATGAATGAAGTGACCAACTCATAGCAGCCCTGAAACACAGGGGGCAGGTTAGTTTGCAGAGGGAACGAGGACATGTTATATGTGCATATTAGGGGCAAGATGGATATCTGGGAGAGTATCTGAGGCAGTTGTTAGTGTGTGGAAGAGGGAGATGGTTTGAAAAGGTGTATGAGGACCTGTAGATACAGTCACCTTCTTCATAAACATTCATAAACTACATAAAGTACAGAGCAGCAGACAGGAAAGAAATAGGAAAATACAATAACATACTGACCTGGTGGTAGACCTTGGTCGGGGCTAGAGTTGCATTGCGGAGGTCTTCTAGGTTGCAGTCGGAGGAGTTAAAGCAGCAGCTGGCAGGAATGCCGTTGGATGGGTAATATACACTGCCAAACCAACTGGTGTAGTTATACACTCCACAGCAACGCAGCTAGAAATGCACAGAGAAAGAGGGAAGAGCAATGAGAGCAGATAATCCAAAAGATAAGGCGGGCATTATTTTCTTTTTTTCTATTTTTCAACAATCCCATGTGAAAACCAAATCAAACAATGTGTCAGTCTGTTTCTGAATAGTTTCTGACTTCCCCACCTTGTCTGTCGCCCCTATTGGTTCTTACTAAAGACACATTTTTAAAAACGAGTAAAACACATATAATTCAATTTAAAAGGCTAAATGATTTCCTAAAACAGCTGGGCACTGTCATTTTTTATCAAATGCTAATCAAACAGGAGTAAATAGAGAATTTATTGGGGACCATTTTTAGCTGCGGTTTAATACATATTTGATGCGCTACTGTGTATTTATGGCGTGTCTGTGGGAATGAAACTACAGTGCCCTTCATCAAAGTGAAGGAATATGTCACCCAGAACAACGGTGTAGCTCACACACGTGTTTTTAAGACTTTTTGGACAACAAAAGCTCTATGGCACAGACAAATAAGCTATGTCATATCTTTGGCTACATAGGCAGCACTTGTTAATAACATAAATTAATTCTTGTTTTTGGTCTTCTCATGGGATTTGTTGACAATAAGAAAAAAATCGAACTGCTATCCAGTCCTATCCTAGCATTCAGGCTTGTGTTTTGGTTTGCTGCTGATGCATTTATTAGCTGTTTTACCTTGATGATTTCATGTTTTCACAGGGACTTACCCTGTGCTGCAAGTTATCAACCGCACGGCTCGCCTCATCCTCAGCATTGTAGTTCAGGACTGCGTCGGTGTATGTCCTGTGAAAGGTTCCCTTTATCTGCAGCATGCAAACATTCACACATAATCACGCATGTTAACAACATATACACAGCTTTAGTGTTAGACTTGAAAAGTGGTTACATGGTGTATTTCATGCTGACCTCATGGCGAAACACAAATCCAGAGATCCCAGCCACTAGCTCAGCGAGGAAGACGAGCGACAGAAACATGGCATACTAAAGAGAAAGAGGAAGGAATAGGAAGATTTGCATAGTTTGCATGAAAACCCCCTGCCTTAGACCTGTATCATTTGCCTATGCTTGCACACTCGCACATGCACACACATACTCAAGCACACTCACTTGACCACCATTAACCGAACAAAGTGCCCTGCAGCCTCTATTGGATTTCTGATCCCTCTCCACAGGATAGAGGTCAAGCATTATTCCGTTTATCATGTGACCTGAGGCTAATTATTCAGCACCCACAACACTCCTCTCTCTCCCTGCAATGTAACACCCCACCCTTCCTCCTACAGTGCCTCACCAGCTTCAGCATCCATGGGCTTCCTCTGCAGGTGGCGAAGCATCCAAACAGGCCAAAAACGATGATGACGGTCCCGGTGCCGATGAGGACGTATGGGGCGTTGGTGGAGTTGTCTGCTATCAGAGAGATGTACGGGCCCAGCATCAACTTCCCCCATACTCCCACTGCCAGCAGGATGGCTCCTGTTATCTAGAGGGTGGGGGGGTGGAGAGACGGATGTAACAGAGAGAGCACAGGAAACAGAATGAAAGCAGGGAACAGGCCTTTATCTCCGCACTTCTGCGATATTACAATAGCTATGTGTTAGCAGCGTGGCGAGGGGGAGGAGGAGAAAGAGGATCAAGGTGGAACAAGAAAGGAGAGCAATTAGAGTAAGGAGGAGGAGACGAGAGACAGAAGACACAAATTTATCTGGAGTGCGGGATAGCGATCACCTGCTTTATGAATATGCCTGCACTCACTCACACACACAGGCAGAAAAAGAAAGGGGACATGTCAAAGGAGCTCTTTGATCCGAGGCGAGACGCTTCCTCCTGTTGCGCCTCTCTTAGCATTTCAAATGAAGGCTGCGGATAAAAGAGCGCGTTGTACGAGGCAGCTGAAGCGGCGTGTGTCTCAGCTGGGTATGTCTTGCTGGCAGTGGAAAGAGAGCGGGGTGTGGAACGGCTGCTGATGATCTGACTTTAGCGAGGGCCAACTCATCATACTGCCCTCCTGCCTTCCAAGAGGAGGCTGCCCGCCGCCCTGCTGCCAGGCCCTCTGCTTAGAGAGGGAGCAGTCTGTACAAAATGTCTCTGTGCACCCTGAAACCTCGAAAACTCATGAGAAGAAAATACTCTCAGGTCTCGGCAGAAAATGAGCCAATAAGACTGAAAACATCAGCAGGAAGAAAATTTCCCTCTTAGCAATTAGTCAATAATGTCAATAAAGGTTAATGTCATGACATGTAAAAATGTACCAGAAGCGATAAATAACGATACAAAAAATGTTTCTTGGGCTGCCATGTTCCCTCTCTGGCTATAGCTTGAACTAGTCTCTGCAGGTTAATGACTAAATATTTACACTTTGCCCTGTTGGCAGGGTGTGCTCATAATGACAGGGCAAAGGTCATCTGGCATGACTGTCCTTTGACTGCTGCATTGTTCTGAATTTGTTTGCAGTTGAACCACAGGTATAAGGAGTCTTTTTAGACTTCAACACAGCGAGCGTAGTTTGAGAACGTCTACTACAGCTGCTGTGTAAAATGGCTGAACTTGATTGTGTCTCATGCAGACATCCACACATGAACATCCATATGAACACTGTGGCAATGAGCTTCAGCTGAGGGTGAGATGATAAGAAGGGTTAAAGGGAGAGAAAACACACACACACACACACTGAAGCTCCTGAAGAAAGCATGAGCAAAAACTATATTCTGAATCGAAAGATACACTGGTTTAAGCAACTAACAGTTATTTCCATTACTGATCATTCATTTGGTCTATTGGTCAGAAAATAGTAAAAAAAAAATGCCCATCACAGTTTCCTAAAGCCCAAGCTGACAAAGTCTAATTGCTAAATTTGTTCCACCAACAGTTCAAAACCCAAATAGATTCAGTGTATTATGATAGAAGAGTAAGAAAACCTGTAAATGTTTACATCTGAGAAAGCGTACGTTTTTGGCATTTGTGCTTAAAAAATGACTTAACTGATTATCAGAATTGTTGTTGACTTGTTTTCTGTCAATCGAAGAACACATTAATGGTTTCAGCTCTGCGCTGGTTTCCCACACTACTGCTAATGTATTCATCTCTTTGTATTTATGACTTAAACATGTAGCTGTGGTTTCTATTACGTAAGCAAACCCTGTTAAAATGGCTATTATTGACGACCTGTGGGCAGTTAGATGCGGAATGATAAATCCTCAGTGGCACGACATTTGATGGAGCTAAAATACACAGAGAGAACTGAGAACAAATTTTCTATTTCAAACCATCTCAAGAGCTGTCTGTTTAATGTTCCTGTAATCTCTTTATCTGCATCCTGTTGTTGCCTGTACTACTGTAGCTGCAATTTTCTGCAGGCCAACCAGTACTCTGGTTTCATATGGGATGCAATATCTCAAGGTATTGATTTTCATGTTATATAAACATGTGTCGTGTAAATCACCACATATTGTAAGTATAAATGCTCAGGTGCTGAGACTGCACGATACTGATGACGATCCGCTTTAAAAAGTCAAAAGCTAAAAAGGTTGAGAACCACCAGCCTAACACGCAGAGATATTAAAGGGATAGATACGGAGGTATAAACGATACGTCAAAATCTCTGATGGTAGACAAATCTATATCGTCTCATGGTAGGTTATATATCATCACATCGGCCAACTATACTTTGGACAAAAGTGTAAAAGAAGTGCTGCAATTAACGTCTACAGACTATTTTCTCGATAAATTGATTAATTGTTTTGTCTATAAAATGTCAGAAAATTGTGAAAAATGACTGTGACGCCTCCAAATGTCTTGTTTTGTCCAATAAACAGTCCACAACCCAAAGATATACAGTTTACTGTCATGTACGACAGAGAAAAGCATCAAATCCTCACATTTGAGAATCTGGAACCCGCAGATGTCTGCCATTTTTGCTTACAAAACAACTAAAATGATACATTTTTGGTTGAACGACTAATGTAAAGGATCCCTTCTTTGCAGGCTGATGATTTGATTTGTCAGTAATGACAGCTCCTCTTTCTATTAACAGTGATTCTGACAGCCAGAGCAGACTGTCATTTCAAAGAAGAGTCCTGTAGATGACGGTGTACTCGCTGTTTATGGCCGACATCATCAGCGACAAAATGTCTCTGCCCCTGAGAGCTGCTGTCGCATACAAATAAAGGGCCATCTTGTCAATGCTAAAGTGCTCATTTTTGAGCCAACGGGGAAATCAAGTCCAAGGAGCGGGGGCAAGTCATCTAGACTTCATGTGTGTTGCTGAATCCCAAACAGCTTCAGACCCCCTTTCTTCCCCTCCCTGCACGTTTTGTTTGAAATTCAAAGCCAGGCCGGCCACCCTGGTTACAGCACAGAGCTTAAAACAGTTCACCCCTCCTCCCTTCTCCTCCTCCCCCAGGCCTAATAAAGAAACAGAAGGTGCGATGACAAAATATGCTGGCGAGGACACCACGCAGACTCCACCACCTGCTCTGCATTTAACCGTCCTGCGTGTAAAGTATGGTAGCTATTCACACTTAAGACATTATTTGCCACGACAAGCTGATGACAGTGAAACCGAGGCCTGACACTGAAACAGCTCTCCCTCTTCCAATTCTGTGCCAGTGGACGTCTCCATGCTTCAGCCTCAGGGTTGAGGCGAGGCACCGAGCTGTGAGACACTTGTGCACTTTAGAAGCCTGAAACCTGATGCTGTAGATGTGAGGGAGCGCTATGGAGACGGTCCAATCCCGACTAAATATAAAAGTTCATATCAGTGACACAGACACATGTCTGCAGCAGCCGTGCACGGAGACACACGGCACGGCTCTTCTCTTTAAGCCTTCATGAGCACACAACTGAAAAAATGATTTCAGTTCTGTGTTTCCACCCTGCAGGACTTCCTTATGCAATCTTAGGGCTTAGTTTAGGTTTTGTTTAAGGCCAAGAAGCAGTATTTAAGCTAATCTGAGTGAATCTGGGGAAAGCAGATACTCTTCAGGTCCTAAACACATTATGGACAGATAAATCTCTCCTCCACGTGTTCGCATTAAATAATCCTGCTCAGGCTACATCTGGCTGAAATCTAACCAACAGGAAAGAGCCTATAAACCACAATTACGGTAAAAGATTATGGTCAAAACTGTACTGATTGGCTAACATGTGGTCTAAGATTAATATTGTTGCTTGCACTGATGCCAGATCATATTCACTCAACTGGTAATCAAAAGGTAAACAAAGGCACATCCAAACCACTGAAAACCAAACAGGGAACAGGAGACACTATTTCACTTCTCAAGTTCATCTCAAGCTAATTTATCCCAAAATTGGAAGCAGTCTCAACCAAATGCATTTGCTTTGAGAGATGCTTTCTGAGTGATGTGCTGCCTCAAATCCTGAGGACACTTACGACAAAGAGCGTTAATTGCAGTGAAAATATGGGCAGATTCTATTCTTCAAATGAGTGTTGTTATATACAGCTTGCTTGCTTAGCATTGTGAGTACAGCTTTTTATGAATTCAAATCAGAGCAAGGCTTTGCAGCTTAAGACCTTGGCAAAAAAAATCCTCCAGAGGTATTGATTCAACTCTTTGGTACAATGTGAGGCTTTTGTGGTGCTGAGTTTTGCATAATATTGTAGGGTGTGTCTAATGTTGTTGCTCCTCCATTATACAGTATGTAAATGTGGTGGACAAAATATCAAGCAGACACATCCAACCCCAAAAAGGTGTTGCCTTCATACAAATGATAGGTGGGTGTTGTTTTGCATCAAGTGATATCCCAACTGTAAGTGGAGCTGTCGTTTTTTTTTTTGCCTGTACGTTACAGCAATTAAATTATAGGGAGCTTGCAAGTTTCAGTGTGCTAACCACCTCTCCTTTTTCTTTGTGGACAAAATATTAGAAACACTGCCAACTATTTTGATAATCATTTAAGTCATTTGTCAAGCAACAACGCCCACAATTCTATGGCTCTAGCCTCTCCAATGTGCGTATTTGCGTCTTTACCTTGTCTTACATTATAGTAAACTGAATAGATTTGGGGTTTTTGGACAAAATAAGCTATTTGAAGATGTCAGCTAAGGCTGTGGGGAGTTTTGATTGGCATTTGGCACTATTATCTTATTCTATCAACATCTTATAGACCAAATTAGTATTCGCTTGATCAAAAAAGAACAACATTTGTAGCATAGGAAAATATGCCCTACTTTCAATACAACAGGGTACAATATAGGACCACAACAAAGCTCAGCCTCAAAATGTAAAGTAAGCAAACGATTAAACAACTGAGGTGGCATCTCAACAGTTACATTTAACATTTTAAGTAAAGAATGAGCAAAGTGACAGAAAACTCAAGTGATTTATAGACACCATCTTAGGCTTTAGAAAATTGCAATGGGTGTTTTTTTTAAAAAACAATTTTCTGATCTAAAGCCGAGAAAACGTTTGACGGATTAATCGATAATTAAAAAGAACTGCTGGTTGCAGCCTTTTAATACAATGCTGTATTATACGACACCACCAATTTTAAGTCAACAAACAAAACAAGGTACGAAGGTAGTAGTCTCAACATCAACTGCACATTTGAAGTATTTGCAGCAGGTGTTTACTGTTGTGTTTTAATGACATGACACGGCTGTGAAACAAGTGTTCCTGTTTTTCTGGACACACTGTCTCCAGTGATACTACATTCATCGATGGGTTTATGGGGTGTTAGTTCAGTATTTTACTGGTGTTATCTATACTAGAGGTACAGGGTCCCTTTAAGGATCTATGGCAACGACCCCAAAATGTACAGTATGTGGTCAGAAAATGGGCTTTTAAACGGGCCTCATCAAACAGACGCTGGTCTCATCGGACAGTTTTAAATCGTCGCGGTGATGAAAACGACAAGAACCATGATGCTATGTGCGCTGTGCCCTCACACCACTGACGCCCAGCAGCCGAAATATGTGTAACCTTAACACAACTTATGTAATAGAAGACGATCAAATCCACGTATGAAACGCTCGAAAAAAGCGGCGGCGTTCAGCTAATATCGACCATTTAGCGTAATATTTTCAAACAAGAGCATGATTCCGTCGATGATGCTGGCTGTGTCCACCCCTTCGTCATGCACGACAAAAGAAAACACACACACACACACACACACACACACACACACAGAGCGGTGGATTAATGATGGACTGCGATCATTTTCCACAGGGGTTATTTAAAGAAAAAGATATCGAAAGGCTACGTACCCAAAACACGAAGGAGTATACGATGAGGAGGGTTTTAAGGCAGGTGATGACCGGTTTAGTCTCCATTCTGGAGCGGACGTTAGACCCACTGTGATAATAACGGGAAAAAACGTCTCCTCGAACTGTCGCGTTGCAACCGTCCGCTGATGCAGCCACACAGCGTCACTGGAGCAACGCACCACAGCAGCAGAGGTGGAGGAAGTGTTCACATCCTTCACTCCAGTGTTACAAATGAAAATATGACTCATGTGAAAATATAAGCAGGTACTTAAAGTATTATAAGTACTCAATGCAGAAAAATGGCCCCTATGACTGCTATACTATTATATCATTACATTATTATTACTCATGCATTCATATAAAAGAAGGATTTTGTAGTTGGCTATTTTTTTTTTAACAATTGAGGATTATTTTCATTATGGATGATTCTGATGATTAATTTTGTCAGTGAACCGGTTGATTGTGGAAATAGTGAGAAATGCTTGTCAGAGTTACACCTTCACATGGACACCTGAAATGAGGTCTTGATAACTCCAGGAGGGGTCGAGATGGTTACAGGGGGTTTCTGGGAAAACATGGAGTCATACTGACAACGGAACCACAAACTACAGACCTCAAGATGATCATAAAGACGGATGAACACCTCTCTAAAGCAGTTCCAACAAAAAAGAAAAAGAATAAATATATATATACATGTATATATATATACATATATATACACTTGTTGTGTACACTTTCACTCCAAACATCCTGAACACTGGTATCAGAGATATCAGAATGACAATATATTTCTTCATTGTGTTGTGTATTGTTGCTTTCAAGGACAAGTGGATTGTCATGTTCTACTAGCACCTTCATTAGTAGACAGAGGACACATCATAGGATAAAACCACGTGCGTTATTATGGGTCAGTTGCTGTGTTGCAAAATTATTTCAAAATACTTTAATATTTTTTGTTTCTTAGCTAAAAATGTAATAACATTGCAAACAAAATCAGTGGTTTATGGGGATACCGATACTGAAATGCTCAACTTCAGGTGTGTTATATTATGCAGACGAACCAGGTTTCATTAGAAGAAGACTTGCATTATTAAGCCCCACTTTATTTTCGTGTAGGTTTTGGAAAATGTTTTGCTTTCAGTTAAAGAGCTGCGTTTTTGGTGACCAATCTTTTAACAACCTCACAACACAATGCAGTGCAATTGTTGCAAAATTATGGGTCACAAAGACTGCACGACAGTAAAGGCACCTGCAGTAAAATCCATTTTAGATTAATCAAAGGACAAACAGTCAACAACCAGCACACAGAGGAGTGCTCTGTACAATTTGCCCTACATTTGAAAAGTAATAAGCAGGCAAAGACATTTCAAACGTCAAATAAACATCTGTTGACCTAGAAAAACAATGCAGGAGTGTTCGAGTGCTACAGAAGAAAAAACAATAAAGCAACAAATGACAGAGTGCATCAGATGACAATCAATGAAACATTCAGAGACCAATTTTGTTCTTTTACCACCAATTTTATTATTTTTAGTGAGCTTTCAAAAGACACTGCTGTTCACTGGTGAGATTACAGCAGAAAGCCTCTGGATGGAATAACGCACTGTATGTGATAGCTCATTCCGAAACTGCAACTGAGGGCTGCAAGAATGTACTTTTTCTGACTTAGTGCAATATCATGGACATTATCAGTGAATTAACCATATACACTTATCTGTACTTCAGATTTGATATTGTACACACTCACCAACAAGCAACCGTACCGTTCTATTTTTGGCATTACGTGTATTTTGTATTTTGTGTTTATTGATATTTTACATTTGCACTCTTTCCTACTTTGTACTGAAACTGCTGCACAGCTATGTCCCTCGGGATGAATAAAGCTTTCTCTTATCTTAGAGTGAGTCTCTAAGTTACTTTACATTGAAATATATATCATACTGTCAACTATCAATTCTTTTGATAGTATCTTTATGCTCACGTCACAGCTGGCATCACAGGTTTAATATATCAAAACTATATTTGAATAGTTTAACAAAATAATTCCAGATCTAGCTTTTTCCTGATCTTTTAACTCTATCACAGTCATGAAGTTTGCTCAGTTGTCATGGAGATGCTGATGTTGATATGCAAGCTCAGTCGCCATTATGATGTCATCCATAGCACTTCTTAAGATCTCTTGTTCATGCTGGGGTAAGTCTTAGCTTGCATGTCAACAGATCCATCTCCATGAACACTGGGTAAACTCAATCTGCTGATGAAGACAGTTTGATACAGTTGAAAGCTCAAGAAAAAGCTAGTAGAAGTACATTGAGTTGAGCGATTCAGCCTCAGCATGATGGAATAAGATTGTTTATAGTACAGGAATTGTGATTAATAATAACAAACAAACAAATATTACTGGGAACACTGGGCTAACAGTGAATGGAGCTTTTAGTGGTTTATTATTTGCCCTATGCAGGATGCCCTAAAGACTTAAATTAAATGTAAAACCAGTACAACAAAAACACTGGATTGAGTATTTTCATCTTATCGCTCAGCTGTCTGTCTCCACCTAAAGGAATACTCTGATACTGAAGAGTCTGACGAATTCTAGGTGGACACACTGTCTACAACCTACTTACGCTCCTTGAATGTGAGACATAACCTGACTCAGTTTTAATTTAAAATATTTCATGAAATACAGGAGCCATTAAATAGGCGAGAATTAACTGTATCCTTTAATGAACAATCCATGTGCCCAGTGGCCATGTTCTTTTAGCTTGACTACATTTGTTTGTCTCAATAGAACTAAAACTGAAAACAAATATTAAAACCAACTAGACAGTACAAACACATAATCACCACATAACACAGACATTTCTTCAAGTGTGTTCAGTCAGTAGGAAGTACATGGGCTCCTGAAGGAAATACATTAAAAGTGCTCAAACATACAGTTCTTTAAGACAAAGGGCCTCAAGAATCACAAGTACTAACAGGTTTGTTCTTAAGTGGCACGTACAAGTGACTGAAGAAAACTTGTCGCATTTGCCATAAAGTCTGAATTATAGTGTGTTTTTTGTAGGTTCTATTGGCATGGCAACCTAAACAATTCAGTATTTGTTCAGATAATTCTCTCACACCAACAGCCGCCTCAGGGTCTGTATGCAGGTCACTGTCCAGGTGAGCATCCTCTGTTGCACCTGACAGTCTAACATGTCTTAATCCCCCTGCTGTAATAAGATTTTCTAATTGTTTTGAGTCTCCTGATACGACTACTTACACTGCTAAACTTGTGTTTCGCTGCTGATTTCTGACAGCAGGATGTGAAGCTTGGAAGCTAATTTTTTGAATGAAACTTGCCCACAAATGGAGAACAGGGACTCTTTCCTATCAAATCTCACCAACACTCCCCTACTTGTAAACTGTTGGAATTCACCAGGTTGAAACGAGCAATTTACGACAGGTTTGTGCAGTTAACAGAGTTTGGTGAATCCGACTAATACGAACAAGCTTGACAGAAAAAGTAAGAGGGGTTTAGGATAAGGATGCGAAAATGTGTAAAATAAAGTAAAACTAGTGTGCATTCTCTGGTCTACCTGTGTGTGTTAGGCTACTTTTTACATCAAAAGTTCCCTGTGTGAGTGATGTTCAACCCGTTCTTCCTCAGGTCTCTTAAGTCAGTCAGCAGCGGGATGATTGATAGTCTCTACACGGACGATGTGTGTCGAAGCAACAACGAGGGGAGAATATGTGAAAGGGCAGGAGTGGAGCCACTGAAAGTTCTCATCATGCTCTCTCAAAGGCACCAGTCTTCTAATGTGAACTCGAGCCCCTGTATAATCTTGCTCCCTGATGTCTTGCCTGGTTCACATACAAGAGTTCACTCAGCTCCGTGTCATACACTCCTGAGTCCCTCCTCTTCAAGGCTTTCATCATTTTCAACGCTACGAGTCCCCTCCTTTCAAGGTTCTGGTCCCTCTGGGTCTAAACAGCACCGTTCTCTATACTGACCCGAACTCAGCCATCCAGGCTACGTACTTTTCCAGGTCTGCAGCAGAGACAGACTTGGAGATCTTCTTGAGTGTGAGGGTGAAGTCCTCCATGGTCACAGGCATCTGCAGCTCGTCTTTGGACAGGGCTCGGATCTCCTCGGGGCTCAGGCCTTGGATTCGACGACGCATTGCCATCATGGACGCATCCCTGATATACAGGAGCAGAGGGGGGCAGGAGTGTTCAAAGACACACACATACAGTAAGGCTTTTTTTTATATAAACATGCTCCCTAAATCATACTTCACATAGTATTTCTACTATTTTGGAATCCATACTGGCTGAAACCCTGCAGGCTACAGGGTATGTGTGGATGATACACACACACACACACACACACACACACACACACACACACACACACACACACACACACACACACACACACACACACACACACACACACACACATCCAAGGTCAATGAAACAAAGCAAGCCGGAGATGAGCGGAGACATTTTGGACAACATAAAATACCTGCCATTCCATCATCCCAGTAGCTACTAGAAAAGACCCACAAGGACAAGGCCAGGATGATAAGAAGTGTTCGACTGAAGCAACTATTAAACTGAGATTTGAAGTAATAAACATGTTCCAATGATCAATGCTTACTTTAAAATAATCATTGGAGTTATCTGTTTATATGTAGGTGTGTGTAACATAGTATTGAGGAAGCTGGTAGCTCCCAGAAAAGAAGAGAGAGACAAAGATTTTGATTTAATTTGTGTTAATAAGATGATGTCTTCCCAGCGACCAAGCTCTTTTTGTCTGTAGGGAATAAATATAGTACAGGAATACTAAGAGGTTACAGGGCAAGAGGAAATGGTACTGTATATAAAGACCAGGAGCCAGATGCATAAAACTCTGTGTGGATTCACGACTAAAGCTATGTGTACGCACAAAGAGAGATTTATAAAGCTGCACGTAAGCCTGGCTCTGTTTTATAAATGTCAATCATTGTGGAACTGAGTGCACGAGCACAAGGCTAATTTCCACCCCAGCGGTTCGCCATAAATGGATAAAAATGAACTTTACACATCTGTTTGCATATCGATACTTCTGGTGTACTTCACCTCCACTAATTAGACCTCAGAACCAGCAAAAAAGAAGTGTGGTTTTACAGAATGTGCATTGGCGAGGTTCTCCAACAATGTTGGGGCAACTGTCATTAAGTACATCTGTTACACAAGGTTGTGGCTACGCCCACACCATTAACTTATCACATGTACCTGAACCATCATTGGCGGTGATATCTCAGTCATCATTATTAATTGGCAGAAGGATGGTAAATGATCAATTTATAGCACTCATATTGAAACAGATTATACAAAGTGCTTCACCACTGAGGATAAAATGAAAAGATAATTAACAGTGAAATAATGGCTTGAATGTATTACATTTGCCTCCAAAACGTAGTGGAATACAAGTATAAACTAGTATAAAATCAAGTACAAAATAGTTCTGAAGTATGGTAAATTAGTAAATCTGCTCAGTTACAGTCCCCCACTGCCAATGAATGAATGACCATGCACTACACTCAGTGAGGTCGTAGTATAACAGAAACAGAAACCTTATCAACATTAAGCAGCTTAATGAGTTTATCATTATGTAAAAATAACCAACACTTTTGGGACATGGAGAAGGAGTCAATACATGTCCATTGATCTGCATTCATTATCCTTCAACATGTCCTGTATCTGATTAAACTCCACTATCCACTTCTCTGCCCGCTTCAAGAGTTCTTCAAGAGCAGATCAAATCCTGCCTGATGATGTTTTCATTTTTGTAGCAAACTGTAGGTCAGAGAAAGTGCCTCTTTATACTGATCAGACTGTTGTTACACAGGCAAGCGATGCCTGCAAACTGCATATTGTTAGTGATTCAGGTTCACGGCCAAATGCAAATATGTGCTCATAAAGATAAGTCTCTCTCTCAGACATAGTTTCTCTTGCGTGTAACCCCTGTAGTCGCACTTCATCTCTTTACATTGCAAGTATATTCTAATATTTCCATTTGTGATAAAAAAAATGTATGATACAAAATCCAAAAGCAGAAAACGCTGATAATGAATTTCTCTTTTGTAATTTTGTACACACTTCCACACCCACACACACACACACACACACACACACCTGCAGACGTTGGTGATGTCTGCTCCAGAGTAGCCCTCAATCTTCTCAGCAATGAGGTCCAGGTCCACATCAGCAGCCACCTCCACCTCCCTCAGGTTGATCTTTAGAAGCTCTACACGACCCACAGCTACACACACACATGCACACACACACACACAGATATATACACAAAAAACAGCATTAATCAGATATTAGGACTGTTAGACCACTGTAGTGACCACCGCTCTATTTGTTGTGCGGTCAGTCTGTGGGTGATGAGATCACCTGTGGGCAGGGGGATGTAGATCCGCTTCTCCAGCCGCCGTCGTAACGCCTCGTCGATGTCCCACGGGAAGTTGGTGGCAGCAAGGACCATCACCATCTTAGAGGGGTCATCATTCTCCAGAGCTCCCCCCACACCTTGTCACAAAACACACACAAAACTAGATTAAACTAGAAAATATATATTTCTGTACCACTCACATCACATAATACGATCTTGGAATCTATGTAGGATACCTGACTGAATTTGTTTTAGTTTAATACTGGGCTATATTTCTACAGATTCAGCTAGTTTATGTTGAACACACTTGGTAACAAAGTAGATCTCATCCCAAACATGAGTTTTGATATCAAAAGATGCCAATCGCCAATATTACTGCAGGTAATTTTTGTTAATGTTTAAATGTTAGTCTTGAATTAACTCCAAAAATATACCATTAGAAACCCCTTCACAGCTTCACCTCCACACGTCTTCAGGGTCTAAGGACGGGGGGTGTCATATGCTGTACAGATTGTGAAGCCCCTTGAGGCAAATTTGTGATATTGGGCTATATAAATAAAATGAACTTAACTAATCTATTCCACTCACCATCCATCTGAACCAGTAGTTCAGATTTGACCCTGCGGCTGGCTTCATGTTCATCAGATGTTCCTCTTCTGCCACAGATGGAGTCAATCTCGTCTATGAAGATGGTTGTTGGTGCATAAAACCGGGCCTAAAAAAAAAAAGTTAGTGAGACTTTTTCTCTGCCATTTAACGAAATATTTAGATCTTTAGTTTGGTATTATGTGGTTTTGCTAAATGGACCTCATATATGTACATAAACTTACCATTTCAAACAGCAGACGCACAAGTTTTTCGGACTCGCCCCTGTATTTGGAGGTGAGGGTGGAGGAGGACACGTTGAAGAACGTAGTCCCACATTCTGTGGCCACAGCTTTGGCTAACATGGTCTTCCCTGTCCCGGGAGGGCCGACCATTAACACACCCTGAGACAAAAGGTTACACACTGTTAAAACTTAAGACACATAAACACATGTACGCAGAAAGGAGTTTGGGCTGACTAGCAGTGACTACAAGTTCTTCAGTCATTCATTCATTCTATTTGAAAACTTGGAGTTCTGGTTATTCAGAGGGCAGGAACCAGGCCAAACGTGAAAATGACCGTGCAATAAATGCAATTAAAATTTTGTTCATTGACAGCAACACAAATTCAAGTCTTTTGAAGCTGCTGAACAACAGTGATTTTATTGGTAATCCTCTGCATTAAATCCCCCGTATGTCAGCTTTCAAATATATTAAATATGAATTAGAGTGCAAGCTGGCCATCAGGGAGGAACAGCAATTTATGTTCATTTTTAGGAATTCACTGTTACAAACTCTGTATGTCATTCACATCCATTAAAAACAAGGATGGAAGGAAGCACAACATTTAGATCCGCTGGGCTAATGAACAGGAGAAGGCAGTTAAAAGAGAGTGCAGAGAGAACTGCATCTGCTCCATGACTGACAAACTACAGATCTCATCAGGCTTACCAGTTATAATTATTAGTTGTATAATACTCAATACATAAAATGCCTAATCAACAAACATTAAGTGTTCCTGCAAACTAGCAGCAGACTTCTACAGTGAAATATTCTGCCTGCAAAGAAAGTGATCATGTTTGTTGTTTAAGCTCTGATTCATGGGACCTTGGCAGAGAGCAAATGCCAAAAACAACACTGATTTGCAGCTGTTTAGTAAGTGTGTTTAATGTAAATGTCAGAGCTGCACTTAATTAGAGGGATGAAAGGAGAATGTGGGACCCAACACAACCATCGTAGACTCAGGATAATGATGGTGCTCCGCATCCTCATCACTGGATGAGCACAGGATGAAATTCAATATATGAAAATATCAGAGGCTGTTATTATTGGGCTTCACCATGCATGTAAATTAATTGTCTTCCACTAAACCGTAAGCTCCCCGCAGTCAAATTAAGTTTCAGTTTACTTTGTTGCTGTTCCTTTCTCGCTTTTTGTGTTATGCATCAGTTACATACATTTTGTTTAAAAGCCAATAATATTTTTAAAAATTGCCATCCCTGATGTAGATCTCTTAGGACTATCACTGCCGCTCTGATGTCTGATGTCTCTGCATCTGGTTTGTGTCTGTTTCTATGGAGATTACATAAACCAGACAGTGACACAATCCATAACATTTTTATGTAATTGGAGTCCCTCCTGCCTCAGAATCCATATAGGCTGTGTTATATTCCCTGCAGGGTGGGGCAGACATCTTGCAGAAATCGTCAATGTAAAACACTGATGCAGGCAGGATTGATCAGAACCTCAGCAGGAGCAGGTGGGAGTGGGATGGCTCACCTGCAGTAAGTGTGCAGAAATAGTCAGAAATCCTGCAGGGGAGGATTGACATAACAGAAATGCAGAGACCTCTATACTAAATGTCACCTGTGATCAAACAAATATCTTCAGCCTATGTGTGTGCCGACGAAACAATCATGAACTTCAAATGTCTTTTTTTCTATACCTAATGTATTAATCTTCCATTTTACTGCACTTTCAGTTATCTGAAAAAAGGGCTCCAAGTACGTAAGTAAAGAGTTAAATAATGCATGCTTATATCAAACAAATGAAAGGCACTGTAAAAACCGATAAAGGATTGACCCTCACATGGTGAGCCTGAGGGGAAGAAGCCTCACATGATGAAGTTCAACAGAGGCTGGTACAGACGAAAACTCCCTAACTGGTCATTCAGCAGATTCAAGAAGATACTGAGAGGCAACACAACTGAGCAGGTCCTTTCATGATGTCAGTGATGAAAATTCACGTTAAAGTTTCTTTATGTTTGAGCAACAGAACAGCAGGCTGTTGTACCAGGTTCAAATGTAGTTATAAAAAGCGTAGTTGTAAAACGAGGTTGCACCTTTACAAGTTAGCTACAATGTAGAGTTAAGATATAAAAATGTACATCTCCCTGAGCTGTAAGTTATTCAATATTTGCTGTTGTCATAGCAGAACAGTTAAAAACTGGCAGACATTAATGTTAGAAGAGCCAGAGGATGTTTTTTTTTTCAATATTTACTCCTGCAGCCCATTGCCTGTGAAAGACTACATCCATTTACATTTATGATGACAGTGATGTGCACTTGGTTTTTCCAGCTACTGTTATTTGGATTAGAGGTGGGCACCACTGTGATTTTATGCTGCATTTACCTGGAGTCTATCGTAGGTGTCTGAATTTCTTGTTGTCTCATAAAAAATATATTATTGTTTTGGCATTTTGTCTTTATTGGATAGCTGATAGTATCGAGGCAGACAGGAAACAAGGGGAGAAGGAGAGAGGGGTATGAAATGCGGACTCAGAATGGGAAACGTCGCCCTCTGCAACAATGTTTTGATTAAAGTAAACTCAGCTTAAGAACAGATGGAGCAACTGAACAAAGTGGCAAGTTTAGTGTAAAACTAAGTAGTGTTGACTTTATACTCTTTGGATTAAAGTTCCGTTTAGCTGGTGTAACAAGCTGCAGGACTCTAAAGATGGTGGGTGTGTTACATTATTATGCTGTAAGGCAATATGGCTACCTTTTAAAAGGTCAGAAGCAAATTTATCTGAGCTGCTCACTGCCGAAAAACTTGTCTCTATTGATTTCTGTGATTTGTCTGTCATTTATAAAAAGCATAACACAGAAATACATACAGCTCGTATCAAATACGCGAGCACATTTGTATGTGCAAGTGTGTGAGTGTGTGTGTGCATATGTACCTTCCATGGGCGACGAATGCCCTTAAAGAAGTCAGGCATCCACATGGGCAACACCACTGCTTCTCTCAGCAGCTTCTTAGCATCTTCCAGATCAGCAATGTCGTCCCTACAGTTCATCCAGAGAACTCAGTCAGCAGTGCTAAGAACAAAACTGTATAAAGGAGTATGTATCTGTGTATGCTGCCTTACCAGTGTACGTTGGGGTTACGGGACACAATATCTCTCTCCAGTGAGTCCACCAGGTCGCTGTCATATCCCGTGCCGTCAAACTTCTTCTGCTCTATATCCCCTGGTGCGTCACCAGCCCCTTTCTTTCCCTGATGACGAAGAAAGATGGAAAAAATTTTTAATAAGACCAAAAATGGGTGTTTTTTTTCAGGGACCAATTTCGGGGTCATTTCTTGAGGACCTCACCCATTCATCTATCCATTCACTCAACCACCAATCAACTGCTGTAGTCTGACCTTATCGTCTTTGGCCTTTGTGCCTCGGGCATCTCTGAATCCCAGCCGATCTGGTTTGGGGTTGGCCTGACCACGGCCTCCTGGCGCTCCTCCTCGATGCTGCAGACCAGGGGAGTCCTTCCTCTGCTGCTTCACCGCACTGTTGGGGCGCTTCACTGCAATAGGATTCCTACAGAGACACACACACACACACACACACACACACACAGGGATGAAACTATACAAATGGGTAATAGTCGCATACACCTGCTGACAGAAACAGATAATTTGCAATGGGGAAATAGTGGTAATAACATAGTGTGCCAATGTTCCCACAGAGGGAAGCCCTTAAACCAGCTCTGCTAGTTCTCTGAGGGGTGAATCTCGATATGTCCACTTTAGAGACCACACGATAAAAAAAACAGGGTGAGTCACATTGTGCTGGTAGAGATTAAACAGATTATGCAAAATATGTCTCTTTGTACTTCAAAGCGCTTCCTTAAAAAGGTATTTGTTTCCGCAGACAACAATCTGTTCAAGTTCTGCCAGAAAGTAAAAGGAGTCCCCTGGATCGCAGTTGGCCCCTGAGCAGGTGGCTGAAATAAAGAAACCACACAGGAAGACAAAAATAAAATACCCACACACTGCAGTCTTGATCCCAGTTCTTTTATTCCACCTACAATTAAATAAGAATTGGCAACTAGACAGCAGTGTGCAGGTACTTTTCCAGCTTTTGGTGTCTATTATTATATAGAATTAATGGATGTGCATGTGCTTCTTGGAGATTGATTGAAAATCAATCAAAGGGTTTCAAATGTATGTGACAATAAAATGTTGACAGGTAAAAAACAATAGGTCCTAATATTCATTTAGCTAAGCTTATTTATGTCACATAAAACGTAAGATTCAGTGGGGCTCAGACATTGAGCATTTTATAACAAAAACATAACCCAATCACTTCAAGAACATAGTGTGACATACATACGTATATCACATGTTTCAACTGATAGTAGTATTTTGTAGTGTTGGACCCTACATGAAGCACACAAAGGCTTTGGGTCAAAGATGTAACTTCGACACACACACACACACACACACACCTGTGTTCTGCAGGGGTTGGAGGGGGCCAAACTGCTGGATCCTCAGATCTCTCCTCGGATTGAGGGGCGAGGATGTCAACTGGCTTCTCTGACTTAAAGCTCTCAAGCGTTCCCATAATGCCTTTCACCTGCTCATACTCCTCCGTCAGTTCCTGCCTGACCTGGTTACAAACAGAAGAAGGAGAGCATTACATCTGCGTTGCATCACAGAACATCCTACTGAAAACATAGCAGTTGATGCGTGTAGACATTTGTGGTAAAACAGCACAGGGTTTAGAGGAGAGCTTTAATGTTTCAGCAGGGCTATTTGGCTTTTCTTTTTTAGTGTTCCTCTCTTATATATAGTTTATATTCTATTTTTGAATATCTGTTTGTACATTTCATGTGTGTGTAGCATGGAGGGGGCTACAACTTCATTGTGCAATCCTGTATTGCATAAAACTGAAACTGAGCCTGACTCTGAATAAAAGACCTCATATACCTGTTAATGCTGAGGTAAAACAATGAGTAAAGGGTCCTGGAAGTCCATTAAACTGACCTGAGCTTGGGCAAATATCATTTTTACTTATACCAGTGACATTATGGCATGCTTAAACAATATTCCCAGTAGGTTTTTGTTTTTTTTCTGACGGAGAGATCACCAAACCAACAGATCATAGCAAATATTAGAACTGACGCAATAATGTAAGTATAGAACACTGTAGACAGAGATGTCAACATTGAAACCTCTAAGCTTTTTAAAATAAAATCAGTGTTGGCATCAAAGGAAAGTGTATCAACTGCAGTGACAGCACAGGCTGTAATGATGGTTTAATAACTGGTGTAGGGATGGTATGGTCAGGGGTTTTGGGGAACTCACCTGTTGCCATTTGACTTTAAGTGCAGGGTCCCTGAGGGACTGACAGTGCTTGTGGATCTGTTGAATGACGCCCTGGTAGTACACGATGGAGGAGTCATAGTTCCCCAGCAAAGCATACTCACGGCCCTTCTTGGCGTTGTCACATATGTCTGCCAAATTCATGCTGAATAACAGATATATGGTGCGAGAGAAAAAAAACAAGTAAAAAGCCCACTTTGTCTGAGAACTGAAACTATGAGCTGGCTAATGTTGGCTAGTAACGTTTTAAACGTAACGTTCGGTCAAAACCACATTTCCATCAACGAGCCCGGTGTCCTCATTGTAAATCCTAACCACTTATTACAGGATGGTGCAGCTCTATGCAAGTCAGTTGCCTAACTTATCACATATAATAATACACCCGGAAAAGCATGTTAGTTAAGCTAGCTAAAGCCAGGGACTGTGATTTTGAACGAACATGTTTATGGCATACGGTTCACCTGATGGTTAAACCAAGCCACTACTCAAATTAGCTTCTTTTTTGTCTACACCTTGTCATCTTGCCGACGTTAGCCGTTGCTAGCTTGCTGCTAGGCCACAGACAAAACAAAACGAATCGTGTGGCAATAAATAACGTAAACGCGACTTTATCCTCCCAGCATGTGTTAAATATGCATGTATACAAAGACCGACCGACAACCTAAATCATATTCCTTAACTACATATGAAACTGGAAATTGTTCTCATACCTGCATGAAAAGCACTTATTTGTGTTGTCTTTTTGAATCAGAGGTCCAGTATTGACGAAAGTGTTACCATGGCCGCAGAGAGACGCCGCGTGAAGAATACAGACGGGTTGATTACTGTGCTGCATTCATGAACTTCCTGGTAAACTGGTAAATATCATTATCCTACTAAGTGATCAGCGTTCGAGATCAACGCCAAAGAGAGCTGTTGGGAAGCTTTACTCCCGCAAACTCTCGTTGTCAAATTAGTTTTATTGACGCAGTAGAAGATTTTGTCTCGTTTCGGTTTTGCATCATTAGCTATGTTTCATATATAACATTAACAGTTGGCGACACATACCTTGAACGAGAACATCTGCTAGTTTACAGGATTTACTTAACGTATCATCAGAGCTATAGCTATGCAAAAGTTGGCCACTAGTCGTCGCTAAAATCCAGTCAAATAATACAAACTAGGATGAAGCTGAGGAAACCATGTCATCATAAGGTCCCTTTAATAGCTGTTATGGAGCTTTCCATCATATCACATGATCTTCATCAGCACTTGGAGTTTATCTAGTTTATCTAGGAAATATCAAATCTTTGTTTTTCAGAACACTTCAAGGACTTCTCATTCATGTTGGCTGAATGTATGGATGAAGGATGAAGTTACTGTTACTTGTCAAAACATATGTTAAAGAATAGAATCAAATACAATAAAATAAAATAACATGTAAGTATTGTAAGTACATTGTGATTTGAAGAGCCTGAGATGGCGGCTGCGGCGGTTTCATCATACCAACCAACATAACACACCAGAAACCTCAAAAATTAAAATGATTCTGATAAAACCACTTTTATTGATTTGCAGCTTAACATTGTCACAAATCTCCATACTGTTGGAAAGTGTTTGCATTATTGTACACATGCAACAAAAGTATCAGTCAGCTGTGATTTTACCTCATAACATCAATACCTTCTGGCATCACAATGTTAAAACACAGCTGAGCATGTATTCACTCAAGTGAAATATCTGGATTTGCATTTTGTCCCAAAAGACAGCTACATTTTCTCATTGATTAGCTCTCTCCAAAGAACTGTGGAGGCGAATGAGCTGACACAAAGCGGACTATGTTCGTATTTATATTTGAGAAATACACATTCAGCAACAGCACCAAAATTCATGCTGCATTTACATATTTTAAGAACTGAAACATCACTTTAAGACATTTGAGAAATGATTCAAGAAAATGATTGCACAGTTTTGTTCACAGTCTCAATTGACCTTATTGGTCCATTTCCTTACAATGAAATCTCTTTTGTCCCTTAATTCACTGTCCGCATTAAATACTGTAGATAACTTTTAGTGCTACTTGGCAGCTGATTGCATATAATTTGTCTACGTACTAAAGTGCACTCAGCAATGCTTTGTGATTTAATGTGTCGTTTGAGCTACAAATGTTTGGCATAACTCCATATCCATTCATGCATTTCATTGAAATGTTGATTTTATATTGTGCAAACTTATAGGCCCATACTGTCACTAGCTGTGCCATACATCAGGCAGGGAAAAGTGTAAAACCATGGGATGTTTCTTCCTTTTCTATCTCATGATCATAAGAGGCCTTTCTGAATTCAGTCTCAGTGCTTTCCTCAGCACCATTATTGTTCCTGAAGGCTGCGATGACCTTCGTATACACACTCTTGAGTACATCCATACAGGATGGAGGTGACCTCAGCATTGACAAGTTTCTGCTTCCTGCCCTCTCTGGTTCAACAGCTGCCTGACACTGCTCTCGCTCGGCTGTTTCAGTCTCAGGGGTTTGTGGCTCTTCAGTCTATAAGCCAATGTCAGAAAGATAGCGTCCACATGTTCCTTCTCAGCAGGGTCCTTGGCTGAAGTCTCAAACAGAGGGAAGTTGTAGCTGTCGGCAAGACACTGGGCGGCAGACGTGGGGACCTCCCGGCGGTCCCTCAGGTCACACTTGTTGCCCACCATGATGCGGGGCACCAGGGGCCCCACAGAGTGTCGGCTGCACTCCTCAATCCACTCAGGGATGCTCTCGAAGGAGGAGAGGCTGGTCACGTCGTACACGAAGATGATGGCATGGACGCTGCGGTAGTAGTGCTCCACCATGCTCTTCCTGAAACGCTCCTGACCTGCCGTGTCCCAGATCTGCAACTGGCCCAGCAGAAACACATATTGATATGACTAAATAATATTTAAAGGATAAAACTAGTGTAATTCTATATTTTTCTTATTGCCAACCAATCCCAAGAAAATACTAAAGCCAACAATGTGTTAGTCCGTCTGTCAATACTTTCTGACTTCCCTATCGTGTCTGTGGCACTCAGCTTTTGTTCCTACTGAAGACGAAAATCTTTAACAATTGATCAATAATTTCATTTTATTTGGCTCACATTTGTTGATGAGGAGAAAAGCGTAGAATATCAACTGTCACAAATGGTCATGGTGTGTGACAAGAGGGCGGGGGAGACAAACCAAACTTAAGTGCCAAATAATATTTAATTAAAAAAAATAAAACCTGAAAATGTGGAGCCTCGGAGGAAGATTTTCACGTTTGAAGTTACAGTGTCAAAGCACAGGTGTAAATAACAAAATGAAAGATGGACGGACTCCATTTAGCTGCTTCAATTTCAGGGTCCAGGTATTGTGCATGCTGGTTCACTATCACAGTCATGGCTTACTGTGACACAAATAGACAGAGTTATTGTTGATTTTATTAGAAACACCTTTGCTTTTCCTGCTATGACAAGTCAAAATGTCTGCTGTGAAAAAGGGAGGCCTAACAGGTGCCACCACAATAAGCTAACGACCCTCAACTCTGGATGCAAAGGTGTAGGACGGGGAAACCCTGCAGGCAGAGAGAGCCTTTTCTGTAAGGTCTACAATTTAGACATAAATAATGACTGGACTGGTGCAAGAAGAGAAATGACTTTGATGTCAAATCGGATTCTGCCATGTCATCACATAGAGCTTCATTATTGTTTCAGAAACCTGGAACTACACTTTATGTATCACTATAAAAACATTGTGGGGAAAATTAGGGAACAATGTGTCGAAAAAGGCTTATCTGACAGATTAAAAGGTAAATATTTGGAGTTACTGTCCACAGATGTTCCACCTCCGATGTGTACTTTTTCTTCTAGGGTTATAATAAAAGTGATTAAGTGATTATGTATTTTATGGGGATTATGAAGATGGACGTGGACGTGTAGCCCACCAGTTAGTCATTTTAAGGAGGTAGGCCTATGTTTTGTAGTGGTGCCATCCCCATGCACCGCCTCTGAAGGTCTGAAAACAGGCTCCAGGTCAGTCTCTCCTCTGTGTCCACTTATGAGCCGTAGCTCAGATGGCCGGGTCAATCTTGCAGGAAGATCGAGGTGTGTGTGTGTGACATGAAAGTGTAGGACTGTGTTTGTAGGTCCTCTCTCACCTTGATACTCTCCCCATCGAGCTCCAGCGTCCTCTCTCTGAAGTCGACCCCGATCGTCGCCTCTGGGTTTTTCAGGAAAGTGCCCCCGCAGAATCTGTAAGTCAAACACGTCTTTCCCACGTTTGAATCTCCTATGACTATTATCTTGAACATCCGAGCTTGTCCAGTCTCATATTCGTGGTGCGAAGACAGGTCCAAAGAGTCATTTTGACTGAAAACGGTGTCAAATTCCTCCCCAGGTTTGTTTTCTATTGCCATCGCTCATCTTCTCGCGGTCTGGATGTGAACGACACTAAAACATCGCGAGAATTCGAGAGACCAATAGATGTCACTAGAATGAGTTTCACAGTTGAGACACTTGGACGTTATTCACCACTTCAGCCACATTTCTAGATTATGTTGCTGATTTTTCTATTTCATTTGGAAATTCTTAATTATATATATATATATTTAACTACTATAATAATACTATTATATTTGATATTTGTATAATAAAATAAATAAGAAATGTATCATATTTCTTTACATTTCTATACATGATCATATTAGTCCGGTGTACGCTGTTATATAGTATAGCACACACAGCAGATGAAGTGTACACCAATGTGTTGAATAAAGTTTTGGAAAACATTCGCAAAAAAATGCTCCTCTGCATCAGACACAGATGTTTATTTGACACATACACCAAAACATCTTCATAATCCAGACCATGTGTGTCACCACAGCCAATCACACACACACACACACAACCAAAAACTAATAATGTAACACTTCAACTATCAATCAACAGTGAGAACTACTCATTTACCAGTTTATTAGGTACAACTAGCTAACTAACAGTCTCATACAACAGTTCTGTAATAAATCCTGATCATAATATGTTCATGAAGGTTTTAATGTTCAGTGTTTGTTTAAACTGTTTTACAGATGTGTTGATTCAACTTAATGGTCATTTTGGAGGCTGTAGTGGTATAGCATTATATACTGAGAGGTGTTTCTAATATTTTGTCAACAACATTTATATCAATGAGTAGACAGATTAGGAACACTTCTTCACAGCTAATAAACTGGTAACTGAGTGTATGGGGTGCTCGCAACAGTTTTATCACATGCAGACAAAATGTCCTCCAAGTGAAGCAATTCATCCGGACAAAACAAATACTCAAAACACTGTGAATTTGGATTCCTGATCGTAACATAAATGTTAGTTTCATCAAGAAAACACACACATACACTCAATAAAATAGCTTCAAATAAATTTCATAAAATGTATAATTTGTCACAAAAACCACCTAATTTTACTACATCTCAAAAAGTCAATCATGGCATACAGGCTTTTGCTGAAGCCTAAACCTGAGAGAGCGTACAGTGCATTGGCATCTACATTTCATACAGTAGTTTTCACAACACTGGCTGTGCCTGACATCTTGATGTGCATCAACAACATTAAAAAAGGACAGCTAATTTTAAAGCCCTGTTAATGACCAGTCGTGTTTGAAGTCAAAAACATGAGGCACTTGAGCTGCCCGATGTCTCATTAAAGGGGTCTCGACGATTCAACACGTCAAAGTCAACTTACTAGTCATGGGGAGTACGACTCTGCCTGTGTAAACACTTTCACCTATAATGTCTTTTGTAGCTCTGGAGGACCAGTGTCAAGTATAAAGAAATGTCTCAAGTGACATCACCTGGGTATCTTATCCTGGGCTCAGAGTGTACAAATTATGGAACAGACAGCCTGCTTTCTAAAACTAGGAGCGGGAAGAATGTGGGTGTTCACCAAGCAGGAAGAAAGAAATGCCATTATTCCAGTGGTTCCCAAACACTTTTTTATCATGGCCCCTCCTTAGGAAACTGAAAATATTTTGGATTTTACTGCTGTGTTTGCTTGATGAGCATCACTAGATGTTCTTTTCCACCCTGTCATAAATCATTTAATCTTTTACTTTAAATGTAATTTTGGCTTCCTACATGAATCTTCATAGCCTTTGTAGCATCAGCAAACTCTTGGATTGGATTCAAAGACCTTTTTCCACTGTGGACATCTTGACTTGCCATGGCAGGAAGAGCACAGGTGGGAGTAATAACATTAACGATGGCTCAGTTCCAGCAATTAATTATCTTATTAGTAACGTGTGTTTAACAAGTTGAAATGTCTGAAAGGTATATTAAAACTTACAATTTGTGCATCTGGTCCACTGCATTATGGGAAGTGTAGGATTTTGTGTTTTGCATGACCTTAGAGACAAAAAGTCAGGATATATCAGCCTCTGCTGCTTCGATTTTTGACCATTCTTTGTTTGTCTGTGTCCTTGCCCGTTCCCAAAGTTTATGGAAGTGTAATACTACATCTCTGGAGTTTTCTTCATTGATAATGACCTAAATTATGAAGGCAGACCCTGCCCTGTTTCTATCATGTATTTGCCTTGAGTAATTGAGTAAACAAGACTCTACCAGACATCATACTGTCCTTCATGCTGGCTGGACATGATACAAATTGAAAAACAAAGCCATTGTCTCTTGGTATTTGTCCTCAATGTGTGAAAAGATTGAAAAGAATCACTGAAATAAGCTCTGCTTAGTTTCTTCTGTCCTGTAAATAATCATTAGCCAGACTGGTGAAGAGACATGACAGAAAACTGTCCATGTGAAGTAAAGATCTTGATGGACTTGTGCTTCTACTGTAAATGAATGGCTTTAATACTAAATTTAATCTGTGACCTCTGCTGGCAGACAGAACCCTGTATACATCCATTAAATTATAAATAAGTTAAACTTTTCTTTGACACAATAATACATTTCACTACCAGTTCTCGTCTGAGAAAGAGCTAGAGCTGCCAGAGTCAGAGTCTGGGTCCGTCAACCCATCAAAGTCCCAGTCGGCACTGGAGCCACTGTCATCGTCCTCCTCTGTGGAGAAGCTGTGAGCAGAGCCCAGACATGCTGGGTACATGCGTGTTGAAACGCACACGGGTCCCAGGGTGGACACATACACTGCCATGACGTTCTTCCAGGCGTCCCTGGCTGGGTCGTATTCATGGATGAGGACCCTGTTTTTGTTGTGCTGCAGTAACGTCTGAGTGAGCAGGAGCAGCTTGTTGTTGTGCTGGATCACCTGGTAATTTAGAGCACGGCTGTCAATGGGAATGTCACCCAACCTCTTCCATTCCCCCCTGGTGGGGCTGTAGGCTTTCACCACGGGGATGTCACACACACAGATGATCTGGTCCTGAAACACGCAGGCCTTGTGAAGCTTGTCTCTTCTCAGTGACCCACAGTGGCGCCAGCGGTTCCTCTTGGGATCATAGCAAAGCATTCTCCTTTTGTTCACCACATACAAGTGGTCATTTAGTGCCACCACCTGCATTTTACCTAAAGAATGAGGTAGAGGAGCCACAAACGTCCACTGGTTCCTCTGGACGCTGTAACACTCGACCTCCTTCAGTCTGGCATCAGTCACTGGATTTCTTCCTCCCAGAAGGTACACATGGCCGTTGAGGTAGCCCATCCCAGAGTGTATCCTCCCCAGTGGTCTCTCTGCCAACTCCTGCCAGCTGTTGAGCACAGGGTTGTACAGCCAGAAGTGTTTAGAGAGGTGAGAGGCTAGGTACAAGTTGTTTTCAGGTGTGGCACAGGCGATTAAGGACTCCATAGTGGAACGTTTGTAATCCTGACTGCTGAGGTCCTCTAGAGGAGGAGCCATGAAATACAGGTCCTCTGAGTAAGGGTCACAGCACATTATGTTGTCGTTGGGTAGGCCGAAGAAGAGAATCATTTCTTTTGCACTTACACCTATTCTGTGTTTTGGTACGTCCAGAGTTGTAGACATCCCACAACTGTCCTCTGCAGACCCGTTAAAGAAAGATGCCAGGTATTTCTCAATTAAAGGCCTTGCCATGAGGCCCTCCAGGTAACACTTGTCCTTTTCTGTAAACAAGTTCCAGCGCACACACTTCAGTGCCTGCAATGCATCCTCTCTTTTCTGCGGGGCATTGGCCTCTACCCACTGCAAAGCAGCAGAGCACACCTTCCTTTCACAGTCCACATCCAAAGTGTTCAGAGACAACAACTCCTTTAACTGCATCAAATCCAGCTCGCAAAGATCCCCTCCATTACACACCTGGCTGAAGTTCCTGGCTATGAAAGCTTGTGCATTCTCCTTCAATTCAGGGTTGTCATAGGTGTCTGCAAATTTCAGTACCCCCACACAGTTGGAGAGGTCCAGCCTCCTTGTCATGAAGCTGGAGCAAGCCTTCCTGATGTACTCAAGCTGAAGCATGTTGGCCGCTGCGTACAGCCTCTGGACGTTGCTCTCCGTGATGGTGGCCCTGCCTGTGTAACAATAGTCGATGATAACAGACATGGACTCGGCGTCCACCCCGCGGATGACCACCCTCTCCTGCATGCTCTCGTTCAACCCGCCGGTGAACATGCTTTTGAAGTAAGGGCTGGCAGCGGCGAGGACGTTGCGGCTACACAGGAAAAGTTGGTCAATGTCACCTCTGGCTGACTCGCCGCTTTGCTCCAGTGGCTCTTCCTCGCACTCAACCCCGATAGTAACGTCCCCGAGCAGCCGACAGTCGTACAGTAATTTCAGCTCTTTCATCAAACCCCGAGCGTGATTCACGTCCTCCAGCACCTCGGGACCACTGAAGCAACTCAGCGCCGAAGCCATTGCTGCAACTTCAGCGAGCAATTTTCTGTTTTTACGTCGGCGGAGGTTTCCAACAACCCGCTGTCATGCGGTTAACATACTCAATAACGCGATAGGCTCTGTGAGCTGATAATGACACATCCGTTTATAAAAGAAAATCAATCATTGTGCTGTGAAAAAAAAATACATTACCAGCGACTTAACAGCGGAACGGTCGCCTGTGTGTTTGAAAGCCATCAGTTCGCGAAATGATCATAATGTCGAGTTTAAATCAGAAATAATCCACAAATTATACCCAGAGAGTAGCTGTAACAGTAGTGTCAGTTTTCTTTGATTTTTGTGGTCAATGCTGTCATCTGTTTTGAGTGTAGGAGACAGGCTCTCGTAAAATAACAGTGTCAACAGACCGGGGATTGGGAGAAATTGTCAAAATAAATCCCCAATTTATGTATAAGTGTTAATTTTTTTCTTTGTTTCTCTCCATATCCAATTCATTAACCCCTAGAAGGATTGTAATATCAGCCTTAACGTTTGTCACTTTCCAAAACGTATATGGGCCTTTTTAACCCGAAATTAAAAACATGTCATCTCTTACTTTGAAGGCAATCCTGCGTGGCTTCCGCTATGTCTCACTGCTCGCTCACACAACCTTGCTAAGAAAAGCTTCATCTCTGTGATTGGTGCGTGTAACGAGGTCGATTAAGTTTGGTTGATCGGGAGTGATTCAAAATTACTTTAAAATGAAGTATGAATTTGTATGTATGCGAATATTAAACTTTAATTATTTAATGAAAATGTAATTTTATTTTCCAATTTTCCATATTATAGGCATAGGATGTATTTTAAAAAATTAAATTGTAGTCAATAATAACAACAATACAGTTTACTTATAAAGCACATATCAAAACCGGATATCACAAAGTGCTTGTGCTAAGTGCTATTGTTATTGTTATTTTTGTTGTTGTTGTTGTTATTATTATTATTAAGCTCACTAATTAAATAATATCTTGTTTGTTTACCATGATGTAGAAACAACACATTGTGTATGTACAGGTCCCAGGAGGTAACTGCTCCCCGTTAAGAAATAGTCCTGATACCATCACCACACCTGGATTAGGTTACGTAGTCATAACCTATTTCAGTTTCTGCACTCTGGTAGACGTTACAGAGCACTGTACACCAAAACAACCAAACACAAAAACACATACCATCATACTCATAAACAAGGCATCCATGTGTTGTCTGAACACAATTCCTGCACAATAATCTTGCAAAATGTTCGTGACACTTTGTGTAAGTACATTGAGAGCTACTGAAAACAAAGTCAAATTCCTTGTGTCAACATGCTTAGCCAATAAAGTTGATTCTGATTCTGTAATTTGGGCTTGTTGAACCCATCTGACCACAACCCTATGTACCAGCTGCTCTTGGTTTTGATAATTGACTAATAATTTCTGTCATGTACCATGCAAAAATGTCCAGACCGTTTTTTTTACATCACTATAAATTGAGTAGCTTTCTGATTTTGACAATTTTAATGGCAAAAATCAAAAATGTAAATTCAAGACGGATCCAAAACATTAGCATTTCATCTTTATTGCAAAGATTAAATTTTTTTCAAGACAAAATTCGCATGATTATATACGTGGCCCATGCTTCTCATTTGTTTGCTCAGTGACATTCAGTACATTTATCTCAGATTACTTACAGTGTTCAGTTCAGCCGATTATATACTTGTAAAGTAAGAACTATGGCCACAGCTATGTGTATTTCTACCCAGATTTAAGTGTATCTACGGCTGAGGTCGTTGATCCTGCGCAGTGCATCTTGGTTGTGGATGGTCTTGTGGACTGTGATGAGGAAGGGGAAAGCGGAGGGCAGCTCAACCCTACGGCTCAGCTTCTGGTGGCCCCAGTGGAGGCAGCGCAGCCTCTCAGCCAGGTCCAGTCTGCCCGCTCGCTCCAGTCCATCTTGCAGCAACTTGGTCTTATTGTGCTTGTCCCATGACTTCTCATACCTGTGAATAAAGAGACCAAGGAAGGTAACAGGAGAGAGTCAATGATAGATATAGTTCAATAGAGTTGTGTCAGGGTGAGGCAGCGTGTAGAAAGCCCAAAAGTCAAAGCCCAGTAGAACACAGGAAAACACAAATAACTTACGAAACTTATTACATGAGAAGTCCTGAGCACCTATTTGAATTATAAAGAATGTAATTGTTTCAAGTGATCCATTCTTGAAAATTTGGAGCAAAGATTGCACAGAATAATGAGACAGACACTCCCTTGATGATATTCTTATGTCAATAATCTGGTGTTAATTCAGTAAACATTGCTGTATGCACCATGCTGAAGTATTATGGAAGTATAATAACACTTTAACATAGCGTATCTGCACGCTGACAGTGCCTAAATCTTATCACAACATCACACACACACTGTACCAGCTTTCCAACATGGTCCTAGCCTGGACACTCTTCTCTGCAGATTTGGTGTGGAACCGCCCAATCTCAGCTCTGTTGAAGCCAAGCTCATATGCCAAAACTGTCCACTCAAAACCAAGCTGCATGGAAATCTCCTGCAGTGTCTTCAGGTTAATTACAGCATCCTAAAAAAGACAATGAATGAATGTCAATGAAATATCTTTGCTGTTTGAAGACATATGAAAGTGAAAACAGATTACACATACCTCTTGGGCTTTGTTGGGCATTATGTCAAATTCCAAAAGATCAGCAGTGCAAATCACACTCTAAGTCACTGTCTTCATAAACCTAATTTAACAAAGATCAAAGAGAAAAAGATTTCTCTGCACAGATATCATAATAAACATACATTTACAGTCCACAATTCCAAATAGGAGGCAAGGTTTGATTCACTCACCCTTAGGCACAGTATGCCAAAACTGAGCGTGGTTTGAGTGTTACTGGGGAGATTCATCATCAGCATACTGATCTGTTAAACATTAGCCACTTTAGCTCCAGGGTCCCTTGTGAATCTAACAACCCTCACCCTCAGGTAAACAAGTGTACTGTGCTAAAATTAGAGTGAAATCTTCACCATTATATTGTAGAGAACTCAATATGGCTCATTAATAATTGGACTTGTTTGCATGGAATTGTACATTTGCAGGGATGTGGGAGGTGATTCATGCTGTTTGTATCTGTTGCATTTTTTATTTTTTTTTATTTACTAGTGTAGTTTCAATGGGAGAATGCTGTTTGCTCACCTCACCTAAATTCAGTGGATGGTCTTTAGCTTCACAAGTGTGTGCAGGGCTACAAGACAGAGAATTTACTTTGGGGAAAAATGCATTTTTCAATTGTGTGTCTTGCCTCATAAGTTTAGACTGTTTAGAGAAACTAGTGACCAATGTTCAGTTCTGTTTAGTCAGAATTAAGTTTAAGTTAAGTTTAGCTAATATCTGGACATTTACAGCAATGCTTTTTAACATCAATTGTTCCTTTTTATATAAATAAATAAATCAAAAATAATTAACTGACAAATACTATTACAGAATAATGTCAGCTTGTCACTGTGTTCAGTAGAGTAACAATGCCACCTGCTGTTGATCATTGGTGTTAATTTGAGAAAAATAATTTCTTGATACTTTTAAACCAGCAAGTGAACTATACTCAAGACACACTGGGAAAATACAAAAATATTTTGAAAGGCTTTTATTCACTTTAAAAATTCACCTCCTCTTTAAATTCTCGTCATCCATAAAAAGCATCAGGGCTCCGTGTGCAATATCATTGCAGCGATTATGTTTATCAAAGAACATTAAAAATCTCAGCTCTTATGTAAACAATAATGAAAAGAAAGTGCCCAAAAGATAATGTGTGTACACTTGCACATACTTTACTTAAGAAACGAAGAAGATAATTTATTTTAATGTGTTAATCATAATTCTGATCAAAAGTGCTGTGAGGTCCAGCCAATAAATATAAGTGACATGAATTACACTACTTTTTAACAGGCACAGTAACTAAATTCCAGGTTCGACTTCAAATCTGACACCACAGTCTGACAAAAAAATGTATAATTGCAAAATTAGTCATATGAAATCATTAAAAGCATGTACAAAAGCGTGGGCTATTTTGTTTTCTAAGCTTTCAGCTGGAGAGAATTTTTCATTCTGTTGAATGAAAGCCTAAACTATCCACAATGTCAAATCAAAAAACAAATATCAAAGAAGATCCAGTTCACATTTAACAACTGATTATCAGAATATTGCCAGGTTGTTTCATAGTGTGTCAGTCTGTGTTTCAGCAGGTAGTCAGGTACAGATCCAGCCTGCTGGACCCATTCTGTTCTCAGTCTCTACTTTGTCCTTCAGTGAAGAGTAGTGTCTTTTAGAAATGTTAACAGTCACTCTCTCTTGGGTCACAGCCCAAGACTGGGCCCTCCTGACGGCAAGGTTTCAAATCAGTTGGGTCCCAAGCAGCGTTACCCTGTGCACCTCTTGAACTTCAGTTTATTTGGGTTCAGTAGCAGCCATCTTTCCAGCTGCCGTCCCTCAGGGCACTCAGGGCAGCCAGGCTCTTTGGGGGAGTCAGCAAACTGCAGACAGAAAGAAACAAGTCAATTGAATACCTAAATTAAATGTAAATAAAATAGAAAGATGCCCTCAAGTATCATAAACAAACTAATTTAGCTTGGCTTTCAAAGTTTAACCTTTAACTATAGCACCTCCTTCAGGACAATCAGTGTAAGTGTTTTAAACACCTGCATTGCATCCAAACTCCATACTACATACTTATTATATACAGTGTAGGGCTGCAATGTTAATCGATTTATCGTTTGGTCTATAAACCATCAGAAAACAATGAAAAATGGCCATCTCAGTGTCCTAGAGCACAAGGTGAAAAGCAGCGAATTCTCACATAAAGATCCTGGAACAATCAAATGTTAAACAGATGGACACAATCTGTTATATTAAAGTAACTTAGTACACTATATCTGCCCTTACCTGCGTGTGGGTTGGGTGATTTTGCTTGCACGTGGAACTCCACTTGTCCCTACAAAGGAGGCTGGGCGAGGAAGGGAGCTGCGAAGGACAGCCGGCTGGTTGGCGCTGGCTTTTAGGGGCTGAGGTACCAAACTGCTGCTGGGTTTGAGGGGCTGAGGCAGTGCGGCACTGCTGGGGATAGAGTGTAGACTGACAGAGCTGGACAGGGAGGTGGAGGTGGGACCCTGCTGCACTGTGGGGCTCACGTAGGCTGTGGCTTTTAGTGGGTGTCGGGGAGTGGTGGGGAAGTTCCCCACGCTCTGGACTCGCTGACTGAGCTGGCCTGGGGAGGGAACTGAAACATGGCAAAAGAACAGTTCGATGAAAGTAAGTCTAACATCAGTGACAGAATTGCAATTACTGCGTTTGAAATTGCCAAGCCTTCAGAAAACAGTGCTCCACATTCAGTCATGAATAACAATGAGCCGCGTACAGCTGATTTATTCATAGACATGAGGAAAAGAGTCTTACTGGAGGACTGGAGTCGTGCGAGCCCACTGGATGAGTCAAAGCTCTGGCTGCTCCGGAGGGAGGATATCGCTGGCAGGGAGGAGGGGCCGTGGGAGGGTGGGTTGACAGGGGAAGCCAGGCATGGAATACTGGGAACACTGGGCATGCTGGGAGCTCGGATCAGGTTGGGCATGCTTCTCCGTAGCTTGTCTATGCAACCATATCAACAAACCAGATCAGGTATTGTAGGTGTCAACTCCACTTGGAGTTTTTCACTCACATTTCCAACATTCAACAAACAAGATATAATGCGCTAATTAGTGAGCTTTGGAGGTGATGGATTTTGTTACTTTTGGACAGAGCCAGGCTAGCTGCCCTCTGTTTCCACTATCTATGATAAGCTAAGCTAACTGGCTGCTGGCAGTAGTTTCATACTGAGAGTGATATCAATGTTCTCATCTAACTCTCGCCAAGAAAGTAAAGCATATTGCCAACATTTACCAAACTATTCCCATTCCTTCTGACTTATTTAAACAAAAAAATGCATAGCATGTGAAAGTTCTAATAGGGAGAACAATTCAAATATGCTGCTCACCATGACAGTCAAATCTGTTTTAGACTACATCTATCAGTCATGCAACGGATAGAACAGAGTACACTGACACACTGACCCTGACTGAGGATGCTTTTTAAATCCTGTAACCAAGAGAACTCTTTAAATCCTTCTTGGCACACACAGAAGTTGTCTGGTCAGAAATTAGGGACGTCTTGAATGTGGGTAATTCAGTCAGGCAGCTTTCAGTCTGAATTGGGACATTCATATCAAGAACCCATTAAACACTCACCTGTGCTATTCCTGTATGCTGTGTGTGTTTCTGTGGTCAGGCTGGAGGGTCCAGAGTACTGGGAGAGTCCACTGAGTGAAAACTGAGGGGTGGTTGAGCTGCGCCTGCAGTCTCTGATGCTGGAGAAGGTGTGGGAGTGGGGCAGGCTGCCCCGCTGCATAGACCCTGTGCGGAACAGTCGAGGCTGGGGAGGAGGGAGCTGGTCATACCCCTCGTCCTCCTCGTCCTCCTCCTCCAGATCCATCTCACTGCGCCTGAGGGAGTGTAATGAGAAGCTGGAGCTGCGACGGCAGGCTGTGGCTGAGGTAGAGGCATAGTCCTGTCGAAGACCTACAGGGTGATAGATCAATGCTTTTATGTAGTATAGGATGCATTTCCTCCTGGAGGGGCCCCTCATTCATTATTCAGTTAGTGAATCAGTAGACCAGACTGATACAGGAAAGGTTTTTCTGAAATCTACTGCATAATTTAACAACACAACAGCACATCAAGATATTACTGCCAACTGAAGGTCAACTGTTCAAAGGTCAATCATTTATCTTAGTTTTAGAGTAATCCATTTCAGTCTCTTCAGAAGGCAATGCATCAGTGCTTTATAATGTGGCTGGATGTCGTTCACTCATAATATCTCACGGCAAAAAAAGACAGAGAGAAATAGTATAATACTCTGTATATGTATTTTCATTAAGAAGCAACTATGAATTTAATAAATACAAAATGCAGAGAAAAATATGTTAACACCTCTTGGAAAAGGACTTCTGAAGTACTAAATCACAGTTGTAAACACTGTTATGAGGGTGGTTAATATCAAGAATGCCAATGTGTCTGCTGTAAAAGAGGCCTGCCACTCAGCACTTTGATACTTTAGTTTTCAAAGCAACACAGCGACAACCAACAGAGTTCAAGTCAGGGAGCATCGGTTGAAAAGAAAAAAGCAAATATTTAAAGGCACGGTGCAATAAAACATATGTTTTACTTCAAACTTCAGGTCCTTTTTCATGAAGGAGTCTATTTTGTTTTCTCTACCCCCTGAAGCACCTACAAGACACTTAGACAGTCGACTCACTCTCCTCCTGAAGTCGTGCCATGACCTCCACATCTGTCATGTCCTGCAGTTTGTAACTCATAGAGATGGAGTCATCCTCCAGCTCTGACACACCAACCTCGCTGTCCACGGAAGACTGGGGGCTGATTGCTGCATGACGGCGGCCCACATCTAAAAACACACAGGAGAGCCACATCTATCTCACCAAGATATTTCACTTTCTATAGCCAAGGAAAAACAGGGGCAACTGATTTTAACAATATGCAACACACAGAGAAGACCATAACAGATGTGAGGTTTCAGTGTAAATAATCATTACAGGTGGATTGTGACTCACACCAGATGAAACTGCAGAAATGAATGACAGAGGTCAGTGAGGTCTTACTGTGGAGAGTGGAGTTTGATAGGAAGGTGGGTGCTCTGTCATTGAAGCTGCAGCTGGCCCTGAGCGGGAGAGTCGGCTGGAGAAAGGACTGACCAGACGATGGAAATGGGGCTTGAAAGGAGAAAAAGAAGATTCAATCACTGATGACCAGCCAAACAAGCAAATCAAAGCTCAACCTGCACTCCCTGACATTTGTGTTAATATAAAATATGCATGAACAGGCAGGCTAGTGAATCAGAACCAGAATCAGAAATACTTTATTGATCCCCGGGGGGAGATTGTACAGTACCGGTGCTCCCATTCAAGATTAGAAAGCAGCATGAATTTAGAAATATGGGTTAAGAAGAAGAAGTATGTACAAAATATAAAAATAAGAAATAGAAAATAAAAATATACACATTTATAATATTTAAGTGAAAAATGAAGAGGATGTGGAGTTTTAGCTTGCTTGTCTCCATCTGTCTGAGGGTAAACCCTTATAATCTCTTCCCTGGAATTTGCTGTAATCTGATTGTAAACTGCGAGTAACAGGTTGTTTAAGAATCTGGGTTATGTTAGATCCAAACGTCTTTTGGAAGCAACAGATGCTTTTGGCTCTGTGTTCGTATTACTTTGGATCTGAAATGGAGCAGTGACGATGAGGTTTAAAGAAAGAGTTGGTTTTAATTTGAGCAATAAAGATTATTATGTTTACTAGACTTTGATTGTTAGGCCAAAATGTAAAGTAATTAGCCTTCATTTGCACATTCTGTGAACATTTCTGTTATTTTATTATGTTGTTAGATTTTGGAATGAGTGCAGGAGAGAGAAGCAGGCTCCACACAGGCAGGATAAAAACTGGGTGGGGAAAATGGAAGAGCAGCACTGTTCAGAGGCCAGTTGTACTGGGCAGTTTCAAGGTCTGACTGTGAAAAAATCAGCGGATCATCTAAGTCATTAGGATTCATCTGCACAAAATGTGCTTTTTTAGATATTTCAGTCTGGACCAAAGTTGTGGATCAACCAACAGCTGCTCTGCTTGAAGAGCTGCAAATAAGATGATCATAACATAACAAACAGAATAACTGTTACTACAAATAATAACCAATAATGTATAGCATTTTGGCTTAATACATGACTAAAATGATCAGTCGGTCGTAATGAAATGTCTTTATGTCAGTCAACTTATCAATTAACCGTTGCAGTACTAAAGCAAATGCCAAAATTAGCATTTCTTTCTCTTGCAAAGGTCACCTCAATTAAATAGTGGTCTCATTCTACTTGGTCCCCTGGTATGTGTTAAACAAATAGTCAGCCATCTTAAGATATGTGATCTACAGACTACAATGAAATTAAGCCACACCACAATAAAGCCACAAAACAGATATGTGTATTCAGTGATTTGACCTTTAGCATGTAGCTGCAACTTTGACATCTATGAATATTCCTCGGAAGCGCATCAGAAGTCAGATTGACTCTTTTGTGGTTAGCAGGTATTATATGCATGTGTAGTATGTGTGTGTTACCTGGGGACTCGGTTAGTGCAGCAGATTTAGTGTAAGGCAGGACAGGGCAGCTGAGGGTGGAGAGCCCCTCTATGCAGCTGTATGGACGGACGGAGGAGACTCCCCGCCTCCGCTTAGCTGGACACAAGATTGTACCGAAGGATATGTTAGTCTGATTGCTTTACCATTTAACATGCACGCACACACACACACACACACAAGCACACACACACACACACACACACACAGAGTACATTGATAATATTTTAACACACTCAAACGTTAATCTGCTTTTTACAGATCAGTATTGATGTTTTAAACGATTGGGCTGATACAGTAAGACGAGGTTTAGCTTACGACAGCAGCTTATTGGGCTAAACTACAGATTTTTTTGGAGGGATCTTAGGATAAGCAGGGATTGTGCATGTAGGCTACATCCCATTCCTAAAATCTGAATTAGATCTACTATAGTCTACTTTGGGGTATGGAGGTTACATTTATACTGCTGTACTAATTTCATGGTACAAAACTGTCACAACATGTACATTATTACAGGTCCATTGGTTGTAACTAGTGGCTATAATAATGGTTAAAACATAGTTAATTAAGGTTGATTGCACCCTTATTAATGGCTAATTAACAATCTATAAAGCCTCAATAAATTACGTTTAAAGCAATTAGTTACAACTTAAAAACTCTAAATAAAGTATGCCCTATTAGAAAGTGGCACTATTCTTTTTCTCTAATTAATGCTGGCTAGCAGTGAGTAAATTTGGCTTGGAATGACACAACTGACATTAGATAATGTGTGTTGAGTGTGTAAACACTGAGTTCACCCCCACTGATTGGTAGTCAGAGAGCCACACACCTGACAGAGTGGAGCATTTGGCATTCCCAACACAATTAGGCTCAACCACTACTGCATAAAACTAGCATTCACAGCAAGTTACACAAACAACAGCTACTGGAGCTCAGAGACAAGGATGTATTCATGACCCAGAGGAGGACAGCCAACCTTCCCTGAATACATCTTTAGAGAAAGAAGAGGACCCTGAACTGCACACACACACACACTAACGACCATCCAAACAAACACAAATAAATATCATTGAATCACAGTTTGGACACAACAGATCCTCTAAATCAATACAATTGATCTCAGATTCTTTTTAAATGTTTAAATGAAAGCACAAACACACACACAGCATATACCCATGCAACCCATTTCTCTTGTGCAGGCTGTTTGAGCAGCAAGTGCTGAGCATATCTGCCTCTAAAACCCAGTTAATGTAAGCACGGTTTCTATGGCAACCATATCCCCGTGCACGAGTGTAGAAACTGTAAAGCACCAAATCTAAAACTGGGTCCAGCAGCAAATGTCATTTAGTAGCACACCAGTGTCCTGCTTATGAAGGTTTTTTTGTAGTATCCTCATTATGTGTTAGTGCATATTAACATCATAACCTTGTTGTAGAAACCCCAACATGCTGAGAAACTGAGATATTGTGGCATGTTAACACTGTATCCAGGTCTCCAATAGTCTACATGCTGAAATAGAAATGAAAGTCTGACAGTGACAATGCACTTTACTCTGGTCCTCCATTACTGATGATTAGATGGAGAAGCAAAATCCACCTAAAACCCAGAGTGGGATCATCTTCAACTGTTGAGGTGTCGATAAGTCAAAGAGCGCAAGATCACGAAGCATCAGCAACCTGGATAATGTCATAATCATGTGTGCAGGGAGCAGGTTTTAGTATGTTCCATGTAAATGTTCCAGTATATTCTAAATCTGATCAAAACCAGGACAAGACTCAAAGCCAAGGACACTAGTGTGCATGAATATATACCATGTAGGAGCCATTTCCTATAAATAGGTCAGTGTAATATTTGTTTAAGTTCTACATGGGGTGTCACCTTTGTGCTGTGATCAATATGGGATATTGGTAGGAACTCTCAATCAGGCGTTAGGTGTTGTTAAACGGAACAGGCAAACAGTTGATGCTACAATGCTACTATGAAATGTTGGCCTCATGGTGAAATGTATGTACTGCTGCACTTTATTATCATAGAATTTAAAGGGATAGTTCAACATTGTGGGTAATACACTTAATCGCTTTCTTGCCGCGAGTTAGATGACATGATCGATACCACTTTTACGTCAGTCCGTTCGATATGAAGCTAGAGCGAGCAGCTGGTTAGCTTAGCTTAGCACAATGAATTGAAACAGGGGGAAACAGCTAGCCTGGCTCTATCAGGCGGTAACAAAATCCACCTACCAGCACCTCTAAAGCTGCAAAAGCCAAAGTGTAAAGACGAAACATTTGTGATTTTAAGGGGGGTTATTATGTTCGACTAGCTGTTTTCCCATGTGGTTGCTGGCTCCAGCTACATTCTGAGCATATTTCAATTTGGATTTAAAAGTGTTTTTTTTTCTCTCTTGAATTGTGCTTTTCCAACATTCCTTTAAAAAGCTGAAGATGTAAAATACATGTTTGTAGAACCACTTGTTGGTGGTGCAGTGCGATGGAGATACTTTTACCACAGCTTTATAATCTTTATAATCTCTACACTGTTTTCCACTTAACACAGTGTAATGCCATCCAACAGCACAGCATGAGTTCCTCCAAATTGTTTTTTTTTTCTGTATCAGCAGAGTAGCAAATCCCTTAAACTGATATTAATTGTTCTCTGGAGATACTGATAGGTGTAAATGAGAGTCCTTCCAACTCTGCTACCACAGAAATACTCACTCTGTGGTAAGTTGGCTGAGGTACTCTAAAACGAATACATTTAGAAGACAGAGTTAAATGATCAAATGGTTGGAAACCATTGAGCTGGGTGCAGAGAAACGCTCCCACGGCTCAGAACTGGATGCTGAAATCCTGCTGCACGTGGAGACATTTTGTGGGTGAAGTGTGTCACAGCTTATGATCACATGTCAGCAGCCAGAGAGACAGATGTTCAGATGTGGCTGCAGATGATGGTCGTTAATCTGAGTGGTAAATACACTGTACCTTGGTCCAGTCTGTGACAGAGGGTCATCTTCGCCAGCTCCACCTCGGGCCCCGGGTGGTCCAGTACCTGCCTGCACCACTGGAGAGGGCTGACGAGACTCTCACCCTGCAGCTTGGCTTTGGGACTCACATACAGCCTGCAACACATAGCACAACCCACAGTTTAGTCCTGACACCTCTACAGCACAGCCCACACTGTTAATCTACAGAGAGAACTGAAGTTAAAAAAGCTAGAGGCCGCTTTACTGTATATCTTAGAGATCTGGAGGGACGAGTTTTATGGTGGCAATATTTCTTGGATGAGCAACCCAGTGAGGTAGAGACACTTTATAGCAAAGGTAACCCCGTGGCTGTGTAAAGGGAGTGATTGTCACAAAATCCAAATGCCAGAAAATTGCCAAAAGTTCAAAATTTCCACAAAGAGCAATTTCCTTTTTATTGGCATCAACATAAACCATGAAACCAACTGGGCAGAATAAAATTTAAAGTGGTGACATTCATTGCAGTGATGTATAGGATGTGAGTATGTGAGACACAGGAGGGGTTCGTGATATCACCTCTTCTCACTGTGGGTGGAAGCACTGAAACTATTAGTCAATTAATAGATTAGACAATTAACAGAAGATTAGTCAGCAACTATTTGGATCAATTCAACCATTAAGGTTTTCAGTCATATTTTAACAAAAACGCCAAATAATTCAGCTTGAATTTTTTTTTTGACGGTTGATTGGATAAAAAAATCTATCTGAAGATGCCACCGTGGACTCTGGGATATTATAACAGGGAATTTTCACTATTTTCTGACATTTTATACACCAAATGATGAATCAGTTAACCAAGAAAATGATCAAAAACACAACTGAAAACAATTGTTTGTTGCAGCCTTCGATACTTGTGCCTCAACCAAACAAAAACTGAAACAAATTCAATTTATCACCTCTGGAAACTGGAAACTATCGGCTGCTTGCTGTCAGTGGAACATATCTGGTCACTGAATGACGAGGATAAAGCAAGCTGATTCTGCTTGTAATGACAAGATTATAAAATAAATCAATAAACCAAATACATAGGTGTGTGTGACTATGCTAGACAGTGAGACAGTGTGAGTGATAGATTCCTAAAAATGAACCAACGCGGGATTATACAAGAATTGATGTGTCATCTGTGTCCAAGAAGAAGAATATGAACTGAGCTGAACTGACCTTTTATTAGGCAACTAGGCCACAGTGTCACACTGACTTGAGTGTCAATTAGTTATGTTAAATGGAGTGAGGAGGATATACCAAGTGGGGGCTGCATTCAGATATGTGCTACATTTTCCACATCACCACATCAGATACATAAAGCTGGAAACGGTTCAGTAGTCAGCATGTCAGTGTGTGAGCTACCTAAGTCAGCAGATCCACTGCTTCAAAGTAGTCCAGCCTGGGGCTGAACACTACACACAAAGCCGAGCTGTTTGATCACAGGCTGAAGGGGGTCATTGTTTCTAATTTCATCCCAGTGCTGTCTTACCCTGAATAGATACCTATGCTGCATGCACAGTGCATTCTGGGATGCCTAAAGCTTGTGTCAAATCTGTTTTTGTTCTTTTTCCTCCTGCAAAAAGTCACTCTGTTTGCCAATGTCTGCAAGTCTATTCCACCAGGAGAGGAATCAATAATGTAATCAATACGGTGAGGCATGGCAGGGTAGTATTACACATAATGTCACAAAACTGTGGCTAGTTGACAATCCTGTGGCCTACGGAGCATCTCTGGTCACAAAAACACAAGGGACGCTGATTTTTCGCTGTAAATTCACATTTATGTGGCTGCAATAAAGTGGTTGATAGAAACAGAGCAGTTACCAGCTATCAGGCTCTCCGACAGGAAGCACGGTGTTGAGGTCCAAAATATCAACCTCATCCAAAACAGTTGTGGCTCCGGCGGCGCCGCTGTCCTCCCCATCGGCATCAGGAGACACCGAGCTCGGCTGAAAATAGGCGAACGGCTCCTCCGTTGAACCACGGGGTCCGGGGGCACATGGATGCGACTGTGTCGGACTCGAAATGCCATATTTACTGGGGAAATTGTCACTCGGACACGCCGTACCCCCGTGCAGACACGACAACGAGGTCTGGAGACGAGGAGGGCCGATGGAGCAATTGTTTACAGCGTTCGCTCTTGTCCGCAATTGTTCGTTTTGCTTCTCCAATTTTCGGACCAATTCCTGAAGCTTTAACACCTCCAGCTCCGCGTTGGTGATTTTATTGTTGCCATTGACGTCTGCCATCATCTGGGGGTTCAACACCTCTGCTTCCATTTGGTAAAAAGCACATTGAGAGGGGTAGAAAGCACGGCCTGCCTGCAGAGGGTCCTATTCAATTCAGAGAGGGTGTCCAGATTCCCTCGTTTAAAGCTACTACACACACACTCTCTCACTATACACACACTGATGCTGCCGCTGCTGGGATGATAACACAGCCTCCATCTCATTGGTCAGCAGCTTGGAGTTCAACTCCCATCACACCACTGCTGAGGAAGTATTTATTATGGGCGCTTTCAATGTGCACATTCACGCCTATAAAGAGTCTTTGCATCTCTTTGACTTTTTTAATTTGTAGTATTTCTAAATGATATTTTTGGTAGGGATGTCATACATGTGGGCATTTAACTTTTTTTTTTAATTTACATTATACATTGTACAAAATACATCTAAGAAAGAGAATACATTTTATAATACACGAGTAAAATGTGTTCTCTTAAATTAAAGATAATCTTTTAAAATATGAATCATTTTACATTTCATTTGATTAATATAAAGTAACTGTCAGTTAAATAAGTACTGTAGAATTTCAATTTAAAATAGAATCTCCTAATACCTTTCCAATACATTGTCTTTATCCTTATTCCATTTTATTTATTCATTTTATTGGTAAATGTTATGACAGTAAAGGAGAAAAATATATCTCAGACGAATTACAGAATAAACAATGATATGAACAAAGAACAGGGTAACTAAACACCTAACAGATTGACACATACTCATTTCTTTATATAAAGACATATTGATTGCTTTTATTGCACACAGAAAAAGCCCCCGGCCATAAATCTTGCAATATTTCCCATGACGTTACACACAAGAGTCCCCCTAAAGGCTGCATATCAGAAATACTATCTCAAATTTGTGAAAGGGGCAGATACAGAGACAGCAATATCATGATGTCAATCACACAGTTAAAACTAGCTGCAATAGTGTGTGCATATTACTAAAAATGTTATATTCATAATGTAACTGCCATTTGTCAAAAACACCCATATAAAGCTTTGTCAGCATGCAAAAACACAAGTACAGGACAACCCATGTCACCCAAAATATATTGTTACACAGTAATCCTTTTTGTCTTTAATCACGTGTGCTGTATCTCCAGGAAAAGCATGGGAGAGACTCAGCGTCGCCATTTATCTGTGGGGGGGGGGGGATATTCCCTGTTTAATTCAAGGTGTTTTCATCATTTTTCAGCAAACAACATAAACAACACAAAACACACAAAACACATTCACTGGACTTTGAAGTAAACTCGTTTACCTCTGGTGACCTCAAAGCAGTTCTCACAGTGCACCATGCGTTTGTAGATCCACATGCAGTCCCCAGCTTTCATATTACTCAGAGTGCTGTTACACACCTGACACTGCCAAAACACAAACAAACACTCACATGAGGAAAGAGACGCATGCTGAGCAGCCAGCTGTATAGTTCCTGATAACAGCTTTTTACTAGTGGCAGAAAGTAAGTATTTACTGTAAGTACAATTTTGATGTACTTGTATGTTACTCAAGTATTTCAATTTTATGCAGATTTATAATTCTACTTCCCTTCATTTCAGAAGGAAAATAGTGTGCCTTTTACTTTACTACATTTATCTGACAGCTGTAGTTACTTGTTACTTTGCAAATGAAAGGCCCTGAACACCCACACAGGTATTGCAGGGAATTACGTGATGTCCCCAATTCTGCGTACTAATAAGAATTTCACAGAAGATATTTTGAGTTTTCACAATAGGAAAAGCCCAGGTGTAAATATATAATAAAATCAAAGATGGCTGAATTCTACTTGAATACAGCAAAGCCACTGTTAATGTTATTAGTAACACCTGTGCTTTACCTGCAATGACAACTCAAAATGTCGGCTGTGAAAAAGGCCTCTGGGGTACTTTGTCCCACCCTAACAGGTGCAACATAACCAGCTGATGGGTGAGGGAGAAGAGGTCTAATTATGCAACATATGTGAAAACACCTGTGTGGTTGGATTTTGGCCTTCAGATTTTATATACATCATATATAATCATTTTTTAAAAGAAGTATTTGCTCTACAGGACCTTGAGCAGCTACAGCATTAAAGTGCTGCCTATACTTTAATACATCAGTAGTAACAAATCAAGCATCTACATTATTCTGATGATACTTATGTAGTTTTACTAATATTAATATTAATTGTTATAGAGTATTTTACAGTCTAAAATTGCTACTTTTACTTAAGTAAAGCATCTAAATACTTCTTCTACCACTGCTTGTTATTGTTTTATGGACAGAGAGGCAAAACCAATCAGCTTACTTTAAAGCAGGAAGCGTGGCAGTTGATCAAGTCATCCAGGACCATCTTGGCATCACCGGTGAAGGGTTTATGGCAGATGGTGCATAGGTCTTTCTCATGCACAATCCTGTATGGGACAGTTGTTGACAGAAGTGTTTTACAGTATATCAAAAGAACATCATCATATATTCTGAGTTCATTCTTGACCTTGGAAACAGTAGTTTTGCAAACACAAACCTCAGCCCATGTTCCATACTATATGTGGGTTGAAAACTCTAGGAAAAAGTGGACCTTGAGTTAATGTTTTTAGCCATGCGTTCGCTCTAGGGATGGCAATGTTTGTTTGTTGGTCGGTCGGTCCACCACTTTGGTCCAGACTGAACTATCTCAACATTATTGGATGGACTGTCGTGAAAGTTTTTACAGATATTCATGGTCCTCTAAAGATGAATCCCAATAACTTTGATGATCCCCTGACTTTTCCTTTAGCGCCACCAGCAGGTTTACATTTTTGTCTTTTTGCCTTAGCTCAAAACACCGCTGTGTCTGATTATAGCCTCACAGAGCTGCTAGTATGGCTGTAGACTTTTTTGTAAACTACTGTTTCCAAGGTCAAGAAAGATTGTTGTTGCACTTTTCCTACCTCTCAGGAGGTGCATACACACTTGTCTTGGAGGATTTAGAGTAGATCGGATCTGCCAGACTGTCATCTGACCTGCTGTGAGAGTTACACAGTTATCAGTTTCTGCTAGTGACAGAGTCTTGCCGTACTCTCATATCATGTTTGTAGATCAATATTAAACCCATATTTAATATCATCAAATACCTGCTGCTCCTGTATGATGGTGAGGTGTAGACAGAGGGACTGGTGACACTGCTGTACTCATAACTATACAAAGACAAAATGAACCACAGATCACATCATGTTTCTTATTTACTGTACACCGTAAATGAAAAGCTCTGCTTCTTACCTGGAGTCCGGCCTGGAGTATGAGTAGCTTCGGTCGTTGTTGTAGTCATCACTTTGTGTGCAAACACAGAACAGATCAGAGATAATAGAATGACTGCAGCCACATTGTACAGGCAGATAGACTCCTGCAAGAGGTGTGTGTTTGAGTGCAAGAGATGTTGATAAAAGTCAAATGATTACCTGCTGCTACTGATGGTGTAGGAGGTGGTGCGGGTGGTGGGAATATCATCAGTGTACGAGCTGTAGCTGTGTGTCAAAGAGGTATAGGAATGAGTTGGATATGGTAGCAACTGAACATTGCTTTTATTTATGTATTTGGATATTTATAATGATATTAGACTGCAGATATCATGTTGTAATTTAGGTATTACAAACACTATTCTTTGTTGTATCAATTGTCTCTATAAAGTTTGTTAATTTTTGACTAATACTTGCAAAACTAATGACATTCTCATCAGTCTCAGCGGTACAATGTGTTTATTGCTCATTAGCAAACGTTAGCATGCTACCACACTAAATTATGATTGTGAACATGGTATACATTATACCTTCTTAACATCAACATGTTAGCGCTGTCATTTTGAGCATGTTAGCATTTAGCTCAAAGCAATGTTGTGTCAGCCTCATAGAGTAGCTAGCATGACTTCAAGTCTCGTTTGTTGATGTGTAAAAACAAGTAAAAGATACAAATACCATCTCTAAAATAATTATGACTCTTTAAAAGTTCTGAGTTGTTGGGTCTCCATCATTTAAAGTGCATTGCACAGTAGTCAGCATGTTTACCTGGTGGTTCTGCGGGTGGAGGATGGCGATGACAGAGTTGGGCTTTCTACTCTAAAAGGCACAAAAGACAATGTCAGAAGAAACAGGGATGACATTACTGTACAGAGAACTATTGCACATTCTCAGTCATTCATTTCCAGCACTCACCCTCTGCTGCTCTCCACTGTGACTATCTCTCTCTTTGTGATGCTGGTGGTGCTGAGACAATGACAAAGGGATATTTCACTGGCAGGATAATTAAATGGTTGTGTGTTTTGTTAAAAGTTATTCACTGAGATATCTCACCTGACAGAAGAAGGCAGTTTAGATGTAATGGATTTTGGCAGGAGGGTGTCATACAGGTCATCCTCAGCCCTGTGAAGACAACAATATTATGAATATATGGTGATTATGAGTGTCTGTGAGTGCAGTCCTTATTTTTTGAGTGTATTTATTTAAGAAATGATTGATGAAGGTTTATCTTACGTAGAGGAAGTCTTTGTCGTGGTTGTGGTTTTAATACCATCTCTGAAAAAAAAAAAACAAGACCAAATATTTTTATCTGACTGTTTAGTATTTAATGTCACTGTCACTATAAACGTTGTCTTGTAGTAACTCACTCATCACCACTGCTTTTCACTGTCACAGTCTCAGTACTAGTGACTCTTGTTTTGCTGTACAGAAGAAAATATGCGTTATTACAATTACAGATTTCCTTCAATACAATTCATTTTCTGGGCTTGATGAATTAAAATATCACCTGTCTCTTGGTGACAAATCCTCCTTGACAGATGAGGGGATGAGTTCTTTGTAAAGTTGGTCTGCCGCACTGCACAGAAATAAAGGTTAAATTGTAAGCGATGTGTAGAATTGAAGTGTATGAGTGTATTGAATTGAGTAAGGCTGCTTTTCATTGCTTATGAATTCAAATACTGAAAATAAAAACCAATACCGGTAGGATAATATTAATTAAAATGCCATTATTTTATTTATCCACTGTTATCCTGGCTCTATGGCTGTAAAGCAAAGAGACACTGAAGGGGACACCAGACATTGGAAGACCACACAACACACTCACACACCAGTCACACACCTACAGGCCATCTGGGCCTCCATTTAGCCTGGATGTCTCTAGAGATGAAAATTCATTATGTAAGGGCTCAGTGACATTAGGGCATACAGAGGATATCCTTGCTGAAGTCAACATTTTAAAGGATAAGGCCTAAGCATTACTCTATATTTTTCTTTTCGGCAACAAATCCCATGAAACCAACAATGTGTTAGTCCGTCTCTCAGTGCTTAATGACTTCTCTACTCTGTCTGTGGCACTCAGCCCAAAGCCCATTGATTCCCACTGAAGATGTAAATACTTATATAATTGAATTTGTTTATCAGCTGGGCATTGTAGTTTCAAGCAAACATTACTCAAAGATAAGTAAATCTGTTGGGGACTATTTTCAGTGGCGGACTGATACACATTTGGTGATCTACTAGTATTTACGCCAGCAGGATGTTGTATGTGGGATTCTCTCAAAATAAACTACAGTGCCCATGTTCTTTGTAATCAAGTAAAATGTCACCCAAGACTCACTGATGTGTTTTTGGACAACAATGGCGCTCTAAGGCAAAGATATGTCAAGCTTTGGCTACACAGGAAATACTTGTTAGTAGGATCAATTCATTATTGTTTTTTGTACTTTGATGGGATTTGTTGAAAAATATCAAATATCATTAGATTCATCCTTTAATATTATCTATGAAAAAAAGACAAAGTACTTTCAGCTGACTAACTTGAATATAATGTCACCAAGATAGTACACAGCCACATTATACCCACTATGGGATGAAACGCACCGAGTGTCGGGGCTGCTTTTCACCGGCACAGTCTCAGTTGTGGTGATAGTTTTGCTGTAAAGACGAAAATATACGTTATTAAATGATTTATTTACTGATTGCCTGGCGTCAGGATCAATACAATTCATTTTCTAGGTTTGATGAATGAAAATATAACCTGTCTATAGGTGAGTATTCATCCCTGACAGACGAGGGGATGAGTGTGTCGAAAAGTTTGTCCTCCGCACTGCACAGGAATACAGGTTAAACTGTAAGTGACGTAAAGATTTAAATTCTACTGTAATTTGATGGCACGTTTTTAAAAATCAGACAATATCTTACTCTTTATCGCTGGTAACAGTTGTCTCAGTCACTTTGGTTGTTCTGGTAGGTGAGTAGGTTGTGTGCAGCCTGTGTGAAAAGATGTTACTCCAATCAGAGATCCGTTTATATGATCAATAAAGCCTCATTATTCCAGCACTGTAACAACACAGTGTGCTCATATCTCATGAAGCTCACTGAAGGGAGAATGTGGATGCAGTGGTAAATTGTTTCCATAGTAATCTGTTTTTTACTCCTGCCACACTGCATTTTAGAATAGCAGCAGTGGTGGAAATTAACTAAGTACATGTACTCAAGTACTGTAGTTAAATACAGTTTTGAGGTACTTGTATTTTACTTGAGTATTTCCATTTTCTGCTACTTTATAAAACACAGTGAATTGTTAAAGATAAAACCAGTGGTTCCCAACCTTTTTGGCTTGTGAGTCCTTACAATAAAGCAGTGCCTACTACTTGGAACCCTTTGTCACATTTCAGATGTGTGTAAATTGTTAGCAGTCCCATCAAAGAGACATTGCCCTTCTCAACGTCTCAGATGGTTTCTTAAACTGTCAGAGGCCCAAAGAGTTCAAATTATCCTATATTTCATTTGACCAACTACAACAGTAAAATGCTGCTTATGCATTGATAAGTGGTGGAGAATGAATTCAGATGATTTACTTGGGTAAAAGTAGCAATAACACTGCATACTCAATACTCAATACTCAAGTTAAAATTTTTACTTAAGTAAACATACGGAATTATTGGCAAAAACTGAGCTTCAAGTACTCACTATGCAGAATGTCCCCAGTGAGAATCAACAGCCTAATAATGTAATATACAGCATAATCATAAAACACTCACAGGGGGCATTTTCTTTTCACTACTTGTCGCTGATGATAGTTCTCTACTTTTAATGTACTTTTACTTTTAATGCTGGATTTTGTTTTTGTAATTAGGAATTTTTTTTTACCAGATTGTACTGGTACTTTTAGTTGAGTAAAGGAGCTGAGTACTTCTTCCACCATTGATTAATGTAGTGGTATATTTTTACCCTTTGCTTGAAGACTTGACCTGCTCGGTGAATGTCTTGGTGGGACTTTTCAACACAGGAGATCTGCAAGAAAACTCAGTTGTCATTAAACTGTCACATGCTCAATGTGAGATAAGATGACACATATTAATGCTGTAATATTCTCTACCTAACACTCTGGGTGGTGGTGGTGGTGGTCTCAGTGGTGGTTTTGCCGTCCTTGGTGATCGTAGTGGTTGTGGTGCTAAAGAAGGAATAATACAAAACAAATTTACAACATGCTTAGGCGTAATATTTTTCTTTTTTGTATCGTTGCAAGTATTTGTTGTGTACCCTGTCTTTGGTTCCTCTGTGACAGTAGTCTTGGATGTGGTGGTGCTGTAGTGACACGATAAACACAAAATGATACATTATATTTATCGCCTCTCTGTTGAGTTTTGCATCGTGTGTATTGTAGACTGGAGCTTTACATACGTTTTGGGAGAATCTGACTTCAGGCTGGGATATGTGCTGCAACAAAGAGGCAGATTATTCAGATGAACGTTCAGACAATAACTATATATACCATTGGTTGTGTCATTATGGAAATGTACCTTTTGGTGTAGGTGGATGTAGTCTTGCTGGAAGGGAGGGTGCTGCTAGTAGAAGAGAAGCATTATTACACCACAGTTCTGGTTTAAGTTACTGTAAGTGTTGTGATTTAGATGATGGTTTAGAGAATGCATTTACAGACAAAATACAGTACAGCGTCATACTGTGAGTCTGCAGAAGAAAAAACTATAATACTATAATTATACTAAAAACTATAACACTGTACCAACCTGCTCCTCAGCTCATCCTGACTTCCGCTGAATCTACAATGACAGAAATGGCAGAAAAGGGTCTTCAATTCAATAGTTTTTTTCTAAATTCAAGTAAATTCGAGCATCAGAATCATAAAAAGATACCAGAATGTCTCTAAAAATTATACCTCTTGGTGAGAGCCGACACAGATGATGACGTGCTTATAGGTTTGATGGGGTTTTTTTCTTCAGCCTCTGAACTATGAGCAAAAAGCAATAAATCACATTAAGTAAAATGATCAAGGACTCAAATTATTATTTATGTTTCACCCAGTCGCCACAGTAAATAATAGTCTCCCATTATTTTTTCCTTAATTTGAGGAAAAGTTGAAACTTTTGTTTTACCCAGCCACTGGTTCATTGGATCTGTGCCGGCTTAGAAGAGATTTGCCAAAGTTTGGGTCTCGGCTGAAGGAGGAAAGAAGGATAATAAAATTAATTCACTCATACTACCAGAGATGACTCAACACTGTGACCTGCAAAAGGAATGTAGATGGAGGCTTTTTCTTTAAAGGTAAAGTTCAACTGAGATATGAACTACAAGTCACACCCAACACTTCTGCCATTCCCTAGGTGTATGTGTGTGTCTATGTGTGTATGTATGTGTGTAAGCCCCATTTGCCAGAGTGGAACATTGAATCTGTGTCTCTGCCATTATGTTTACATGACTTACTCGACGTCTTCATCCTCATCATCCGCTTTTTTGATCCAGCTGTTGTCTTTCAGCAGAGAGGAGGTGTTCTTGGCTGCAAACACAAGACAAGGAAAACTTGAATGTCTCCAGCTCACGTGTTCACAACAGTCACACATCTTTTAAGCAGGTAAAGACTTAATTTAAAACAATAGTAATATTAATTATCATATTACATTTATAGATATTTTTTTGTCCTTTACACATGACTTTTTCTACTTTATTTTTACTCTTATTTTAATCATTATTCTTTATTGTACACAAGCCTTTTCAGCACAGCCTCAAGAGTATGCTATTATTTGTTATTGTCTTTTATCTATTTTACTGTTTTTAAATCTCTTTTTGTGTATTTTATTTGTTTTATGTTATTTGTTATTAAATCATATGAGCACCATGTGACAAATGTAACCTTTGAATCTTGTTTCTAAAGTATCAGCTCTACATGGAAATTCATTGTTTTTGGTATTTTATTATTTTATATTTGTCAATACTTACACGAATACCTGCTCATTTTGTAACTTCACCTGTAAACGAAAACACAAGAAGGGAATTCATCACATAATGAAATTACAGTACATTAGCCACTAGGTGGTACTGTGGTCTGAGTAGATGTTTAATCTGAGATATGTACAGATTTAAACTCAACTCAGAAAGCTGTCATGCTGGGTTTGGCATGTCACTGTGCCTGACTCATATCAACTGAAGTTCTGTTCAACCCCAGACTCACAGATTAAGCCCTAAACTGGTTTGTCTTGATCTGTACCCACATGAAGACACACCCACCCTCCATAACACACCTTCACCAAACACACCATTGTCAGCAAAAACAGAGGGGGTAAATGTAACATGCCATTAGCAATCGATGATAAAGATCGTGCCCTTTCGACTACATGCACACTCCATGTTAGAAACCTTAAGGCAGATATCTACAGCTGTGAGGGAAGTCATAACTGTAAATGCAAAACTTGTCCATTTGTGAGTCACACAGTCTACTGTCTGATGAGTGCTATTAGTCCAAAAACAGTGCGTTTAGGGTTGTGTTTGTCTACATTATTTTTGCTTGTGTGAAGTAGTTTGACAGGTCCATGTAACAGATGTCTTGAGGTAAAAACAGACAGAACTTGTCTTGGAGCTTTCTGAATGCCATATAACATCATGTAGCAGATCAGACGTGATCGGATCAGTGATCTTAAAGTTGTTCGGCAGCCTGAGACTGAGAACAATATCAAGGCAGAAAGTGCTGTTCCAACTGAACAGGTTAGCACTTTAAAACTGTGTTCTAGGTACAAGGTTCATGTTAAGCAATAAGAGTAAATGTGAAATCCTTGAGTGTGTGTGTGATGTATTCCTGTCTATAGTGAATCAATATATCATTAAGACACACACAGTAAAGTCACTTCAAGTACATTCTGTAATGAACCCCCTGCAGTCATAGTTAGATCATTACATAATCCTAATTTACAATATGTTTGTTTCTTTTTTTTTACAGAACCATTGCACCTTGTGTGAAACATCTTGTGTCAAAGAGCTCAGTATCACACATAAAATTATTATATCTTTTCTTTTTTTATCATTACACATAAATATTAGTGTAAACTGGAAACTGACAAAGGATTCAGAAAGAGACGGGGTACGTACCTCCACAGAAGGCTCTGTGACTCGCTGGACAGATTAAGTCAACTGTCACTATAGCTCAGGTCTTAACACCTGTCTATTACACTGCAGCTTGCAATACCACCCTTGTCATTCCTTCTGCTTTTAACATTAAGGGAGGAGATTCCAAGGCCACCCAAGGGTGTGGCTTCAAACAACAATCAAAGAATACGCTGTCTCTCTCTCACTCACTCTTTCCGTCATCACCATTTATACCTTATTAATTGCTCTGCTTTCTGTCTGTAGAAAAAAAAATAGAATTGGGTGGAGAGCTGAAGGACCTGCAGTTCAACTTACTGTAGGAAGCAGAACTGCAAAGTGGGTGTGGGATTTTGTGCTTCTTTAACCTACACAAGCCCCCAACTTAATGGTATATGATTTAATGGAGACACAATTAAATAGTAATTTCCTTTTTGAAGCAGTTTATCCATATTAACTGTAACATAATACAAGTACCACTATAATATATACTGATCTTTGGTCTAGAAATATGACTGACTTGCCACTTTACCTTGCATTATGACTGTGTACTAATATCCTGTTGAGTTTACAAAACAAAACCTGGCTGACAGTGGACTTTGCACGTGTATGCAAGTAAAAGCACTGGACGGTAAGGTGGTTTCAACTTGATTTTCAGTCTCGGGTTATAGGATTAATCGTCACTTGCTGAGGTCCAATAAATGCCATGATATCTGAGATGAGAAGCCTATTTACACATTCAGAAACTCACAACATCAAGATGGGCTCACAGATCACACAAGTGGCTACAGATGCCTGAGCTGGTCTCACCACATCCAGAAACATAGGTGATACATAGAGTTAAATAATCAGGAGTACACATTAAACTTCAGACTTGAACTATAATGTCATACTGTCTGTGACTGTGAACTTCATTGTTGGGAGTGCCGTGTTTTGTATATTCAAAGGTATGAAAGGTGCATAGCACGCAGGGGTGTGACAACATGATACTGAGAGGTGAACCCCTCCTTGTCACAGTGACAGCACCAAAGGAATGCAGACTATTCTGCAATGATCAAACTGCAAGGTAGAGTGTCAATGGGCTGAGGCAAATTTTTAATAGAAAGACATATCTGTATCAATAAGCATGGCTGAATATCACATTTTAAAGGACACAATAAAATCAACCATATTCACTTCACTCTAAGTGAGCTAGCAACGTGCTCAACTAATTTAAGGCATAGAAATGAACTTTGAGTAACAAAATAACCACAATCAAGCTCAAATTTAGCATTTTGGTATCATTGTCATTAAGAAACAGCTGGTAAATCCAAAAATTAAGTCCTGCAGTGAACAATAATCTCCTGCTGTCTTTATAGATGCATAAATTCAAGTGGAAATGACTGACACTGGGTGGCACTAGAGCTATGATGATGGAAATGACAATACTGGTTGTGCAACTTTATTAAAATAAATAAATATAACAAGTTGCCATGGGCCCTACACATCCTGATGATTTTACGCTCAGTTAGTCAAAGCAGCAGAAATGAGTTGTGTAGCCTGTTCTATTATGGTGACTGAAAGACATAGTATGAAAGTCAAGACACAACAAAAAAGGCACAGAGCTTTAGAAATTATGTGTATTTCATTTCCACAGAGAAATACAAAATGACACAATAATTCTGCCCTTAGCTAGGATCATCATCACTCCAATATTTCTGAAGTGAAGTGCATTAAGAGGTGACACTGACTCATTTTCATGTTATTTCAACACCCTATCTGGGCTTGTTACCCCACCCCAGTTCCTGGATGTGTGTAACTGGATTTCATCTCTGCCAGTTCAGCTCATGCTTGTGACACTCTTGCCTGACCTATTGGCATCATCTTGGCCTAGATATCCCACCCTTCCTCCCTCCATTTGTCCTAACAGGACAGAGCTGAGACAACTAGGGGTTAAATGAGCAGCCTCTGGATGTAGCAGCATCTTCGAGTTACAAAATTTAATGCCAAATCATTCTCTTTTTTAGAACCGTCTACCTACAGACCTCTAGGAAGGGGGGGGGGGGGGGGGGGGGGGCTTCCTAGAGGTCTGTAGGTAGGATGTCAGGGGTTTGTGATCTGCATTTACAATAGACTTTTTACAATACACTTCAACTGAGCTGCTTTTCACTTCCAATATTTCATACATAAATCTTAATAGGACAATCCCTTAGTTTTAAATTATTAAATTCTTCTGTTAAGAGTCAGTTGTCATCAATGATACATGCTGGCACTCTGATATTGCGCATGATAATGTCCGAATGCTTTCTGGGTTGCTATGAGAAGAGACTGTAGACAGACCCCTCTCTTGTCATTGGGCCATTGCAATGCCTCACAGCCAATAAGGCACCACTAGGGCCTGTGTAAATCCCTTTCTCTATTTCTCTCACTCTCTCTCTCTCTCTCTCTCTCTCTCTCAATAAATGTGCATGCACATCCACATGTACATACATTTATATTACATTAAATCTAACTTTAACATTAGGGAGATTCAGCTGAATGGAGCATTTAAATACATGTTTACGCATATACCAAGTCAGACATACCTGTATAAGTGACATATTATGTACATTTCTGTGAATTATGCACAGCCTGCAACTGTTTTCTGTCTACCTTTGCATTGCAGTGTGTTTTGGCCTTTACTGCCATTATGACATATGTTAACCAACACACAGTGTCTCTCAGTTTCCCTGCCTGCAGTATTCCTGCTCCTTGTGCTCCCTTGAGTCTCCCCTGTCAGAGGGTGCAATGCAAGTATTACAGTCATCATAATCTGCATGTTGCACTGCTGAGGCACTTCTGTATCGCCATGCAATTTGATTCACAGGCATAAATAAACATGTAGTGCATCTACAATCTCGTGAAGTGTGAGCCACATCATCTATATTCATAAAAAGGTGCACCTTTGGCTGCAGGTAGATAGAACTATGTAGGCCTGCTCAGTGAAGACCACTGTACCACTGAGATTTAATCAAAGGATGGCTGCAATCCTTGTGCAACAGTATGAGATGTCTAAGAAGGCACGTTTGAGATCAAATGGCAACATTTCACAGTTACACAGTGGTCACTGGAGAGGGAAGTACAATACTAACACTGGTATTATTACAGCTGCTATCTATGGAACAGTAGTAAATTAATTGTAAATGATAGCAGAGAAGAAACTGTGAACTATAAAACCAGTCGTAATAATGCAACACTGTTTTTAAAGGTCAAACCGGAGCTTCGGTGTTTTTTTTTTAAGACAACAAAGAATTTAATCGCTTTTAAAAGTATCTCAGTGTGCCAATTTTAGATCTAACAGGGAGGGGCCCTGGATAGACCTCTGCAAATTAAATGTCCAGATTCCAACTGTGCACAGTGTGCAACATGGCCTGTATGGGTAAATCTTCTATATATAATGCTGTCTTTCACTTCCACGGTTGCCACGATTTGTGTTTAAAAAGGATGTACATCAGAATAATTGTATACGGGGAGGTAATTGTTCAAATGAATCAATGATAGCATCGCTCGGTTTTAGTCATATGAAAATATCCCGGCATGCTAGCGACGCACATCCATGCGCAAGACTCAGCCAGGGAGGGGAGGGATGATGGAGCTAAGATGGCAGCCCAACTGAGGGTGCTGCCTCTCTGGGGTCAAGAAATATACAAGGAACGAATGAAACCGAAACACGACAAGGCTGTGTTTGGAAATTAACTGTGACGTTTCTTCTATATTACAAGAAATTTTGTTATGGCTTGAGAAGATACATTTTCGGGAGACAAGCACCGTGTTGACGCTGGGGATCGGAAGACCATAGCTACGTTGTAGTTGCACCAGCAGATTGGCTACAATTTGCGTTTATAATAACCGCGGACCGTGGATGCTAATTGTGGTATTTCTGCAAGTTGGAACGGACAAATAATGTGACATGTGGCGGATTTAATGACAAGTGGATTGCATCTGATGGCTAGATATTATCTAGCTGTGATATCTTTTGTGTGATATATGCATTGTTCTCGAAAACGATGATGTGTGCTGCTGCGGCAGCGGCCGCCGGTGGAGGGATTCTGCCCTCCTCATCGCCGTCGATGGGGCTGGGTGTCAGGGTCATTTCTGGAGCAGGAGCCGATCTCTCCACCATTGGTTCGGGAATGGGTTCTTGTCCGACACCCGGAGCCCAGTCGGATTGTCGGACTCGGTACCAGCTTTTACTCTCAGGGCGAGCTCTGGCCGAAAGATACAGACGGATTTATACCACCGCTATCAACGATAAAGAGCAAGGGATAAATCAAGGAAGGTGAGTGGCTAACGTGAAAAATATAGATATCGCTGAGGCTTGTCTGTCATTTGTGGGGCTAACTGAGCTAACGACTGTAAGCTAACATTAACCCTTGCTTAGCGGTATGTCAGTTAACATCAGATACACCTAAGTTAATTGTTATTTATGGTTGAGCTAGTCGGGCCTTTGTCATATAGCTTTCAGTCATTGTTTTAACTACAAACAATATGCTAGGAACTGCATAATTTGGATGCACCCTCTTGAAGGGGTCAGCTTGCTAGGTAGCATTTTGGCTTTGACTTCCCTAGCTTATCGGAGCCAGCTAAGCTAGCGTTAGTTCACCCTTGTGCGAGTGGTTTGCACCCCGGGTGCTCTGGACGCTGTGGTTTTGTTAAGCGTTGACAGATTGTCACTGAAATAAAATCACTACCCACTAGGGCCAGAATGACTCGAAAAAGTGCTCTATCGGCTTATATCCAAAACAAGCTAGCTGGCTAACTGTCATGACAGCAGCTTGTCAATTTGTTTTGAGCAAAAGCTGTTACGTAGCTAAACGTAAACAAACGTACTGCTCGTGTTATACTTTCACTTTTTATTACACATTTTTAAACAGTCACTGCTTGGGTTGTCGACATATTTCACGTTACCTAGTCATTTAATATAATTTGATGTTGTGAGCTGTGTGTATTTAGGCCCAACGGCGTCACTGTTTCGATAGCTAGCTAACGTGAAGTGACGTTGAGGAGCATCAGCCCTTCCCCAGGTTATCTTAACGTAGACAAGCGATTCATTTTTAAGAAATTTGGAGCTGATAAATGACCAGATATTCATTTTAAAACACATAGTAAATATAACACATTCCTCATATACACAAAATTGCCTTAAACGTTAGACATGTGTGGGTGAGGATGTGTTGGGAGATGGATGAACTAATTTGCTTTCCTGGCATAAGCGGGTAATACAGTTACGTCATTCTAGTCAGTCAGTCAGTCAGTTGTAGACTGAGTAGCGGGATCATTGCAGCATCCTCCCTCACAAACTGAATTGTTATTGTCAGCCTCTTATGTACAATGCCTGCTTTAAGCATTGGCCAGTATACTGTTAAAGTGTCTTAACATTAGTGTCAGTGCAACACTGTTTTTATAAGTGACTCCTGACTTCATAGTTGAGGAAAAAGAAAAAAAACAGTTAGTGCTTCAACCTATTCATATTTATCATGTTATTTTGAACAACCATCTTATCTGACCCCGATCTTTCTTTGTTTATCTGATAGTGAAATATGTTGCTTGTACATAAGATGCAGATTGCACTCAATGAGAAACATGCAAGCTTTAGGGAACTGTTTTGGAAGCCCCTTGAAGCAAGTGCCAGTTTTTCTCTCATGGATTTTCTGATATTTACCTGGGTTTGTAAACACCAGATAGACATTTCTGTGAATATGTAGCCTGATTTTAGTTTGGAATTTTGAAGAGTAAGAACCTGTCACTGTATGCTCAAAGGGCTGAAGAATTTGAAGTTATTTTTGAATAGTGACAAGCTATTAGATATCAATATTCATGTGGTGAAATAAAAAAAGCTTGTCAAGCAAGAAGTGTACAGAATTGTTATAACAGCACCTTCAACAGCAGATTTAAAGTACATTCTGTATTTAGTAGTGAGTAATAATGACTACTAAGTCGTGCACCGCCTCTCTGTTTTTTTTCTGTAGTAATTCTATTTGTGGTTCCTAGCACTTGTCAGCCTGATTTGTAAGTGAAATTTATCATAAAAAGCCAATGCAAAAAACTTCACAGTTCAAAAGCATCAAAAGTGAATTTCTGCAAAACCAAACTTCTGCTTGCTTTTGGGGCTTTGTGAAGATGAGTAACACTGAATCTGGAGACAACTGCTACACCGCTGACAGCCAGGCAGGTTATACTACGCTTCAAAGGACATGTACTTTGCCAGCTGCATAAGATGTAGACTTGCTCTGCAAGGGTGAACAAGTGAAAGTGAGATTACCTTAAAGATTTTAATAGCTATTCTAAACAAGTGAAAGGATAAAGGATTTGTTTTTTCCAACATCATGACTGGCTTGAAGAAGAATGTGTTGATGACCCTTACAGCCCGTTCTCCTCACATCATCATGTTTATAACAAATCGTATATTTTGCAATACTGAGTGATCACTATATACTTTCAGGGGAAAGAAGGCTCTGAGTAAGAAGAAACTGAAAAGGCGACAGAAGGTCAAGTCAAAAGTCAAATCAAGAACAAAGGTAAGACACCAATAAACAATTGTTACACAATATAGCATTTGTCTTTCTATGTAATGCTACTATTGCTGTATTTATATTATATATTATAATACCTAGTTATACGTATTTGGATATGGGGTTGTCAGGCCAAGGCTACATTGTTGTTTTTAAACCATTACAATATTTATAAAATTATCAAATTGTTTATACCTCTCGATAAATACACATAACACCACATAGTGTTAATAGTTAATAGTGTTAAATCACAAGTAGGTGTAATATTTATTAGTGGGACATAGTCATTCCTAACATTCACAGTACTACTTAAAGCATTTCATAGACATAATTAAATATTTACATGTAGTATTTAGCATTTTCTCTTTATATTAATAAGAACAGTCCTTGTAGCTGGTTTGACTCTCTGCTGAATGAACTTAACAGATTGAGGATAAGATTAAAGATGAGGTTGGCAGAAACATTATTTTCATTGGCGGGGCTGGTCAGGTGCCAGGAAGCCCATCCACACATGAAGCTGGAGAGGTGGATAGGCAGAATGAGAGACACATGGGAGTGGCTCTGGCTTGTGCATGATGGCCTGTTGCCGAGCGACCCAATGTGTTCCACATCTCCACGGCAACAGTTGCCTGCCTCCATCTCCTTCATCCAAAGAGGGAACCTAGTCTGTGTCAGTGGAAGTGGTTGTGTTTTTGCTTCTGCTGTAGACTTAGCATAGACAACATAGGTTAACTAGTTGATTAAGTTATGACAACAAATATAATCCACTCGTATTATATTGACTCATCTCTTTGCTGTTTCTCTCAGAGAGTGAGGGAGTAGCCTGCTCTATGGTTGGTCTGTAATATTGTTAGTCAGTGTTTGGATTTAACTTTATTACACAGATTTTTTTCCAGCAACTTGGCAGGCAAAGGCAAGAGATATTAATGTGACAGTAGCAGAGAAGGACAGAGGCTCTACTACTTTGTCATCTTTTACCTCAAAACTACTCTGGACAGGAAATTCAATGTAGAGTGGGCTAGTCAGTTAAGTTCTCTTCAGGTTGACTTGTTCAGTGAGTTGATGTCCTGGAACAGCAGAAGATATTCTGTAGAGACAGAGAATGGAGTGGTAGGCAAGGCTGGCCGGCAGGCAAGCATAAAAACGTGGGTAGTTACACGGGCAGTCAGGCTGTATTTGTGTGTGTTTTGCTCACTCTTGCTCTGTCACGCCTCTCACACCGGCATAGACAGACAAGAGCGTGGTTAGAAAGGGCCTCTTCTCCCCCTTTTGTCTGCTTCTGTGCTTATGAACATTTGAAAGTGGAGTCAGAACAAAAGACAGTGCATAAACGCTTATCATCCTAATGAAGAGGGTGATATAACATCTTGTGTATGAGCAGATGTGTGATGTGTCTCTTTCAAAAGCTATAATTATAATAACAATGTAATGGCACAAAATGATAAATTCAACAGAATAACATAAAAAATGCTATGTAATTATGTTGTATGTTGTACTCTATATAATCTACCTGACTACAGTGATGCACCTTTGCCATTTTTTTTTGTATGAGATTCTTCCTAAAGTGGATTGGCAGATAACAAGTACCTAAATTAGTCATTCATGCTGTTGTCATCCTAGCATGAAACCATGATTCCCTTTTTGAGTCTGGGAATCCCCCACCCCTACCTCCCACCACTCACTGATGTGCCTTGCATGTAGTGCTTGCTGTTACTATGCACTTTACACTTGTATGTATTTTAACTTTATATTTAGAAGAGAGTAGAGTGTGTGTGTCTTATATCCCTACTATTTATTGTACTACATATATCCCAGACTACTTCCTGCATTTAAACTGAATATTGTTATTGATTGCTAATGCAGAATAGCTGCATATGAACATAATTTGTAGGAGACTGAATTGAATATAATGTGCTCATGACCTGTGGTGCACAGAAAGCTATGTCTGGGTAAACTGGAGAGATATGACAGATCAGTGGTGTTGTGTATTAGTGAAAGTTAGATTTCGAAATAGATGGGTTGAATAATTGATACATTATAGACATAATAACTATTAAAAGTATTGATTGTGGATTCTAAATTATTTTCCATGGTTAAGTATGAGGGCTAGTACCCCCAATTTGTGCTTCTCATGTATTAGCATTAGCGTTATACTCAAGTCACAGAACTAAGCATCCGTTTCTCTGAAAGATAAATATGCAGCAATGTTTGAAAAACCCAGAAGGTCGTTTAACAAAACTTACCGCTGTTCTGAAGGTATTTCTATTCAGATGGTTAAAATAGTCTTTGAGGATTCATATATTAAACCTGTAGGGCTAGATGCCCACTATGCACCTACAGGAGCTCTGCATGTGTAGATGCCCACTATGCATCTACAGGAACTCTGCATGTGGACTAGAGGTGATTTTGTGTAGTCAAAGGTTGAGTCTTAGTAAAGACAGGCATGGTCTGTCTTTAAAATCATGAGTGATTCCTGGATAACTTTTAATGAAATATTCTTGGCTTTCAGACATAAAGATTTAGTCAAATGATATGGTGGTGCAAACCAACAATCACTCCACTTGGTCCTCTGCCTGGGAAGAGGCAACCTTTTCTTGTTTTTCCATAAAGCCAGCAGTCTGAAATTTGTAGCTGTCTAAGTGCGGTAAGGGGTTCAATACCAGCCTTCAGCGAAGTGCAGACAGAAACACAAAAGAAACCATCAGGTGAGCAGCATTTAATGGTTGCTGCAAAGTTAGAAGAAACCACAAATAATCCATAGGTCATTGGGCTTTGCATATTTGTGTGTGCCTTTGCTTATGTGCATCATGACGCAGCTTGAAGGTGCCACTTTTAATGACAAGTTTCTGAGGATTTGTTCAGTTTTTAATTGGGAACTGTCAGCTCTAGTGAAATCTGTCAAATACAATTTTTCACTTGCAGCGTGAGGACCATGTTTCAGCTGCTTCATGTTCTGTTTGCAAGATGTAGATCAGATGTAATGTATCATATCTGAAATTATTGACTGTATTAAATGGTCATTTCAACCTAATCATAAACGTCAGTCACAAAAAAACTGGAGACGTAGAGTTTGAGAGACGTTGTATAGCAGACACGGAGGGTCTATTGAAAGGCGCTACTGAGTTGCATTTCGGAAATTGTAAGATCCATAATCTTTGGAGCTACGGACTAAAACTCAGCATACCTTGGTAGCTACCAGTTTGTTTAGTAGTGATTTAACTACTCCCTTAAAATAGGCAACACGACTCCTGTTAATAGGTAATAATATCACATTTGATCTCATGAATATCAGGTTAAATAAAATGAACTATCAACTTAGGACTTTTGCTTCTAAACAACGGAGACAAACAGAATATTGCATGCATAAGAATATTAGACACATTTTAGTAGTGACCCTCCTTGTATGTATGGGCCAAAAACAGTGAGCTTCCTATCTCAAATGCTCAGCTTCAACATGCAATATTTTGGTCTCTACTTCACCCTTTTGTTTTGCTGTCATCTCCCAAGAAACCCATCTTCTCTCCTTTGCTTTATGGGTTTGGGTTATTATAGTATCTCAATCAATCGTTTGAAGTGCTCTTTCCAGGCAATGTGGCTCCTTTGTGAATGCTGTACAGTCACTTTGTCACAAAATGCTACTCTAGCAGCAGAGCAGTAGACAGTACTGTTAGATGAGAGGGGAGCTAATATCCTCCCCACTGGTTTGAACTGAGAATGAATGACCTCTCTCCCCAAATAGATGACATCACCCTCTGTGATTGTGATGCCAAAAGCGCAACACTGCAAGACAGGCACAGTCGATCAATGCGATTCTCTGGAGGTTGCCTCAGGACTGTAGTTAAAAATGCTTGACTTGGTGGGATGGAGAAAGCTTATCAATTAGTTTATCAAGTTTCTCTGTGGAATGTAGCTTCTCTAATCATAATGATTATTTAGATGTAAGTGCTTAAGCTTTGCTGTGATGATTTTATTGTAAATGTTCCCTTTAGGCTTGTCCACCTCATTTATATCAATGAGGGTAGACTCAATATTAGAGACACATCTTAAAAAAGCAATGCAATACAACACCACTAACTAAATCCCCCATAATGACCGTTAAAGTGGCTATAATAATATTTTACAATAACAATGTGATAAATAATAATGTGAAAGGTGTTCAGAGGTCGCTATAGAGAATTATCACCCAAATTTGCAGCTCCGCTAAGCTTTATGGAGCTTTATAGCGAGTTTCAGCTCATTGTATAGCTGTTTGTTGTGTATATTTACTATTTCATTCACTCCCACCGCTCTCATAATACCGTTTTTGGCCGCAGCAGGCAGCTGTCTTTAAGCGAAAATGCTCTAAAACCCACCTTACACTACCTGCTCTGCACCAGGAGAGTGAATATTGACTTGCCAGGAGACCAGAAGCACGACTCCAGATGAAACCTAATGTTTCTTGACGTCTGGATGTGTAAATAAGAAACAGGTTTAACTTGAACACTTCTCAAAATTTTCTGCATAGGTTATGTTAAGTGTTGGATAAGCAATTTTGTAACAGTGATAGCTGTGTTGAGCTGATATTGATAGTGTGCACAAAAGTGAGCTTCTTGAGGAGTCACAGTGTGTCACTGACTAGACATGAGGACAATTTCAGAACATATTGTATAACTGTGCTCAACAGAGGTTTTACACTCCCAACCTATTGTAGTTATATAATTTAGTTTCAAGTCAAATGTAACAGCTAACATCTGCCTAGAGTCCCTCAGGATACCTAACCTATTCCTCTGAGGAATCCTCAAATACGACTTTCCTCGTTAAGCCAGATGAGAAATTACCCCACTTATTGTGGTCAGTAGGCACTTGCTTTGGTAAGGCGTGTCATTAGTGGATGCACACTAAGATTTCTTCTAGAGAAACTGCATGAGTCATGAACACTCACACAACCAAAATGAATGAATTAACTGCCTGTCTATGTGCCATAATATTTATGACTAATGTCATAAATACGGCAGTGATAACCGAACATGAAACAGACGAGAATCAAAATGCAGCAGTGTGTCACTTTCAGCTTTGGTCCCGACCAAATGGGCACTAACATCAGAATCAGAATCAGATTTATTGGCCAAGTATGTGTACACTACACATACAAGGAATTAGACTCTGGTTTGCTCTCAATGTACTTACACAGACGTAGACATACAGGTAAACAAACATTTAATTGTAATATATATAGAAGTAGGTGAAGAAATATATAAATATGTAACCTACAATGTCTATATACAAGTCAAACTGTAAATTGTAAAACATGACCAAAAGCTGCAGCCCATGCTTTGTTCAAAAATTATCACCTCAAAAGACATCTAATTAAAACATGCTTGCTGCATTATGGTCTCAGTCCCATAATGTCCCAGTTTTAAATTGTTTCTTGAAGGCGATTAAAAAATTTTCAATAAAAAGATGTGAGAGGTACATTTTTAGTGGACCAAGGGAAGCGAATTACAGGTGTAAATGCAACCAACTGCAAATCTTTACAATTACAATAAAGAATTGACTTTGGTGTGCTAAATAGCTTATCGATGCACCAAATGATATCATACTTGTGGTCACCAAGAAAAGGTTTTGCTGACCTTGCTGACCACCACCACTCTCTGTTTTTCCACAGGCCGAGAGTCTAGATGGAGCCCTCTGCGTGCCGGACATCAAGCTTCACAGCAACCCATCTGCATTCAATGTCTACTGCAATGTGCGGCACTGTGTGCTGGACTGGCAGCAGAGAGAGGCCTCCCTAGCGCTGGCTTCCAGGAGCTCGGTGCAGAGCGGCGACTCCGACAGCGAGGAGGAGGAAGAGTATCGTGAGCCAGCCGTGAAGCTGCCAAAGGTATGAGCAGGGGGTAGTATTGGCTGCTTATGTGGTGGTAGCAGTGCTTGGTATCAAGGTGAGAGCCAGCCTGTGCTCTTTATCTTAGGGATGCAAGAATCCTTTATCCCCCTGGGCTTGTATGTAGGGCTCATCTTTTTTTGTTGTTGTGATAATTGGCGTCACTTTACCAGAGGTTTGCAACCCCCATCCTGTGAGGATTATAGCCTCTGCTCCCTCATCTACTCTGTGCCTGCTGCTTTATTTTTTCTTACTTCGTATCAGGGCTGTTTTTATTTTAAATATAAACTGTTGCTCGTAAAATTAAATGTTCAATCTGTCATGACAATAATAATTTAATTAACTGTCGATAAGCACAGTGGACTGTTTTGATTAGTTTGCCTTGTACTTAGGTAAGAATCAAGGAATAAAGTTAAGGCTGTTCGCTGACAGTACCACAATAACAAATCTGTGGAGTCACCCATCAGCTTGTCATCCAAGTTAGGCCACAGGGGCACCATAAATGAGCTGAACATTCAACACATACATAAGTAACACTGACAGAGTGCCTGTAAGACTTGACATGTTATTATTATAAGTCTTATTATGTCGGTTACATAAATCTAACAAGCTTAAAGGTCTAGAATATCTATTGTTTATCTGTTTGTCTATATCAGGTCAGTTTTTGTGTACAGTATTTACATGCTTTGTTATATCTTTTCCAACTGGCATTATCTTGTCTACTGTTCTATTGTACTTGTTTTGTTAGTTGTTTCTACACTGATGCTAAGCTTTCATTTCGCTGTTACAAAATAAGTCCTTTGCTGAGATAGGATGGAATATTAAAGCATTATTTAATTCACTAACAAGCAATACTGAGAGAGAGGCTGGCATCCTTTTCTAGGCCAAACTCCTTAGCCTGCCTCCCTTCTCCATGCACCCAAGTGGGCCTGCCATTATACAAAATGTTAATAGTGGATGTTGAAGTCGGCAGTAGTAACTGTACATTGTGTGCGTCCCCAGCTAAATGTAGGTTTGTTTTAATGTAGAATGATGAGGCCATGCTATTAAAAGAAAACATCCACGCTGTTTTATTTAGAATACATCCTGAAAGAAAGAGATTTCTTATCAACAATATTTACAAGAAGAAGAGTTGAAAGTGGTGATTGTTTTTAAAACTACATTTAGGCGCAGTGTCAGTATGTTTCATCTTCTTTTGCTGTTTAAAGTCCTATCACAGCTAGTCAAGCTAGACTGTGGTATGACAGCACGGTGTTCATTAGCTCATAGAAATGTGCTTCTTTGTGTGTGTGTGTGTGCAGATCATTGGCATTGGCCTGTGTGGGGTATTTGAGCTGATAAAAGAGACTCGGTTCTCTCACCCCTCACTGTGCTTGCGAAGCCTGCAGGCCTTGTTGGACATGCTGCAGGGACAACAGCCTGAGGGCTTTCAGACTGAGCCTCCTGATGTGCTAGGTAAGGCTGAAAATGTGCACACATAAGAGCTTATTAGGTGCATGTGTTAGGTGCATGTGTATAATCTATTGCAATCCAATGCAGTAGCCCTGCAACAAATCTTGTTTGTGAAACTTAAAATGTTCGGTTTTATTGACCCTGTCAAAGATTTGTTGCTGCAACCTAATGATCATTGTGAGGCTGCAGTTAGTTGCTGTGTTGTATTGGACTGCATTACATTGCAATCTGTTTCTAAATTTAGCAATTTTTCTCTTTTCACAAATGTCTAACTTGCCCACCACTCGTTTGCTTCCTCAGAGTCTCTTTTCCAGTTGTTGTTGGAGACCACGGTCCGGAGCACAGGGCCCAATGACCCGACAGGACAGGCCATCACTGCTCTGTCCTGTGCCTGCCTCTTCAGCCTCGTGGTGGCCTGGGGAGACACTGGTAAAATCCTGCAGGCCGTCTCGGCAATCCTCACCAACAACGGCAGCCATGCCTGCCAGACGATACAGGTAATTAACCAATTTAAGTAAATTAGACTGCACGTGGCAATTTGACTGCACAATTGTTTGTGTTCTTCATCATTTTCTGATCCTGATGCTTGTATTTGGAGAAGCACAAGCTGGATGACATTGTTTATACATAACCAGTTGAATTTAAATTGTTATGTTTTATTCTATGTTTTCCACCAGGAAATTATTATTTTTCAATTATTCTTTCAAGTTTTTCCTTCAAATCATGTGTGTTAGATCACCAAAGTGAATTTGTGAAGGATAAAGTAACCCCTGGCTCCTCCATGCATTTCCTTTGAGCAGGGAGGCTCAGGGCATGGTCTGGACAGCACAAATTGAGTTTTGGAAAATGTCAAGCTGCTCTTATTCTCCTGTTTGATTACATTACCCTGTCTGCATTCTTATGCCAATTATCTAGCCTGTTTACTTCAATCTCTAGCTTGTCCTCTCTAGTTTCTTTCTTTCTCTCAGTTTTTTTTAATTTCTTCTGCTTTATATCAAAACTGCTCTTGGAAAATCTTGATAGTAAGTTAAATAGTAAATACTATATTTAGTTTTGTGGACAGGCTTTGTGACCATGAAAATGTTTCATTTTTACCTGCATATCTATAAAATGACCAGGGCTGCAGTGCCTCACGCATTTATCCCTCACAGATGTAGGACTGTGTGTTTTTGTTTTTTCCCCCCCTGTTCCTCATCTTTTAGGCATTGACTGGACTGTGAATCATCACAATGGCAGGCAGGCTGGTGGGAAGTGTGGGCTTACGTGCTATACGTGCCTGTGTGTTTGTCTTTGTACGCGTGTGAACAGTGAGATCAGCAGTGTGTGTTATATCTACCATGGAAAATTATGTGAGAAATGTGTGTGAAAATGCATTCAGGCAGAATGGGAAGAAGGCAAAATGCAGGTATAGTAACCACAGTTTCAGCCAACAACAAAGAAGCTCAGTAGCCATTTCCCACCTGGTGCCCACGCACCCCAGAATATACCCCATCGTTTCACATTAGAGGTTTGCAGTCTTGCAGTCTTTCAGAACCCCCCTTGTCTTCTTAAATCTCACCAGGTGCCCACCATACTGAACGCACTACAGAGGAGTGTACAGGCTGTCCTAGTGGGAAAGATTCAAATCCAGGATTGGTTTGGGAATGGGATCAAACGTGCAGCCCTGATGAACAAGTGGGTCCTGAAAGAGGTGGCCATTGACGAAGATGAGCGCTGTCTTCTACAGACTGATGGTTCCTTCCTGTACTTGCTCTGCAAGGACGGACTCTACAAAGTGGGCTCTGGATACAGTGGCACTGTCAGGGTATGTAACAAAGCTGTATTTTGTCACTGTCGAGTGATAACCATAAACCTCCAAAGTTGGTGACTGTATTTTTCAGATACACTGAAGGATTGAGTGCTCTTTCTGTGGGTTGAGAAAATTCTCCTAATTCTTAAGATAAATAAACTGGATTATTTAGAAATGCACTGTCGCAAAGCTTAAAGGAGGGCTGTTTTTCTTGGCTCAGGAAAAGTTGATGTTTTGGAGATACATGGTTTTCACAGGATGGCAACTATGTACACTCTTGCCAGTTTATTAAGTATGATGAGCCAAAAATAATGCAGTCTAATACAACAGTCCTACAATTAATTCTCCCTTCATGATGGTTATAGTGATCATTTTTGTTTTAGAGAGGTGTTGATTCTGATGAACAATCCTTCAGTTTGGAGGATGTAGTTTGTGGTCCTGAACATTATAACCTTCCTGAAGGGAACAACTGAGTTGCATATAGAGTATTTCCCAGTTGGAGATTAGCAGTATCAGTTAGCAGTAGACTTCCATGCTAGCAGACAAACATAATTCTGTTTTAAAACAGAATACTCTCTTGCTTAAGAGGTTGATAACTAACAAAACTATTTGTTGTGTGTGTTTCTGTCAGCATTAAATCCCAGTGTTTGTTGTTGTCTGTGGATTTTCCATCTGCCAACATTAAATTAAGGTTTGTCAATGTTCGTGGTCGTCTGCTCATGTGTCAACAGGGCCATGTGTACAACTCCACGTCTCGTACCAGGAATCGAAAGGAGAAGAGATCATGGCTAGGCTTTGCTCAGGTAGGTAGTGGAGCTTTCATCAAGATGCTCCTCACATACATTTCAGTGAAAAGGAGTGCGTAAAAAGTGCTGATGTGTTGTCCTTAAGGAATGTAATAGGGAATAAATACAGTGTCATCTTTATCATTATCAACAATACAATAAGTAAGCTGTGAGGCTTAAATTAGGGATAGTCCTTTCTGATTGTAGATCAGCAGCACTGTTTGTGTTGTGTCTTCAGGGGTACTTGTTGTATCGGGACACAAGTAACCACTCTATGTCGGCCATCAAGATCAACCCTGAGACTCTGGAGCATGAGGGGACTGTCACCATGCCAGGTGCCAAGAAAACACTCTTTTTGGCTTGTTTAAAACACCTCATGGGAGTTAAAATACAAACAAAATACTGGTTATATTAACTGTCACTTTGCTTCTGTTTGCAGGTCAACATTCAGACGGGCAGAACATCATCTTCACAGACGGAGAGTACATCAACCAGATCGCAGCCTGCAAAGACGTAAGTTTTGTGTTCCTGGTAAAGCTCCTCATCACCATGTTAATAACATGCATCATCTTTCTCATGCTCCTGAAAAGAAGAACATTTTAAATGGGGAAATTGAATCAGTATCAGTGGGGGAAGTCCTCTGTGTTTTCAGGAGTTCCCCAACATGTATAATTGAACCCAGAAAAAAAAGACTGATCTGTACTGCCCATGTCTGTCTGAAACATGGTAGAGACAGCTGACTTAAGAGCACTGATGTGCATTTATAGTCTTATAACATTGTAGTGCTGTTAAATTCCCTGCAGGCAGTCTCCAGCATGTGAGTTGCCTTTAAATGACTTGGTTATCCTGAATTGCATTGCAGCATTTAAGTTATGGGCTGATAGAATCAGTCTCAAAGAGAGGTGTCAGCTCTTGTCAGCTGTTGTCCATACTGAAAGAAATGCAGAGATCATGTTTGTATGTGGTTGTCTCCCTAGTTATCAGTCGTTTATACACACACCAGCGCAAATAACCTTTTCCTGCTCATCATTTGTCATCTTTTTTATCTTGTGCAACTGACTAAGCTCTCTTTCAATATGTGTTGTTTCCCTCATGAGAACCAAATCTTTTGTTAGTCAAAATGACCGTAGTTGTTCCACTTGAATTGCCCTGTGAAGCATCTGCCACTTCCCCTTTGACGGACCCTCAGCTGATCACCAGCTGTGCCACAGAGGAGGGTGTAGCTCTGTCTGTGTGTCATGTATATGTGGGCGTGGCAGTGATGGCAGTGGCACCAGATGTGGGTATTCTCCAGAGAGCTTAATCTCTCAAGCAGTTATCTGCACAAGCACTCTGTAATGTGAGTGGGGGAGGGGAAGATGTGAAATGCATATATCTGCTGTTGCAGCTAGCCCTGCTCCCGGATAGCAGTTTCAAAGCTAATCAAGGGGGCGGGAAGGGGGAGTCCTCAGAAGCTGCATGCATTTTATGTCTGTAAATGCAACCACAGCGCAGACCACCTAACGGTTGAGGAAAACCGTGTGAGACACACAGGGCTTCGGATGCTGTGAATTAGAGGAAGAGGATGATGTGGGTAATTTATAGGAGGTCAAGGGGATCGTCAGAGGAAGAAGGTAACGTGTTGGGGGAGTTAGTACTGGCCAGAGGATAGAGGCGCTTATTTAATGATTTGAGTGGCACTGCTCTGCAGGAATCAAAGCACAATAGATGAGTCAGTCATCATTACCACGCAGTGGAAACCAGACCATCCCCATGCTACCTTTCTTCCCTTTTTATATCTCTGTTGTCTCCCAATTAGTTCCTTGTTGTGTTCCTCTTTTTACTCTGTTCGTCCCCTGTAAATTGTCCCTTTCAGCCACATCCCCTGCAGTCTGACTAACCCACATCTCTGGTGGTTGTATCATCTGTTACGTGCTCTACATTGAGTGTGTGAGTTGCAGATAGATGTTGGTGTTGTTAAGATAAATGGTTGTGCTATTAACATTCACATGGCTGGGGTTTAAAGTGTCTAGATTATGAAAAAATGTATGCACAGATTTGGTTAATGCCAAGCCACGCCCTCAGTAGAGCCAAACATACTGAAGCTACAGTTGATAGATTTACCCATGAGTCCAATAAGGTTACAATCCAAGTGTTAATCCTAACTGCATCCAGGACAATACAGGGGGGGGGTATGTGAGGCCCATTTATAATGACCATTATAATGAACACATGCACTTGCAGCCAGTTACACATGCACAGTCAAATGTTTTTATGTTCAAAGTGTCATGTCCACAGTGTGTCCCCAACTCAAATTATTGCTACTGCTTGTTTGCTTTATTGCCACCCTCATGTCTGTACTCTAAATATTCATATTTGTTGATATCACCCTCATGTCTGTACTCTAAATATTCATATTTGTTGATATCACCCTCATGTCTGTGCTCTAAATATTCATATTTGTTGATATCACCCTCATGTCTGTGCTCTAAATATTCAGATTTGTTGATATCACCCTCATGTCTGTACTCTAAATATTCAGATTTGTTGATATCACCCCCATGTCTGTACTCTAAATATTCAGATTTGTTGATATCACTCTTATGTCTGTGCTCTAAATATTCAGATTTGTTGATATCACCCTCATGTCTGTACTCTAAATATTCAGATTTGTTGATATCACCCCCATGTCTGTACTCTAAATATTCAGATTTGTTGATATCACTCTTATGTCTGTGCTCTAAATATTCAGATTTGTTGATATCACCCTCATGTCTGTACTCTAAATATTCAGATTTGTTGATATCACCCCCATGTCTGTACTCTAAATATTCAGATTTGTTGATATCACCCTCATGTCTGTACTCTAAATATTCAGATTTGTTGATATCACTCTTATGTCTGTGCTCTAAATATTCAGATTTGTTGATATCACCCTCATGTCTGTACTCTAAATATTCAGATTTGTTGATATCACCCCCATGTCTGTGCTCTAAATATTCAGATTTGTTGATATCACCCTCATGTCTGTACTCTAAATATTCAGATTTGTTGATATCACCCCCATGTCTGTACTCTAAATATTCAGATTTGTTGATATCACTCTTATGTCTGTACTCTAAATATTCAGATTTGTTGATATCACTCTCATGTCTCATAAATATTCATATTTAGAGTACAGACATAAGAGTCGCAAGAAAGTGAATGAGTGTATTTCTCAAAATTTTAAGAGCTTGATTCATTTTGATTCACACATTCAGTCAGGTGAAGCTAAAATAGCGAGATGGACTCAAATGCCACACTGTAGCAATGTTGAGTCATGAAACTAAACAGCGTTTCCTCGTGTTTGCCCTGATTCCTGCAGGATGGTTTTGTGGTGCGGATCTATACTATGAGCTCAGACCCGGCCCTGCAGCAGGAACTGCAGCTGAAGCTGGCAAGGAAATGTCTGCACGCCTGCGGCATCTCTCTCTTTGACCTCGAAAAGGATCTTCACATCATCAGTAAGTGATACAACATATACTAATGTCTGTCAGTAGGCTATAGGTAGGGATTTTTATATGTGTAATACACCTGTTACAGGCATTTCATATTGTATGTGTGTCTACAAGGTTGCAAATGTGTCAGAAATTATTCAAAACACAAAACACAAAGGAATACTTTCCAACCTTGTCTAATTGTGTATTTGGCTCTAAATAGTATGTTGTTCTCTCAGGCACAGGCTTTGATGAAGAGGCAGCATTGCTTGGAGCAGGCAGGGAGTTTGCTCTGATGAAAACTGCCTCGGGAAAGGTGAGAGTGAAAATCTTCTCTAGTGGTGTGCCTAAAATGTGTAAGAAAAATGAAAGTTGGAACAGATGCAACCGCTGAGCTCTAACGACTTTTGTCTTGCTAATGACCGTCCAAGGCATTTTAGAGGGTAAACCTGGGGAAAAAGCTCTTAATGAATTGTGCTCCTGCATGTGTTTACTTCATGAAACCCATTGTGCAAAATTAACATTCCCTTAGTTCATAACATCTGTATGTAGTTAGCTATAGTCAGATTTTCCTTAGATCAGGCTGTACTAAAGCATAACAATAAGACATGTCTTCTTGTTTTGGAAATATTTGGTGACCCTCTAAGCTAAATTGTCTTAAAATAATTGAAAAGTAGGGAGCTGTATTTTTTGGATGTCTCATGGTCTTTGCACTGTTTATTGTCCTCTGGGCCCAACTCTTGTTAGTGGTTATATGCACACTGAGCTTATAAAGGGACATCCCTGCTTAACTAACTGGAAGTGGTAGGAGTATTTCACCCAGCTAAGCAGCGGCTCTGGCCTGTAATACAATGTCCACTATTAGGAAAACACACCAGGGCCCACTGCAAGTGAAACTTTCTATTTTTATGAACTTATATAAGAGTAGAAACACAGACATGTGTAGTCTGACACGTTTTAATGAAAGTAGACCAAACAGTATAGATATTGTGTCTGTGTACAGAGGAATCGACTCATTATACTACTTGACTCATAGTTAGACTGCAGGATCTGTAATTGAGAAAAGTCACAGAAGATATTTCACATTTTTATGCAGACTGTCATAGTAAGATGAGAATGCTAACTATGTAGTTTGTTTGGGTGTGTGAGGAGGGTGTGGTTGTGTGTGTCTGTACTGTAGGTGGGGTGCAGTGTACTTCTTTTGTAGATAGCAGTCATGGGCAGTTGCCTGTTGCACATTTCTGTGTGTGGGTGTAAAGGCCTAATCTCACAGCACACTTTATCTGCAGATTACCCTAACCCACACCGGCTGGATGGGTAAAAATAGGATCAGCTGACCTGTGTCTTGGCACAAAGTTCACTCATCTCTTGGGCCAGACATTAGGATATATTGGTGATATTAGGAAAAGAGTCAAGGCTAACTGTTTATGATTTACAAGCTACTGTTCTCTCTGCATGCATTGCTGTTGGGTAATTTACAAAGTGAATGTCAGATGATTTGAGTTAAAAAATGATCTCACCTCTAGCAGTGGGCTTTGTATATCATCACGAGTTACCCCTGCTGTTTGAATAGTTAAAATACTCTGCACATGGACTAAGGCCGTGTTCTGACCAAATGTAGTACTTGATCAAAAAAAGAGTGTGATTTCACTAAGAACACTGTGTTGGTGCAGCAGGGAAATTGGCTGCCGCATTGGGCTCCGGCAAAAGATCTAGGGCTATCTGCTGAAGAGATTAACTCTGGCTAAACGTTTGCCACAAAATAGATCTACTGTAGATCCTTGACTATTCAAAAATGACCACTCTGAGAAAACAGTTTTTTATTCCTGATCCTTCCCCTCACAGATTTACTACACAGGAAAGTACCAGAGCCTAGGTATAAAGCAGGGCGGCCCGTCAGCAGGGAAATGGGTGGAATTGCCTGTTACAAAGTCTCCTAAGATCGCTCAGTTCTCAGTTGGCCATGATGGTTCTCATGCACTGCTAGTGGCCGAAGACGGAAGTGTGTTCTTTACAGGCTCTGCCAGCAAGGGAGAGGATGGAGAGTCCAGTAAGACAATTTCAAACTATCTGCAAACCTTCAACACTTCATTCTATTCAACCTTTGTTAAACTCAGAATCAAAGCCTCTCAGTTGAATTTCTGGAGGTCATGTCTGTTATTTTCCTTTGCAGCTAAAAGTCGCAGACAGCCCAAGCCGTACAAGCCCAAGAAGATGATCAAATTAGAGACCAAGACAGCCGTGTACACAGCGTGTAACAATGGCAGCAGCAGCATTGTCACCAAGGATGGAGAGCTCTACATGTTTGGAAAAGATGCTATTTACAGTGACAGCACCTGTGAGTTAACTGGGACAGGGCTATTTCAAATTCTCCACTTCAGGGAGATATTTCAGTAGTTTCTTTGTCTCTCATTGTCTACATTGCTTTGATAAAGACAGATTAAGGACTTTGTAAGAATAAACATGCATTTCTCTATAAATATTCTCTACTTTCTTCTCCACAGGCCAGGTGACAGACCTGAAAGGTCACTTTGTAACTCAGGTTGCCATGGGTAAGGCCCATACGTGTGTTCTGACCAAGAGTGGTGAAGTGTGGACATTTGGGGTGAATAACAAGGGCCAGTGTGGCAGAGACACTGGAGCCATGAACCAGGCAGGGAAAGGTGAGCAGATGGACAAAAACAGACAAATACACATAACAACACTCTGTCTTACATACATTGTCTTTGTACTATACTCACTCTGATGACTTTCTTGTGTGTGTGTGTTTGTTGTAGCGTTTGGTGTTGAGAGCATGGCCACAGCCATGGATGAAGACCTGGAGGACGAGCTAGAAGAGAAGGAAGAGAAGAGCATGATGTGCCAGCCAGGCATGCACAAGTGGAAGTTGGACCAGTGCATGGTCTGCACGGTGTGTGGAGACTGCACTGGCTACGGTGCCAGCTGTGTCAGCAGTGGACGGCCAGACAGAGTACCAGGAGGGTAAGAAGACTTTCATTACAGTATCTGTACAGCACTTGTGTTTATCAATTCATAAGTACTATCGAAAGATAAAAAAGCACTTCTGACTCGGGGGATAAATATTTGATCATATATTTATATAAAATATTTCATATAATGTATATCTGTGTATTTTTCCACCAACCAGTATCTGTGGCTGTGGGTCTGGAGAGTCTGGCTGCTCAGCATGTGGCTGTTGCAAGGCCTGTGCCAGGGAGCTGGATGGTCAAGAGGCCAGACAGAGAGGCATCTTTGATGCCGTGAAGGAGATGATTCCACTGGACTTGCTGCTAGGTATGCCAACTGACATCTTACATGATTTCATGTTCCCCCCATTTTGCCCGTCATACATTATTTATGTCTCACCTGTATCACCATTCACATTGTTTACATTTTGCCTCTGATAAAGTCTAATAAATCTTATGCATGTTAAAATCTCGTGCACATAAAAATGTGGTATGATTTTCAGTGGTTTGCAGTATGTTGGATCCTCCACAATTGATCAGAATAAATCACTGTCTTGAGCAGGGATGTGTGCAAGCTATATATCCTTCTGACCTGTGCCAGCGCAATGCTTGTGCTACACATGTCACACTGTCTGTTACATTTGCTTGGATGCAGTATTTCGCACTCTTGTCGTCCTTTGTTTTATTGTTGTTTTGTGCAGAGTCATTGCTTCTCCATCATGTCTCTCCATCATTCATTGATGTGTGTCTTGTTTTGTTCTGCTCTGCTCTGCCTTCCCTCCTCCTCCTCCTTCTCCTGCACCCTGTCTTGGCTGCCTATACCTGGGGCCTTTTTGTGTTTTCAGCTGTGCCTGTCCCTCCCCCTCCAGGAGTAAACATCGAGGAGCACATTCAGATCCGTCAGGAGGAGAAACGACAGAGGATCAACCGCCGACACAGGCTGGAGGAGGGCAGAGGTATGAATCAAGGCTAAACAGAATGGGACTATATTTAGGGAAGGGCTGTGTGGTGTTTTTGGCTTTATGAAGTTAAAATTGTTATATGATAGAGAATTAAATGTAGGCACAGGGAGAGTGAGAAGGTGGGAGTGGAGGTTAATGAATAGGGTGAAGCATTCCCTTTCAGTTTTGAATAACTTTCAGGTGCTGTATGAGCTTGGGTGTTGTGCCTTGGTGACTTCCCCCTTGCTTTTGTCTTTTATAATTTCAGTGTGTGTGTGTATTGTTGTGGTGTAGTATTATCATGTGTTCTTTCCCATTTGTGAGCATTGTGCATGCATGTGAAAGTTTCTTTCTCCCCCAGGCCCCCTTGTTTTTCCTGGTCCCATTTTTATGAACCAGCGTGAGCAGGCCCTAGCCAGAATAAGACCCCTTCAGGCACTAAGGCATAAACGGGACAAGCACAAAGGTACTACGGTCTTCACTAACTCAACGGGTGCAGAGACACCCCTTTGACTCATCTCCCAATCTGGCTGTCCCGCCCACCTCCTCTCTCACTCTTTGACGGCAGGACTCTTATGTCTTCACCAGGTCTCATGGTATTAAACTATGTAGCCCGTTGGCAAGAAGCACTCACTGTGACTCACAGTGGAGAAATGACTGTGGAGCCTTTAGACCGGATTTAAGACCAATCTCAACAGGCTTTTGAATTTGATTAATTTTATGTTGCGTTAATTATGCTAACATAAGAAAGGACTGGGGTACAATTAAGATTTAGTCTGTTATGCTAAAACATTTTTTGGTTTAACAGAGCAGCCTGCTGTGCCCACTGCTGTTGTTTAGGCCTAAATAGAAATCAATTGTCCTTGTCTAACTGGATTTACCATCACTCCCATAGCCACTGATTTGTCACTTTGTGGGTACAACGGTGTCATTACAACGAGCGCTGGGGAGAGCAAGCTTTGATGAATGACAAGTTGACAAATATGACACAGATGGAGGGAAGCAGGATTTTTAGTTTTTAAAATACATGTTTTAGATGTGAAGCATCTCCTGGAAATGGCTTAGAAATCACTCACAAACATGGAAACATTTATGAACTTAACATAACATGAAGCTTTTCAGGCACTTGACAAACAGACAAGTGAGTGTACATGTTCATTGTCTGGAGTTACTTTTCTGAAGCTGAATATTCAACCAATACCAACCTGATATGTAAATGATTTCTGTAAGACCCACATTTATGATTCAACAGCAACGGCAGGTCAAACTGTAGTTGTTGTTAGCTTTAATTGTTTTGTTTTGTCCTCAAATCTCAGCCCCATAGGGTTATTTCTTGGGGAAAAAAAAACTGAAAATAGCCTTCTGAACTCAGAACAAAATATACTTTTGCAACTAGTTAACAAAAATATAAAATGTCAGAGAGTTGCTATAAAGATGAAAAAAATTAAACTTATTATAAAACTGTATTATTCAATGCCTGCACAAATATAAAAAGCAGCTGGTATTTCTGTCTGTATATTATGTACATCTGCAGGTCCTGCCTGTCTGATCTGCTGCTGCTGTTACCTTTCTTGCTGATAGGTGGCGCAGATTGAAGTGGAACCTCAGGTCTGAAACCGCTGGTGGATTATATTGGCTAGGCCTGATTTTGGGGTGCCTAGCATTGTGCCCTAGTTGATGTTAAGCATCCATTTAACATGTACAATTTGAAAACCTTCCCAATAGGAACTCATTGTTAAGGATAAATGGCTTGTTTTATTGTCCCACTGTTATATGTGGAAACAATGATGCAGCAGTCTATTCTATTTCAGAGCAGCAGTGGCTTCCTCCTTAATGTCAGTTAAGAAATTGAGGCTGTTCTACTTTGCTGAATAACTTTCCTTTTGCGGAACCATTCACTGTGGTTAATACACGGTTGTAAGGCTAGGTTACTTGGAGTGCCACCCCTGAGCATCATTCTTCATGGTTTCAAAATCATGAAGAGGAATGGGTGCTCCAAATCCCCCCATCGACCATACTGGTGTTTCTGTCTGTGACCGCTTAATAAGCTTTAAGTGTGCTTAAGATGTCATTAAGAGCACTTATGTTTACTCACTGACATTGAAAGTTGTATCCATGAGCTTATTACTACCTTATGAATGTTTGGGCCATGAGCCAGTGAATATTTATTCATATTTATATTTAGTTCAATTATTAAAACCTAAAGTATTTATCTCATCTAGCTGGCCTCAGTTACAGAGGCAAACCACAATAAGCTGGTTCCTGGTCCAAAAAGGTATTGACAGTCATTGTATTTACTGTAATGCATGGATCTCTATCCAACTTTCTCCACTCACAAACCACGCCTGTGACCTCTTACACAGGGCTCAGGGTAAACCAGATTTCCTCTTCCTCACTGAAGGCAGAAAGATATTAAAAAGAAAATCTAATTATTTGCTAAACAAACAATCTGTCCATCTGTAATGGGACTGGTTGCCAAAAGCCTTTCTGTTATAGAGGTGTTGTTCCCTCGGTTCTATTTCGGCATGCTCTTCCCTTTTCTCCCTGTTTTCTTTTGAATCCTCTTTTCCCTCCAGCTCCGTTTTCCAGGACTGTGCAGAGGCATCCACCTCTGCGGTCTGAAGTTGCCACAAAACCTCACTCTCTCCCCGTTTTCTCTACTCAAATGTGCTGACTTGAGTGTTTGCCTTGTAGATGGTAGCAGTGAGCGTGGGGAGAAGGATGCCAGCAAAATCACCACCTACCCCCCGGGAGCAGTGAGATTTGACTGCGAGCTGCGAGCTGTGCAGGTCAGCTGCGGTTTTCACCACTCAGGTAGGTTCATTTCATTCATGGCTGCTTCTGCTCAAGCACCAGGGTATATTTGTCTGCATATATTATTATTTTCATTTTACTTATAAGTAAAGAAGGTGATAAAATAACAGTCATGATTATGCTGCTTTACAGTTGTGCTGATGGAGAATGGAGATGTCTATACGTTTGGTTACGGCCAACATGGGCAGCTCGGACATGGAGATGTCAACTCCAGGTGCTGCTTCTGTTGCCTTACATGTTTAAATTCAATATGATACATATTGAAGTGAAAGAAATTCGTAATATATTAAATTAGTTCATGAGTAAATAAAATAAAGAATTTTATTGTCATTTACACATTAAGTCATGGTAACATAATGGACAGATAAGTCGAAATGCCAAGTGTGAAAGACTACATGAAATAGTAAATTACCCATAATTCTAGTTTGTTGTTGTTAGATGAAAGCTAGCCACTTGTTGTGGGTATTACAGGCCAACATTTGTTAATTCAGCCCAATTGTTCTAATAAAGATTGTGAAATGTAAGTCCAGAGTCTTGCCTTGTCATTTTATGTACAAACATAAATAAACAAACTGTTCTCATGTGGACTCACAACCTAAACTAGATGTTTTCTATCTGCTAGGGGTTCTCCAACTCTGGTGCAGGCCCTTCCAGGTCCCAGTGTACAGGTGACAGCTGGCAGTAACCACACCGCCGTTCTTCTCATGGATGGGCAGGTCTTTACATTTGGCAGCTTTTCGGTAAGAAAAACATTGTCCCTCATACAATGCGCTATCAGCTGTTTTTTTTAGAGGGTCCAGAATTCCTGTTGACATCTGAAAACATCATATATTTTTTTACACACCCAGCAATGATGGCAGTACTTTAAATGTCCATTGCTTTACACTGTTTTGATATAGTCGACCATAAACTGCTATAGAGAGTGAGTATATATCTCCTTGTTTTTCAGAAAGGGCAGCTGGGCCGGCCCATCCTAGACATGCCCTACTGGAATGCCAAGCCCTCTCCCATGCCCAACATTGGTGCCAAATACGGACGAAAGGCTACCTGGATTGGTGCTAGCGGAGACCAGACGTTCCTGCGGATCGATGAGGCTCTTATCAACTCCCATGTCCTAGCTACTTCAGAGATCTTTGCCAGCAAACACATTATTGGCCTCGTGCCCTCCTCTGTGTCTGAGCCGCCTCCATTTAAATGCTTGCTTATCAACAAAATGGATGGAAGCTGCAGGACCTTTAATGACTCTGAGCAGGAGGACCTGCAGGGATTTGGCCTGTGTCTGGACCCTGTGTATGATGTCATATGGAGGTCAGTCCAAGGACTATAGAGAGCAATAAAATCCAACTGTGTACTATTTATCCCAAGTTTTAAGATTTTTATGATTTCCTCTGTGTGCTTTAAGGTTCCTGCCAGTCTCAAGAGAGATACTGTGCTACAATGCAGTGATAGCTGATGCCAGGATGCCCTCTGCTACAGATCTACAGGCTCGTTGTAGCATCCTTAGTCCAGAGCTTGCTTTGCCTTCAGGATCTCATGCCACCACTACTCGCTCTCATGGAGCCCTACACATCCTTGGTAAGCCTCAGCAAAGTGTCTTTGGTCATATGAATCTTTTATGAATGTCTTGGTGTCTTATGAATATGTTCATGAATGCTATAGCACTAATGATGATGGACAATGCGGACCTCTGTGTTTCTTCAAAGAAGATGTTACCAGTGTCTGAACCCCCCATGATTACATGGGGGGTTCATGTAATCATGATAATTATTATTATATTCTTTCTTGGGAACCACAAATTGAATGATGTGCTTTCCATTCTCCCATCAGTTCTCAATTGATTTATGACAGATTTGCTTTTAGATTGTAGCCAAACATGTGGTTAAGTGTTTGCAGGAATGCCTATGTTATGAATTTAGGTTTATCATCATCATTCAGTACTAAAAGGAAGTATACTGGGTTGTCCACTTAGGTTGTCTGGATACGCTGGCAGCCATGCAAGAGCTGAAGATGGGTGTAGCCAGCGCAGAGGAAGAAACCCAGGCAGTGATGAAGGTCTACTCCAAGGAGGACTACAGTGTGGTGAACCGCTTTGAGAGTAAGTGGGTTCTTTGTACAGGGTACATAGTAAATTATGTATGAAACAACATACTTGGAGATACATTTGTATGTTTTGGTTTGATGTTGTGATTATATAAAGCTAGGCTAACCTTTTTACCTTTTTAAGTCAAAGCTGCTGAATATGTGAAACATACATTTTCAGTTCAGATCAGTTTATCATCCTCCTTAGAAAACAACAAAAGTGGTTAAAAGTGGATAAACAGCTTCTGTGTATTTTGCATAGCCTTACTGATCCCATGTGTGATGTGGTAGGTCACGGTGGTGGTTGGGGCTACTCAGCCCACTCTGTGGAGGCCATCCGCTTCTGTGCTGATGCGGACATCCTGCTGGGTGGGCTGGGCTTGTTCGGGGGACGAGGGGAGTACACAGCCAAGATCAAGGTGAGCCGCTCTGTTATTCTTTTTAAACAGAGACATTTGATTTATTTTTAGCCATTTATTCGACATTTGGTAGAACAGAAAAGAACAGAACAGAACAGGATTGAATCATTTCAGGCATTTTTTCATCATGGCTATAATTTTAGAATTAACTTGCTTTGTGCAAGAACTAACACTTAATCCATAGCGTGTGCTGCTGCAAATTGTCTACACAGGTACCTCAAATGTACCAAATTAAAGTTATACAGGGCTGTCAAAAAATAAAATCACAAAAACAATTACAGAGCTAGTAATATATAATTTATAATTGAATTATATACTATTTATAATATATTAACCCATTCCTGTTGTGCAGCTTTTTGAGCTGGGACCTGACGGGGGTGACCATGAGACAGACGGTGATCTGCTGGCTGAGACTGACGTACTGGCCTATGACTGTGCTGCCAGGTAAAGTTTATGTATTACTTATTTTTCCCTTCAGTTACTCACCACTATTTCTTGTAAAGAAAAAAAAGTTATGGAATGATATGATTTCCGTATTTGATAGCCATTAATGTCGGTTTCTTTTTTCATTTTTAGGGAGAAATATGCCATGATGTTTGATGAGCCAGTGCTACTGCAGTTGGGCTGGTGGTATGTGGCGTGGGCCCGAGTGTCTGGTCCTAGCAGTGACTGTGGCTCCCATGGACAGGCTACCATTACTACTGATGATGGGTAAAACTGATTTCACAATATAGATAATACGTCTTACAAGTTATAATGTATAATTTGGTCACATTTCATGTTAAATAATGTTTGAATTTGAATATTGGTCACAGCCATATAGCTATTAGCTATAATTATTGTTTTTCCCTTTAGTGTGGTCTTTCAGTTCAAAAGCTCTAAGAAGTCAAACAACGGTACAGATGTTAATGCGGGTCAAATACCTCAACTGCTTTACAGGCAAGTAAAACTTTGTTAACAGTGATGCAGGCTTATTTCATCTATAGGCTTATCAAGTAAATTATTTTCATTGTTTCTTTATGTTTTAACATTAGGCTTCCTTCAAATGACGGCAATGCATCTAAAGGGAAACAGCAGACCAGTGAACCAGTCCACATCCTTAAACGCTCATTCGCTCGGACAGTCTCAGTGGTGAGTACTGTCTCTATGTTTTGCCTCCTCCCTGTTTCTACCTGCTTAAGTGTCCTGACAGGTCATTTTTTACAGCACCGTGTGACTGTCTACCTCTGTCTCCCTGTAGGAGTGTTTTGAGTCTCTGCTGAGTATCCTTCACTGGAGCTGGACCACCTTGGTTTTGGGTGTGGAGGAGCTGCGAGGGCTGAAGGGCTTCCAGTACACGGCCACCTTGCTGGACCTGGAGAGACTGCGCTTTGTCGGCACGTGCTGTCTCCGCCTGCTCAGGGTCTACATTTGTGAGATCTTCCCCATTGCTGGTATGAGCACACAGAACTTAACAGCACTTTATCCTGGGCAATATAATGACTCGTTTTTTGCGAAAAGAAAACCCACAGTGCTGCTGCTTTCAAACTATTTGTGTATATTATATGTCATGAAGATTTTATAATGAAATACTTTATGTGCCATTTAATACCTCTATGTCTGTGACCTAGAAAACATTTAAAACTTTAACAGACTAGATTGTGTTTATATTTCATAGATAGTTCTTATTCCAAAAAGTGCACCCCAATTGAACTCTTTATTTAGAGTGTAGCTTCTGATAAGATCTCACGTCGTTTTCTATTTGTTGTTTGATTTGTAGCCAGCACCAAAGCTGTGGTGGAGGAGTCGAGCAAGCTGGCAGAGTGCGTGGGAAAGACACGCAGCCTGCTGAAGAAGATCTTGTCAGAAGGCATGGACAACTGCCTGACCAAGCTGGACAACGACCCCCAGGGCTACTTGTCTCAGCCTTTAACCCTGCTGGAAGCTGTGCTGCAAGAGTGCCACAACACCTTCACTGCCTGCTTCCACTCTTTTTACCCAACCCCAGCTCTGCAGTGGGCCTGCCTCTGTGACCTGCTCAACTGCCTCGACCAGGTCAATGACGGCAGACCATGTCATTGTACTTCAGAAGGAGTTTTAAATGGGGCTGAAACTAGTTACAGTATTGATCTTATTAACAATTAATTTACTGATTTCCCCCCTCCCTGATTTATCAATAGTGTAGTGTAGTTTAGTTATAAAATGCCAATGCCTGGGCACAGGTTTCCAAAGCCTATGGTGATGTCTTCAAATTGCTTGTTCTTTCCAAGCAACGGTCTTAAACCCAACGAAATTCAATTTCACAAGACAAGCAGCAAATTTTAAAACCATAAACCTGTTGTGTGCTATAAAGATATTCAAGAGTGTTTTAAAAATTTAGCAGGCCTAGTTTTACATCTAGTAAATCTCTCTTTATGCCTCCACGCCAGCGACATGTTTTTGGGTTACCCGTCCGTTCGTCTGTACGTCCCATTCTCGTGAACAGGATATCTCAGGAATTTAGCTCAAACGTCAACTCGGACTCAGGGATGAACCGATTGAACTGAGGAGTTTGGTGGTCAAATGTCAAGGTCACTGTGACCTCACAAAACATGTTTTTGGCCATAACAAGAATTCATACGTCAATTATGGCGGTTGATGAAAGGTTTCACGCAAACGTCTAATAGGATAAAATGATGAAGTGATGACATTTTTTACCCAAAAGGTCAAAGGCCCACTTCACTGTGATATCATAATGTCCTGGAATTTTTTATATTGATTTGGACTCCAAGTTACTTGTAGGAGTCCACCCTCTTCACTTGCTCTCCCTGGATAACAACCAAGACAGGGGGCCTCCTGTTCCTCTGGTAGTCTACCACAGGGTCATTGGTTTTGGATATTGAGCTTCAGGTGATAGTCGTTGCACCATGTGACAAATCTCTCCATCAGTCCTCTGTACTCCTCTGTAAAAATAGTCTAAAAATAGTGAAGACAACATGCTTCTCACTGGAAATTATTCACTGGAATCATACATGTCAGTATAGTGATAACTCTCATTTCGGCAAAAAATTTCATAATACATTTTATTAAATTCCCTCAAAGTCTTCACTACTTATGTGAGTCTGGACTGACATGGATGTAAACTGCAAGTTGACTGGTTAGCGGAGGCATACAACTGTGGATCGGTCATTATAGTTAGATATTGAGGTGATACTCTTATGCAGAGCAACTCATTTAAGTTTCAGAACAATAGCTCCCTAACAATGTTGTCATAGGTTGTTAAATGAACACTGTAGAAAGATTTCAAAAACAAGATAAAGTCAGAGATTCATTCTTGTGCTCCCTGTGTTTTTAGGACATTGCTGAGGCCAACTTTCGCACATCTAGCAGCCGTCTGCTGGCGGCCGTAATGTCAGCTCTGTGCAACACCTCAGTGAAGCTGACATCCATCCTGCCCATTGCATATGACGGGGAAGTGCTGTTGCGTTCACTGGTCAAACAGGTCAGCACAGAGAATGACTCTGCTCTCGCTCACCGTTTCCCCCTGCTGGTGGCCCATATGGAGAAACTAAGCCATGTGAGTTTTTGCATGTCATACACTGTACATCAGGTGTCCTCACTTCAAAATGGTGGACATTGGTGCTCATGAGTGTGGCCAGTGACCCAGGAAATGCTTGATAGACTGAGAACATGGTGGCATTTGATCATTACCACATCCTATTTTCTTCCAAATACCTCAAATAATTTAAAACAGTAATATCATATTTTTTCCCATCTTTTACTCCCTTAGACGGAGGAGAACCTGATGGGCATGACCAGTTTCCGGGAGGTACTGGAAAAGATGCTGGTGATTGTGGTGCTACCGGTGAGGAAGAGTTTGAGGAAGGAGGTGGAGCTGTTCTCTCCGCACCTGGTCTCCAACACCTGTGGTCTGTTGGCCTCCATCGTCTCTGAGCTCACCGCCTCTGCCCTGGGCTCTGAGGTAATTTAACTCACACTAATACTACCACACAAACGCACACATAAGGCATGTGTGTTGACTTTGGCAAACATATACCCAAGTCTAGTGTCCTTTATGATACTTAATCCTGATGTGCTCTTACTGCCATCTGTATTGTCTGTTTTGCTTTTGTTTTGTAATGGACATTCACATTGTAGTCATTGCCCTCTGTCACATTCATTTTTGTTTTTCAAACAGATCGGATCACAATTGCATCTGCTCCCAATTCTGTTTTAAACAGAATTGTCATAGTACAGCTTTATAGATAGTAGATTAGAGCTGTCAACAAGACTGCATGTCTTTCCTCATTCTTTTTCTTTCCTCCTTCCTCATGCTATATCCTTTTTCTTAGAGCTCTATTGTTATCGAACTAACTTGTCATTAGTGATGGCTCACTTGGAACAAGATGGTGTTTTTCCTGTTGCCAAAAAACAGTAACAGAAAGGATGTTTCTGATTTCCTGTTTTGTTTTTACGGTATGCTGAGTCATTAAGTGGGTGGGACAGCTGTCTGTCTCTCTCCCTCTCTCACAATCTTATTTAATTATCATCACTCTCCCTCTCTGTCCACGCGCATACCCACGTAAGCACCCGTTGCCCTAGTAACCGTCACTCGACGACAGCCCTCGACACCACGTTTTTTTTCCCCAGTCTGTTGTCAGGGAAACAACTCTTCCTCCCTGGAGCACCCGAATAGGTCCCCCTGCAGTTGTGTCTGGCTCTCTGTAGTCGGCAGGCTGATATAAATAGTAATAGTTTGTATTACTTATCACACGCCAAACATGAGAGGTTTTATTTCAGACAATGGATCTTTTACAGACCATCCATTTTATCTGTGCACTGTTTTTTCATTGCTGACCTTCACATTTAGATGACATTCATTACTTGTACAGCAATATTTGAAATGAATGGCTGATTTTATGCTTTGTCCTCAATATTGCCAACTGGTGGTATGCATACTGCTTTTGGGTGTAGGACGACCTTCATGTAGGACGTAGAACAGGATTTTTATTCAGGATTTCATTGCTTAGGGATATTTGTAGTAAAATGTAGGTATTCCTCCTCGAATGTGTTAATTCAATTTTTTTCATTTGTGGTTATGTAATAGGTTTGACATGTTTGGCTATATCTCTTATTGTGTCCTTGCTTATTAGGTCGATGGGCTGAACTCGCTCCACTCCGTTAAAGCATCTCCTAACCGCTTCACCAAAACGAGCCAGGGCCGGAGTTGGAACACGGGCAATGGCTCTCCGGATGCCATCTGTCTGACAGTGGACAAGCCAGGCGTTGTGCTGGTTGGCGTCTGCGTCTACGGAGGAGGGGGTATCCATGAGTATGAACTAGAGGTGCTGGCTGATGACGTAAGTGCTCATAAAACATTTTGAGCTTATATATTATTGTGTTTTCTGGTGTTACTTGACTATTGGTCAACCTTAGCATCTCATCTAGCTTTTTATAATTTTTTTTCTTTTTACAACTTTTATTCCCTCACCCTTCAGGCACAGACAGAGCACCCAGGGGACTCAGCACATTCTCACAGGTGGACGTCCCTAGAGCTTGTGAAGGGCACCTACAGCACTGATGATTCTCCCAGTGATATTGCTGAGATTCGCCTGGACAAGGCTGTGCCACTCAAGGTACATAGGATCTCAAGAAAATACTACATGCATATGATTTGCTGTTACAAATATAAATATAAAATACAAATGTATGGTTGTGTGCAGGTTTTGATTAAAATGCATATAGTCTCACTGATTAATTGATTCTGTTGCAGGAGGGGGTAAAGTATGCTGTCCGATTGAGAAACTACGGAAGCCGGACTGCTAATGGGGATGGAGGTATGACCACAGTGCAGTGCTCTGATGGTGTGTCCTTCACCTTCAGCACCTGCAGCTTGAGTAGCAATGGGACCAACCAGACCAGAGGACAGATCCCACAGATTCTCTACTACAGGTAAACACAAAGCCAGCGTTTTGTAATATCTCATCTGTGAGGTATTTATTTTTTTCTGACCTGAGTTTTTCTCGTGGCTGAAGGAGTGAGTACGATGGGGATCTCCAGTCTCAGCTGCTGAGCAAAGCCAATGAGGAAGACAAGAACTGTAGCAGAGCTCTGTCTGTGGTCAGTGCTGTGGTCAGAGCTGCAAAGGACCTCCTTCACAGGGCTTTTGCTGTTGATGGTAAGCACAACAAACTTGCAGCTGTATTGCAAAAGCATTGGTAACTGCTGGAGAGCCACTTATATTGAATTTGGATTATATCTGTTCAGCCTCTCCATTTTAATCTGTTTCCTTAATTTTTTCCAGTGGATGATATTCCTGAGCTTTTAAGTTCCTCCAGCCTGTTCTCCATGCTCCTGCCCCTTATCCTGGCCTACATCGGCCCTGTGGCTGCGTCTGTGCCAAAGGTAAGAGGTCAAACCAGGATGGCAAACCCTTCATTTTTAATTATTGAATTGTCTCTCTCTGATGTGGCATTCTGGTGAAATGCCTCCTCTTCCTCATCCAGGCTGCTGTTGAGGTCTTTGGACTCGTTCAGGAGCTGTTACCTGCTGTCTCTGCCCTCAACCAAAAATATGCCCCACCGACCTTCAACCCTAACCAGTCAACAGACAGCACCACTGGCAACCAGCCTGAGCAGGGCCTGTCAGCTTGTACCACCTCAAACCACTACTCAGTAATTGAGAGTGACCACCCTTACAAACAAGCTGGCGTCACACAATACAGGGTAAGGTATCCTTTGGCATGCTAACTGCTTAGCAAGTAACTTCTGAAAAAGAAAAGTAAGAGGCACAAATATAATTTCAATCTAAACTAATCTTGTCTCTGTCTCACCTTGCCTCAGGTATCATTCCCAGACTGCGTCCGCTGGACCACCATCGAGTTTGATCCGCAGTGTGGCACTGCACAGCCAGAGGATGTACTACGCCTGCTCATCCCCAGCCGTACCCTCCACCTGTCCAGCCTGGGGGGCAAACCTTTGATCCATGACACCATCAACACCTGGACTGAGCTCAAGAAGTTCTCAGGCGCCACAGGCTGGCCGACCACCGTCCTAGTGCTGCCAGGTAAGAGAGGCTGAGCAGCTGAACATTTATCGACAGTTACATACGTTGTGACAGTGTTGTTTTGACAATAACACAATCACAATAAATCCCAAAGTTCCAAAAGCCTCAAGACTTAGTAGACTTAGACGACTTAATATAGCCATCAGTTTACCGATGATTACCTACAGAACTCTGCTCACCTGTCTCTCTTTTCACCTTCTATTTTTCTGTCCTCTGTACTTTCAGGAAATGAAGTTCTGTTCTCACTGGAAACAGCCTCGGACTACGTGAAAGATGAGAAAGCTTGTTTTTATGGCTTTAAGTGTGTGGCTGTGGGATATGAATTCAACCCTGGTCATGACGAGGTACAGACGCTCTAGTATATTCCTCTAGTATATTCCCCTGTCAGTTGTGTAGCAGACTGGCCGTCCTCCTTTCTGTATAATGGGCGTTAGTGTCTGGGAATCGTTAGATCTCATGACTGTGCTTCTGTGCGTCATCTGTAAAAAGTTTGTGCATTGATCCAGGCAGGAAAAATGTTGAATGTTACAATACCTTCCTGACATAGCATTATGCATATTTCAGGGTACTATCCAGCTTGAGAAAGAGTTAGCCTACCTGGGCAGCGTGTGTGCTGCAGCTCTGATGAAGAAAGACCTCGCCCTCCCTATAGGTATGGAAAATAGTGGAATTTGTTGGGGCTGTTGTGAATAACCTGTTTTTCTGTTAATCCAGGATAGTTGTGTGTGTGACTGCTGGGAGCATATTAATATTGTGTAACATCTTATATTTATTCTAATCTTTCTTTTAATTTGAGGCAATGAATTGGAGGAGGATCTTGAGATTCTTGAGGAAGCCTCTCTTCAGGTGTGTCATCTTAAATTCAAAGATATTCATTTTGACTCATTGTGGTCTTGTGAAAAGAATTTTATGTCTCTTCGGCACTCTTCCTTTCTTGATTCTTATTTCCTTTGACCTCGCTCAGGTGTGTAAGTCCCACTCAGGGATCCTGGGGAAGGGTCTGGCCTTGTCTCACTCCCCCACCATCCTGGAGGCCCTGGAGGGAAATCTGCCTCTGCACCTCCAAACCAATGAGCACTCTTTCCTTGAGGACTTCATCACCTGTGTACAGACCTCAAGTGGAGGACGTTTGGCCAGGTAAATGTTTATGGAGGCAGCTGTCTCTTGTCAATTCTAGTTACCTGACACGAGCAAAATATGTACTTTGCATTTTTCGATTTTGTGTTGGTTGTAAATTTTATTTTAGCGATTTCATTTTTAATTGGTGATTCCTTCATTACAAATAAGTAATTTACTACCTTACCTTTACCTCTCTCCTTTTGTTCTTTTCTTCAATCTAGGTGGTTGCAGCCAGACTCTTACGCAGACCCCCAGAAGACATCTCTGATCCTGAACAAAGATGACATACGCTGTGGATGGCCAACTACCGTGGTCGTTCAAACCAAAGACCAGTATGGAGATGTGGTGCATGTTCCTAACATGAAGGTCAGGATGATTGTTTTGGCTTTTCTGCTTCCAAAAGATGAATATTTTATAGAATTGAAACAAGAGTCATTTTGCCTGCAATGACAAATCTCCAAAGTAGTTCATTTAAGTTGTTATTCACTGTCCTTCTAGTGTCACGCCTCTGACTTGTGTTTCTTGTCTCTGACATGTCCAGGTGGAGGTAAAGGCTGTACCTGTTTCACAGAAGAAGTCAATGCAGCCTGAGAATATGAAGAAGCTGCAGCGGCTACCTGGAAGCTCCTCGCCTTCGTCTTCTGGCCCTGACCTAACCTTTGGAGGTTTGCCAATGCCCAAGCTGGAGTCCACATATGAGCCCATGATTGTGAAAGAGGCTCGATACATTGCTATTACCATGATGAAGGTCAGCCTCATGTAACTGGTTCATAACTCACTCACAACCTCACTTGTTTACATTTAGAAGGCTGCAGATGCTCCACAAGGGGGAGCTATTTGGTTGTTATCAGATCTGTTGTATACATGTCAACCTATGGCCCCTATAGGAAATGCAAATAATTGCAGTACAGACCTGCAGATGTAGACATATCAGTGTTGTCAACTACAAGCAAAGATAATAATAGCAGCTGCAATATTAACATGCTACTTGCATTTTTAATAGCTACTGTTTTTGTGTGTTTGAACTTTCACATTAAACACTTTGAGGAACACAGAGGAAGCCATACAAAATGAAACGAGTAATGAAATCTAGCAAAATGATTCATGTAGAAACATAATTTGTAAACATAATTTGAGTTCCAAAGGACTGAGATAAATATTAAAGACCTGTTAGGGAACATAAAACTATTTTTCTGTAATTGTAAAACTGCACTATATTTTGGTAGACCAGTGTTTTTGTTGTTATCTTCATACTTGTGCTCTTTCTCTTTTTTAGGCATATGAAAACTACTCATTTGAAGAGCTCCGCTTTGCTTCCCCCACCCCAAAGAGGTAAGTGAGGTAGTGCAGAATCAAAAGACATGTTCCAATGAGATACAATCTATTTATTGATAATATCCCACACAGACCCAGCGAGAACATGCTGATTCGTGCCAACACTGATGGAACGTACAGCGCCAACTGGACCCCAGGAGCAGTAGGCCTCTATACAATCCACGTCACCATTGATGGTATTGAAATAGGTATGTCAATGTAAACGTCTGTTGGAACAGCCTGTTTGTCCTCAGTGAGTAGAGGGTACGCACTGATGATTATCACACACCCTAACCCCCACCAAGTGACTTAACATAATACAGCTGCTATGCATATTGTTAAATTAAGATGGACAGTGAACAGCCATCTTTTACAATGTTGAGCTATAAATGGTCTTTTCTTTTAGATGCTGGTTTGGAGGTAGAAGTAAAAGACCCTCCCAAAGGCATGATACCCCCCGGCACTCAGATGGTCAAACCAAAGGCTGAACCTCAGCCCAGCAAGGTGAGCTTTTCCTTTTGATTTACCAACAAGGGCATGAACATGCACATAAACACACCTATAAAATGCACGCATGCTTGCCATCACCCATCAAATACAACTCAACAGAGACCAGAAACAATTTATCCTGTCCTATATACTTGTCAGTTTGTCACTATGACCACTTCAAATAAACTCTACCATTGAAAGCCATATTTTGATATGAACACCTAGACAAGGAACTCCATGTAATGTGAAAGGGTAGTTATTATTGCCATTCACACTGAGAATTGACATCTTATTTTGCACCTCTGTGCAGCTTTTAGCTGTTTTCACGTCCTTGTTTTGGTTTGCTGGTCTGACAAACAAAACAAATGCTGGTCCATAGAAAGCAATGCACACAAAAAATTGTAAGTGATCTGTCCACTGCAAGATGATGGGGATCCAAAATAAAGGAGTGGACGAATTCACACATTTAGCGAGTCAAAGAGAGGCATTTCTTTTTTATCAGGACTTAAACCAGGGCTACCAGGCGTGGACCTCCTTTACATTCATCAGTTGATGAGAAAGAGGACTCCAGTTGCTTTACTTTGTTGAATGTGAAAATAAGCAACTGCTTGCTAATATGTTGCACAATATCTTGAGGTCATGTACTGTATTAAGGCGGATCCCTGTGACTTTGTTATCGAGTGTGTTTGCCACTCAGTGGCAAAAAATCTCTTAATGTTTATTATGGTTATTCACTGTACTAAAAGTGTGATTGGAAATTACTTCAAATGCAGACAATGCATCAAACTGATATTAGGCATGTTGGGGTCATCATCATTTCGTGAAACTTGTGGTATTTTGATTTTGAAATCCACAATGGGGAAACAAGCAAAAATATGTGCCTTAAATCAGCATTGTGTATATTCCTTTGGAACATGTGTTCCATGGTTTTCCATGCACCAGTATAAATGTAGATGAAGAAAGCAGGATTAAAACAAACTTAATCCAACTAGTCCTACTGAAAACAGAGCTCCTAAAGTTCCCTCATCTTTTGCCGTTTCTATGTGTGGAAGCAGGCTCTCTGTGGGTTAACGCATGCAGTCTCCCACTGTCAACTTGTCCTGCTTCCTCTTCTTTCTCCTCCTGCAGCACTTCTTGTCTTTTTTTTTCTTTCTGTTCTTTGCTCCTGCCGCTCACAGTCTCCATCTCCCCTCTGCTTCTCTCAGGTCCGCAAATTTGTGTCCAAGGACAGCGCAGGCCTGCGCGTGCGTAGTCACCCCTCCCTGCAGAGCGAACAGATAGGCATAGTGCATGTCAATGGCACCATCACTTTCATTGACGAGGTAATTGACTCTAGACCAGGCAGAATATAAGTAATGTTATAAGCTGGAGCACTATCCACTTTTATTCTATTTCCCTGTCTCTTCTTTTTTAAATCAATAATTATAGAATAAGTATCGTAATCCTAAATTTTTGTCTATATTAATAGTTTTAAGTAGTTTAAAGTCCTCTTTGATGGCTTTTATGTATCATGTGTTATTACCTCTCTAAGTAACGATAACTACTTTCTTTCAAAGCTTATAAATTTGTTGCTCTTACTTTATTTTGCTTCATACTCTTGCAAGGCACTCTGAGGCTACATGAAAGGCAGTAAAACCAAAATTAAAATTGTAGCACTCAAAGCATTTACTTAATGATTGTACTGTAATGCAACACATATTTAGTATACCCTCCAGTCCTGCACAATATCTGCACTCCCACCCTTTGGTAACTCCTCACTAGGCACTAGTGACATTTCCTATATGTCCTACCTGCACCCTGCTGTAACCTCAACTTACTGTCCTCTAATTTGACTTGAGACTTTTCTGCAGCCTCAGATGTATGTGTGTGTGTGTGTGTGAGGGCACTGCCCATCCTGTTTCCATAGTAACAGGACGGCATGGCTCTGCTCTGCTCTGTTGCTTGTTTTCCCGTAGATCCACAATGATGATGGTGTGTGGCTCAGGCTCAATGATGAAACAGTAAAGAAGTATGTTCCCAGCATGAATGGGTACACTGAAGCCTGGTGCCTCTCTTTTAACCAGCACCTGGGCAGGAGCCTACTGGTCCCAGCCGACGTAAGTAGAAGAAGGCTTGCTAAGCAGTCTGTCTCAATTTAGTAGTGACAGAGGCTCCTGCACTGTTCATTTGGGGAAAAGCTCAAAGATCATCTTTGTTGTTTAACAATAACAGTTCTTCAAGGACTCAAGTGTTTGGCGCCCAACCCCAAATGTACTCGAAGCATGATAAATTGAGAACTTCATCAGAGTATAGCTGTTGGGGTGTTCTCTTGCATGAAACATCTATTTGAGCAACACTGAGTATGAAACTTTCACTAACACACTTTGCAAAGGATCAGCAGCTGGGAGCGTGCATGCATTAACTCATGTTTGAAGGCAAAAAGTTTACCATAAAGTGACCATCATGTGTTTAGTTGGACGCAACACTTGCTATGCTCACATACCTAGGTAGTATATGTTTTAGTGCATTGAAGTGAACCCCAATGCAGGAATTGACAGACAAGGAAAAAGGTAGTAAAGGAGCAATTTCATCCTGTGGTGAGGTTGGTTAGTCTGCACTTCAGTCTTCTTTTCCTCATTGCCTCTCACTCACAGTTCATAAACACTTGCACACCACAGCATGTTATGAGAAGGGTTTCGCTCATATTTTGCTCCATGCCACAAAAACCGCCATAATATGCAACAGAATCAAATAAGGAATGTGACTGGGTGTAATTTAAGACATGAATATTGCAGTAACAGGGAAAGTATCTGAAAGATGAAATGTTAATATCCAGGTGGTTTTCTGTCATGAAGCAATCACTGGTACACAAAAAGCTTCAATGGGAAGTTGTACCTCTACTGCTCTACAATTCCACCTTTGCATTGGGATGCTTTAGGTGCTAGGAGGCTTCCATGTAAGGTCTCTGTCTGAACAGCATGACACACTACATCATCCAAGTGGGGAATTTTTTTGGAAGTTTCTTCTTTATATGTATTTCATTTGGTCATGGATTTGGAAATAATCCTGTGGTGTTTGGCGTGAACTTTCAATTTTTTTTCTGCCCCTGCAACTGGGTTTTTTTTTTTTTTAATGCATTTTATCTAACACTTATTGTAAAGTGTTCAAACATTTGACAGGCTTTGCCTGTGTCTGCAGTTTCTCATGGCCGTTTTTGTCAGTGCTCCACGATTTCACTAACTATCTGACACCAGTCTCTTCTTCACCTTCTCAAATAACCGCTGATGCTGGAAATTCCAGAGGAGCCAAGCCAAAAAAATATTTTTTTCTTCCAAAAAAATACACGAGCGTCTTCCCCCATCCTGTTTTCTCTCCTCTCTTGAGTCGTCTACTGTTTCTTGACTGTCTCACGATCTGTTGCTCAGAATGTCTTTAACGCTAGCCAAGGAGTCAGGGATATCGGCTTTTTGTCGTGGACTCCCTTAACTATATTCCCGCCACAGGTGAGTTGTATGACGGAGGGATAAATAGCTTGACTGCCCCATAGTTTATCATCTATCTGTTACTCTACTTGTCCTCTTGAACCCCTTGTGACTTTGTAGTGTTCTCACAGTGTTAAAATCAGGCATAAGAGGTCGAACCACAGTTGCATGGTTGTCTGTTTTGTTTAATCTTGACGACACAGTGACGATACAGTATGTCAGCGACCAGGGTCCCATAGACTCCTGCAGTGATCACATTTGGGATTTTTTTTAAGTAATTACTGTTCAAGCTTGTATGTTGCATGGGGTTGAAGATACTAATGTTGAGTCTGTTGCATGAGGCTTGCCATATATTGTCCTGTATCCTTGTGTGTCATAGCATGCCTCCCTTTAGACTGTATGGAAATAAGTGAACATCTACTAAATTTAAGTACATCCATTGTTTATTGATCATTTAACTGCATCACAAAAATGTTGACTGGAATGTTGTATCTAAAGCGAGTACTTGGATCTTTTGAAGTGTATGTACAGTACATGCATTTTTAATATCTGGGGGGGAAAAATCAGACAGTTAGCTGTTTACGGTCTTTGCTGAGTTCAGCTAACCGGCTGCTGGCTGCTGCTTCATATTTTATAGACAGATATGGGAGTGGTATCAATCTTCTCTTGTAACTTGCATCTAGAAATCAAAAAATTCCCAAAATGTCTATTGCTTTAAGGCTTTGAAGACAACGCAGCACTTGTCCGGGTGCTCTTGATTTGTAACTGCTTGATATGAGACATGAGCTAGGGTCCAGCTTTTGAGAAAGGCCCAATCTTCATACTTTTGAAAAATGTAACTTTATTTAAACAGGATAAGTTGGCAAAGCATACTGTACATGCTCTTTTACAACAACTCCCTGTTACACTGTTAACAGTTGCTTTTCACCATAATATTTCAGACTTCAGTAGTCTGAACCTTGTCCTGTTCTTTTTCATTTTTGCAGCCTATTGTTGTGTTACTGTACTTTGCCTCTAATCCATGCTCTTACCTCTTGCAGGAGGTCAGGGGCCAATCGGAGGAGAACGTAAAGGAGGTGAGCAGCTGCCCTTCCCACGAGGCCCCCATTCGGGCGCAGAACAGGGCAGGGCAGGGCGGCGGCCCGGGGCTTTATAAGGTAGTGAAGACCGGCCCCTCTGGTCACAACATCAGAAGCTGCCCAAACCTTAGGGGTATCCCCATTGGAATGTTAGTTCTTGGCAACAAGGTCAAGGCCATAGGCGAGGTACGCACTCACCCCAAATAATGCAATGTGTTTTTTGTGGCTGGAGTTGAATAAATTAGTCTGTTTTAGATCACGTAATGTAATATAGCTAATGTTGGTAGATTTTGGCCTTAATTCTCAGAAATTAGACTTCCCTCTTTGTCCTAAACTGAATTGATTTTGAATGTAAAGGATGTAATCTCTCTTTCTAAGGGGAATACATCAGGTGCTCCTGGGTGTGGGTGTGTGTTCTGTATCTTTCCACTCGTTGAGGTCTTGCTGCAACATTTTTGCGTGCTTCCTGACTTACTAATTTCAGTTTGTCTATAAATCCATTGCAGTTTCAGGGCATCATATTCAGCTGCCTCGAGATTTCTCAGTGGAAGTCTGATCACAAAATGCTGGAGCCTTTCTGTGCCTTGACTTTGTCTTTCTTGCACTTTTAACAATCCTGTCAATAACTTGGTACTTTGAACTTTTTAAATTGTCTTTGGCCTGGTGATGAGAGGAGCCTCCCCTCTTTTGGATATGACCTGTCATTGGCTGCTGTGGTGTGTCATGCTGTTCAATAGTTTCCTCTTTGAGTCTGTACTGGAATGCCCTGTCTGGATCTGAGAGGTGCAGCCTGCACATACTAATACTTTCGTCTATGTCTGTTTTTCCAAAATGATAATATTTCAGGGAATTGAGAAAAAACAACCTCATGCATTTACCTTTCAATAAGCTACCCCTTTCTTAGAGTAAGTTTTTTTTCATTTTAGCTACATCAGTTTTGTCCCGCAGTGTCTGCTGATACACAAAATCAAATTAATGTGATCTACTGCTGTGGATTTTGTATGTGTCAATCAGATGAATTGAATGTTTGCATGTTAGTGATCTACTGTGGTAGAGTCTGTGTCATGGTTTTGTCTGTGCAGTAATAAGATGGATGGACTGGGGTTGATATGAAAAATGGCTGTTTTTTGATAGATGAGGTTTGACAGAGTGTGTGAATGTGCTGTGTGTGATAAGTGTTCAGTGTGTGTGTGAGAATGGATAAAGAGTGTTGTTTGTGTATCAGGTGGTCAACTCAGAGGGGACATGGGTACAGCTGGATAAGAACAGTGTAGTGGAGTTCTGTGAGAGTGATGAAGGAGAGGCCTGGTCATTGGCCAGAGACCGCGGTGGAAATCAGTACCTTCGCCATGATGATGGTAAGCCACACTCAATGTGGACATTTTTTTAACCTCAAAATGTGATCAATTGTAAGATAACATATTTTAATATGCTCTTATAGAACAAGCACTGCTTGAGCACGGGGCCCAGACCCCACCACCCAGCCCTTTCTCTGTGCAGGCCTTCAACAGAGCCGCCGCTTCAAATGGAGCGCAAGGCTTTGACTATGGCATCTCCAACAACAAAGGTGAGGTTAACTTGGAGTAGAATAGATGTTAAGAGACACAATTTCAATAACATATCCTTAATCTACATATCACTTTGCTTTCAACATTCACTGCTGTTCATTGTTTGAAGATTTAGAGTCCTCAGGGTTTAGATATCTCACCTCTAACTTCACTCTGCACCCTTGTCTTAATTATTCCCTGCTTTATTTTAAAATATGCTCTACCTGACTTCTCACCATGCTTTGAGACTTTTCTCATAAGTTGTTTGATACATTACCCCATTTTAGTTGTAGAAATGGTGGTGAGGCTAGTTAGAACACGTTTTGGGCCCAGATGTTAAAGGTTTGAACACATTTTCACCATCTTTGGTTTTACAGTTATATCACAATAGGAAGTCCAAATTTTTCTTTCATTCAAAACAAGAGGGAATAAAAAAATGACTTCACAATTTGTGGAAGTGTATCCACGAGGTATTTGTGATCCAGTATGGGTCAGTCAATCTCTTTACAATCACAGATGCCATCAGTCACTGATCTATCATCTTTTATTTATGCATGCTTTTTATTGTGTCTACTGTTGTTATTTCATGCCTAACATCTCTGCAATGGCAGGCATATGCCTATGTCTGTGTGCATGGGCCAGTCAATGTGCTTCCATTCATTTGGACTACTATGGGGTCCGTTTAGTTGGGTACTGTGGGCTAGCCCAAACACCGAAAACTGGCCATGAACACATGTCTGTGATTTCACCCTTTGCCCTTTGTTGCCTTTATTTAGTCTCTTAGAAAACATTTGATCATTTACATAATCATTGTTTTCTTGAAAATATGGTTGGATACTGACAACATCACCTGAATGAACTCATAAATTCTGCTACATCATCAAAGATTGGCTGGCCCCAAATGTGTCTGTGTATCTTTCTGCCTGAATATCATGCTGACGCTGTGTCAATTGTCTTTCAAACGGCTTACCTCTTCCTCACTGCTTGAAAAAGGAGGCTGACCTGTTGAGACACTTAGCCATGCTGATCAGAGAACCATGGTTATTCAGATAATACAAAGTTGATCTCTCACATCACAGTTCTTACGGTTACTGTAGAGTAAAGGCTCCAATTACACTCATTTCAAGTGTCTGGATTAAAGCCAGCAATTTTACACTTAGCCACATATTTGTGGCTTTGTTACACTGATCACAATTGCCTCTAACTTTCTTTTATTGCGCTAAATGCAAATACTGTGTAGGATCAGTAAATCAGTTTGCTACACAGAACGCTTTAAGCCTTCTGTATGACTGCAAATGTTTGTTTGCTGCTTTAATATGACAAGTAGAAAGATGATTTCAGTGTCACCACTGAAAGCATTAACACATGCAAGACCCTGTAAGTGGCTACCTGCACAGACCACTTCTTGATGTAGCTACACTTAAGAGAAGTAAAGACGTAAAGATGTTTGTGACATGGAGAGATGGATGCATTTGTACCTTTTCAACATTTGTTCTTTTCAACATCACCTTCTGAGGTGGTTTGAGCAATTAGATAGCAATCTGTCTCAAATGCTTCTTGGATGCATTTACCCTTGGCTTTTTTTGATACCAGATGAGAAATCTGCCCCAGAATGCATGAATTGGCTGAAGTGTAAATGGAATAGGCTCCACTCTATTCCATTTCAGAGATGAGCTGTCTTTTGAGTGTAGACCCGGCACTCAATACAGAATGAAACCTCATAAATGGCCAGCACATCTATATTGAATAAGAACCCCTCTAAACAGTGAACTCCCACAAGCATGTTGAATGTTTGTGCAAGCCCTTAGGAGGCTGCAGGCCTTTGCAACTCTAGGTCAAAGTGATAACCCCTGCTGAACCATCGAGTGGAAGGTTTGAATCACTAGCCACCTGTGTGATGGATCCGTCATGCTGTGAGGCAGCATTATAAATGGATCACCTTCAGACTGGTCAGCTTGATGTGCCAGCCTGTGGCAAAGCTCTTTGAGCAAGTTGGAGAGCAACCTCATTGACGGGTCTCTCAGGCTTCAGTATTCAGCCATGGTGGTTGATTTCACCGCGGCATCATCAAGGCAGCCTCCCATTTCTGGCTCCAACAGTTGATGAAATGGCAACGGATGTAAACTCCTATATTCCAGACTCTATGTCAGTATAGAGACTGGGTTTTGTATCTGGTTGACAACTAGTCAGTTGTGTCAAGAGTGGGAGACTTTTGAATGATGACCGATGCAGTGTCAGCTCAATATACGGTACATGGAGAAAGGTCCAGTTTCTCCCGACACATGCTTTTGGAACTTCTGATGAGGACACAAAGGCGTTTTTTGAAAAGTGACTCTTGGAATGAATACAGACCTGCCCTCTGCCCCTCCCTCAATATATCCTTTCCCCAAATAGAGTTGCGAAATGGGAGGAGCCGCTGGTTCTGGAAGTATTTTTTAACACTGTAGAAACCTGTTTTCTCGTAATTCTGGTCCTTACTTTTCAATACCACTAATAACACACTGCTGCCCATGACATGTAACTACAACGAAAGGTTGCTGACTTTGTCTCTTGCTTTCTACCAGTGTAACACTGGCACTCTGCCAGCTGCTGTCAGTCAAACACAGACTCTGACATGCCCCTCCAGCTGGCTGAGACAAGAAGGAGCATTTCTGATATTTCCCCAAAGACCTTTTTTCTTCCTTTTAATGATAAAAAACTATTAACAATACATTTAAAAAAAAAAAGAAACGTTGACATTACTACAAAAAGGATGAATAAATGTTATTTCAGTTGGATTTTAAGGCCATCAGTTTTAATTCTTTCAACAGAGTTTCTGTAAAGTCTTGTTTTTTCCTGTCAGTTCGGTATGGTGAATGACTATAAATAGTACAATATCCATGAACCTCAGCTGACATTGCTCTGTAGAGGAAGCCAGTCAGAGGTGCGAGTAAGAGCTGTAGCAAATTCAGCATACACTACAACATAGCTGCTGGATTTATCGAGCATTGACACAGACTAAAAGTAATCTTATTTTAACAGCTTAATGTATTTATTATTATAATGCAAGCAACATACTTTTAAGCTTGATGATTGGATGTTTATTACCAATTGATTGTTGGGAGTTGAAGTTCACTTCTCTCCTTATGTTTTATCTACACGGACTTGTACCTTTCGACTTTTTAATCATACCCAGATGATTCCTGACCCAGTTGCTCACCTTTGGGATGTCCATCCAAGCCCTGAAAGTGCTCCTTCCGCCAATTCTCTAGCACGGTCTATCCAGAAAACGAATAGGACTTTTACTTCTTGGACCCTGGAAGCGCAAAATAGCTCCTCCCATTTCGCACATCCGTTGCGCTGTGGGAGATGACTGAATGACTGATAGAAAATAAACTCTGAATGATCCTCACCCCCTTTGGAAACCTCAAACCGTAGCATAAGCTGTAGTTTTTCCCCATCCTCTGTCTCCATGTTTGCAGGTGACCGGTTGAGTGCCATACTGAATTCCATTCAGTCTGGGCCCTTCCTCTCAGCAGCTCCCTCCTCCTCCGTATTTGAGCAAGCCGCCCAACCTCCCTCCTCCTCCTCCCCTGTCCACAGCCCATTTGTGTTTGGACAATCCCCCTCCCAACTGTCTCAGCCACAACCACAGCTTCTGAGTAAGTCTGTCCTGCTTTCTGACAGCGCTTGCTTGCACAGGTGTTGATCCTTTTAATCCCAGCTTTTTGTTTTCCTGATTTGTTCTCTTTTCATTCTATTTTATGTATTTTCTGGGGAGGGCAGAGTGACACATAACAGTGCAGTTATGTCCTACGGTGCAGAAATATCCTTAACAAGCTAACATGTCTATTATTCAAAGTTTCAATCTTGTTTTCTAAAAAACAAATCAGGTGACACTGCCTTCAAAAAAAGTTTAATTGACAGGCATTTTCACTTGCTTTTGAAAACAAGATTTCAAACTTAAATACTAGACTCAATGTCTTGTTAGAAGGTATATTTTTGCCATGCGCTGAAGTAATAGCCTGAGTTGCTTATTTTTCTGCTTGCTCTCTTGTTAAGTCAGCCTTTTCTTCTTTTCCTCATCATCTTCCTTTCTGCTTTAACTTCAGACCTGCATTTTTCACCCTTTATTAACAATTTGCTTCATTTCCTGCCTCAACCAGCCCAGGGCTTCACTGCAGATGTAAACAACAGTAGTCTAAATATTTGTTTCTTTTCAGCCTTCAATAACGTTCTAGAAATTTCAGCCTGGTCATTAAGTAACAATATTACACATATAACATACTAATAGTTTGTACTTTCACGTCACAATTCAAATACAAAATACCACAATTTAAAAGAGATTATCTTAGAACCGGATCCAAAATATCTGTTTATCTGTTTGTAACTTTTTCAGCTTGTATAGCTCTCTTTCTCCCTGTTGGTCTTTTCTTCTGCTACCTTCTCTCTGCTCTCTTATCTTTTTTTTTTACCTGGTTGTCTATTTCTTATGGAGCCTGGGAGGTGTCTTGGAGAAAAAAAAAACTAATTTATGTGCTTTAATTAATCATTTGCGCTCCCAATTTAGCTTCACTCTTTAACTTATCCCCTTCATACCATCAATCTTGTCATGCATGTCACACTATGGACAACTTGGATTTAATAAGGTCTTAGAATGATATATGTGGTTATTCTTCAAAATGTTGGTGTTAAAAACAATGTTGCGTTATCTTTTAGTTCCCTTAAACCTGTTTTACAGGGCAACGGGGTATCTGTTTCTCTGTAAAAACTTTGATACTGAGGATATTCATAAAAACTCAGCTGCTGTACTCTCTGTCCTTCTGGAGTGCTTCATAAAGGTTTTCTTTGTTTGCTGCCCTCTACAAGAGGGGAGAAGGCAAAAATATATGATATTAAATTTGGAGCAAAAATTACTAAGTAAAATAAATAAATAATTTGTTTTTTTTTCCTCCATGACACCTCCAGGGCTCTGTAATTTCTCTTCTATAAGTGTTTCTCTCTTCGTGTCTATCAGTTTCTCTACCTATCTGTTGACCTTCCCATCACTTTAACGTATTGCCTCTTTCTAGTTCACCTTCTTGACTTGACCCCATTGCCTCTTTGTGCTTTCTTTCTCTCTGTGGTGGCCCCCTTGCATTCCATGCCTTGTTTGTTTTCCGCTGTAGATGGTTCATCACGCAGCCTTGCTTCTCGTGAGCGTGTGCACAAAAGCAGTGTGTCCGTGGCTGGGCATGGTACTGCTCTCTCATCTCTCGCTCTAAGGCAAAAGGGTGGGTAATCACAGCATGCATGCCTCCCTCAGACTGAATAGAGGGTGGGTAGGAACTCAAGAAAAAACAGTTCTGTGATGAACAAAGGGTTTTGTATGTCAGCTTGTGAAAAACATTTTGGGCATCTTGTGTTGGTGCCATCCTTTAAAACCCTAAAGTAGGACGTGGCTAAACACAATATTATAATAAAGAGGAAGAACTGAAGTTGCATAATAAACACATATAGGTGGACCTTAAATGATATTGACTGTTTGTGGTTACTAGACTAATTAAGCCAAGCTATTAAAAGTTTCCACTCCTAAGTTAACACTAAGGCTAGATCCAGTATTAGTAGGAGAGGACTGGGCTGGATTCCGTCTTTCATCAGCTATTCCATGGTCCACCAGCTATCTTCATCCATATCAGAGTATGTCTGGTACAGTAATAGACAAAGATGTGGGAGAAACACCCAGCTAGTAAAGTAGAAGTCACTGAAGTTTGCTTTTAAGAAAATATATCACTCAATGTTGTCATTTGCTTTACAAAGTATAACATCTTTCACCTTTGGGACTTGCATTGTCTGTCTTTCTGCCCTTCATTTCATTTTACCTTTTATATTTTCAACATGACATTGTTTTTCACCCAGGTCTTAAGTGTTGTGCCTAGAGTTAAATGAGTTACACTCTTACCACTGATTTATTCCTCTTTTCTAGTGTAACTGTGTTTGAATTATTAACATTTAGGTGAGCGAGGGAACCTTATGCCCGGTGCACGATCCATGTCTCCAGCCTCCAAACACCGTCAGGAGAATCGCTCGCCCAAACAGGAGAGTCGGGGAAGCCGCTCATCTGAGCAGAGCAGGAGCAAGACAGGAGAAGGTGGACTCTCAGCCAGCGAAGCCCTCATCCTGCGGTCAGATACGGCCAAACTGAGGTCTGACTCTCACAGCCGCTCTCACTCGCCCAATCACAACACTCTGCAGGCCCTAAAAGCAGACGGGCGAACCTCGGGGCTCCGGGCTGAGTCCCCGAACCCTGGCTCTCGCTCCTCCTCTCCCAAACAAAAATCCTCTTCAGGCAGGTCTAGTCCCTCCAGCACCTCCTCCCAGCACTCCTCTTCAACCCAACATGACAAGAACCTCCCACCCAAAGTTAGCCCTTCCCCCAAAGCCCGACTGGACCCTCCCAGAGAGAGGTCCAAATCAGATTCATACACTCTCGACCCAGACACACTTCGAAAGAAGAAAGTTCCACTTACAGAGCCACTTAGGGGTAGGTCTACCTCTCCCAAACCTAAACTGTCTCCTAAAGATCCAAATAAAGGAGTGACCAGTAATGCAGAGAACCGTGTTCCTTCTCCACATGTGACCCAAGAGAACCTCCACAGTGAAGTGGTAGAGGTGTGCACCTCTAGTGCTCTCCTCTCCAACGAGGATGCCAATGATGAGAATGTGGAGGTCCTTAATGCTGAAGAGGGATCATGCAAGGTGCACTTTAGCATTGGCAAAGCCCCTGTCAAAGAGGAACTAGAGAGCCGCTCTTCACCAAAAGTCAGCCGGAAAACCTCCAGTCGACACACGCGCCCTAAGAAGGACAAATCTGGGCCTCTGTTTAAAGGTGAGAGTACATCCAGGGCCACAGAACCAGCCAAACAGGCCATGTCACCCTCTGTGGCTGAATGTGCACGAGCAGTCTTCGCAGCATTCCTGTGGCACGAAGGTATTGTCCACGATGCCATGGCCTGCTCCTCCTTCCTCAAGTTCAACCCAGACTTAACCAAAGAGCACGCCCCCATCCGCAGCTCCCTGGGAGGGGGTGCTGAGGAGAAGGAGAGCAAGTTAAAGAACCGCCACTCCTTAGAGATTTCCTCTGCACTTAACATGTTCAATATTGCTCCACATGGCCCAGACATCTCCAAAATGGGAAGCATCAACAAAAATAAGGTGCTGTCCATGCTGAAAGAACCTCCACTGCCGGAGAAGTGTGAGGATGGGAAAGGAGAGGCCGTTTCCTATGAGATGACTTCTAATCCCTCTATGAGGGCAAAGTCAATCCTACCGTTAACGTTACAACATCTGGTAGCATTCTGGGAGGACATCTCTATGGCCACCATCAAGGCAGCCACTCAGAACATGATCTTCCCCAGCCCGGGGTCCAGTGCCATCCTAAAAAAGAAGGAACATGAGAAAGACGGCAAAAAGTCAAAGAAGGAGAAGAAGAAAAGGGAGAAGGCAGATGTGCGTCCAAGAGGGAATCTGTTTGGAGAGATGGCGCAGCTCGCCATGGGCGGACCGGAGAAAGACACTATCTGTGAGCTGTGTGGGGAATCCCACCCTTACCCTGTCACCTACCATATGAGACAGGCTCACCCAGGTAAGAATACAGGACGTTCTGGTTAGAGTTTTGAGTAAAGGCATTAGTCATTGTCTTTGTATGTCAGTTTCACAAAACATTTTTTGATTAAAGTGAGTTATATCTTTCCAAAATGTACTTTGTGCCTTTAACATCCCTCCTTGGTATTTCTGTGGCAGGTTGTGGCCGCTATGCAGGAGGCCAGGGCTACAACAGCATTGGCCACTTCTGTGGTGGTTGGGCTGGGAACTGTGGAGATGGAGGCATAGGAGGCAGCACCTGGTACCTGGTGTGTGATCGCTGTCGGGAAAAGTACCTGAGAGAGAAACAGACTGCCGCCAGGGAAAAGGTAGCCTACTGCTGCAAGGCTTCGGTGCTTAAATCTGTGTCCCTTTTATTGACGCGCTGTCAGCTTTCCTGACTACTTAGACTTGAATCAAACTTAAATCTGCATGTTCTTTGCCAGGTGAAGCAATCCAGGAAGAAACCTCTGCAGGTGAAGACTCCAAGGGCGCTGCCCACTATGGAGGCCCACCAGGTGATTCGGGCAAACGCTTTGTTCCTGCTGTCCCTCAGCAGTGCTGCTGAGCCCAGCATGCTGTGCCACCACCCCACACGGCCCCTGCACTCCCAGCTGCTGCCCAGCCTCAAGGAGGGCGTGTCAGATGAACTCCCCAATAAAATGGGCTGTCTCTACCTTCAGACACTAGCTAGGTAGCGAACAGGTTGTCTTTTATAGATAAACCCCTACAGTAACATGTGTCTGCGTAATGATTCGAGTCTCTCCCACTCTCCTCTCTCATCCCTCAGGCAACACACTGAGAACTTTGGAGCCTACCAAGATGATAACCTCTTCCAAGATGAGATGAGGTATTTGCGCTCAACATCTGTTCCTGCGCCCTATATTTCAGTCACCCCTGATGCCTGCCCCAATGTGTTTGAGGAACCAGAGAGCAACATGAAATCAATGCCCCCTAGGTAACACATCTTAGTACTATGTTTTTAATTACTTCCACTTATTAGCATGCTTACAAAATTGAGTAAATTGCGGCTGTTACTTATTATTACATATGTTCTCATACACCACCTTCTACTGTTCATACATGACATAGAGATACATACATGCATGATATTTAAGTCATTGCAGATCAGGTTGCCATTACTTTTTGAGATATTGAAGTTTGTTTCCCACATGTAGTGTGAATTACAAACATAATTAATTATTGTTCAGAGCAGATATACACTGTACGAAAAGGTAGTTCTGTGACTCCCACTCTCTCCCCTGCATAATTTGACATTATTCAACATAGTTTGCTTGTTATCATGACCAGCCTTATCCTTTACAGTACAAAAGAGCCAGGCTGCTCCTTTCTCTGGTTAGGACTAATTTAGGTGTTTTTGTCAAGCTAAGAAAACTGCAGCATGAAGTTAGCCTTTCCAATTTCTCCACTTTATCTCCTTTGCTGTTTAATAAAAAGTTCCCTCAGTAGCTGCTTAAAATGAACACACATATGGGCCATTTTTTTTGTCAGCAAACGTATTACTATATTTTCTTCAAAAAAACACTTATTGCTATACTTAGTGCTATATTTAAACTCTGAAGGGTTGATGTCTTTATGATCTTTGTGTTACAGGCTAAACTGTATATGTCTGTTTCTGCCTGTTTATGCTTTTAGTCTTGAGACCAGTCCAATCACAGACAGCGACACGGCGAAGCGTACCGTGTTTCAGAGGTCTTACTCAGTCGTAGCATCTGAGTATGACAAGCAACACTCACCTTCTCCAGCCCGGGTCAAAGCTGTGCCCAGACGCAGGGTCCATAGCGGTGATGCAGGTAATCATGTGTGATAATGTGACAGGCGATTTGTGATACTGAAGGATCAGTGAGTTACGGTACATCATTTGTAACATCGACCTGCTCTTTCCCCCATACAGAGGTGGGATCTTCCTTGTTGAGGCACCCGTCTCCTGAGCTGTCCAGGCTGATCTCAGCCCACGGCTCTCTCAGTAAGGGGGAGAGGAACTTCCAGTGGCCTGTCCTGGCTTTTGTTATCCAGCACCATGACCTGGAGGGCCTGGAGGTGGCCATGAGGCATGCACTGAGGAAGTCTGCCTGCAGGGTGTTTGCTATGGAGGTACAGCTGTTCAGTCTTGCTTTAATTGTTGCTATTGATCCAGCAGTATAGGCAATTAGTTGGCTGGATATTGTTAATCAATTAGATTGGTTTACTTAATTAGCTAATAGACTTACGTTGGACTGTATTATAAGATGACTAATTAGTATGATTTTCTCTTCGTGTCTCTATCAGGCATTCAACTGGCTGCTGTGCAATGTGATCCAGACCACCTCTCTGCACGACATCCTTTGGCATTTTGTAGCATCTCTCACCCCATCACCCTTTGAACCTGAGGATGAGGAAGATGAGGAGAACAAGGCAAACAAAGAAAACGTAGAACAGGTGTGATGATGTAATGAGTTGTTAAACATCCAAAAAGGATGCAGCATTACTTTGGCTTTGTCGTTGCATCTTCTAATTATGAACATCTCCGTTCTGCTCCCTACAGGAGAGAGACCTTGGCGTTTGTGAGCACCCTCTGTCTGACATTGTTATTGCTGGGGAGGCCGCTCATCCTCTCCCCCACACCTTCCACCGCCTCCTGCAGACCATCTCTGACCTCATGATGTCACTTCCTAGTGGCAGCTCACTTCAGCAGATGGCACTTAGGTACAGTTTCTGAATGACTGAAAAATGAAACCAACCCACAAACCAACATTTTTATGTGGATTGTTATATGGATACTAATTTAGGGGCAATGTCATAGATTTCTGCTTCTTTCTAAATTTTAGGGAGTAGTTTTCACTTACTTAAAGTTAAATGCAAACTGGTAGTAGGATACGAGAGGTGCTAACCTGGTCACAAGCTAGTACTGTGTGAGGTTTTAATGTCAATGATAAATTGGCAATCAATAATTTCTGTTAAAGTTAGAATTATCACTACCTCTTTCGCACTTTTGCCAGTTCTGAGCTTCGTGCGTATGTTATGTGAAAGTATCATGGTGACTTTTTCTTCTAGGTGCTGGAGTCTCAAGTTCAAGCAGTCTGATCACCAGTTCCTCCACCAAAGCAACGTTTTCCATCACATCAACAATATCTTGTCCAAGTCAGATGATGGAGACAGCGAGGAGAGCTTCAACATCAGTGTGCAGTCAGGCTACGAAGCGATGAGCCAGGCAAGAAAACAACCACTTCCTTACTCACTTATACATCAGATCTGTCTCGTGTTGGTCAACGCAGATTGAACCAACAGTAAGGGTCTTAATGATTGTCATGCATCTGTGTTTATGACATGTACTTATCTGTGTGTGATAATAGGATCTCTGCCTGGTAACCTGTCTGAAGGATCTGACCAGTGTTGTAGACATCAAGACGTCCAGTCGTCCTGCCATGATTGGCAGCCTGACAGACGGCTCCACAGAGACCTTCTGGGAATCTGGAGATGAGGACAAGAACAAAACCAAGAGCATCACCATCAGCTGTGTGAAAGGCATAAACGCCTCCAATGTGTCTGTTCATGTGGACAACTCCAGAGACATCGGGGTAAGGGGGCAACAGCAAACCAGGCATTTTTGTGTTTGCTTGTTATGGTATAAATGCAAAATTAAGGCCACAGTGGAATTAATGATTAAAATGTATTTATAAGGGTTGGATTTCAGTGAATTAAAATGTTCCTCTGTCATATTCACAGAACAAAGTGACATCAGTGACATTCCTATGTGGAAAAGCAATAGAGGACCTCTGCAGAATCAAACAGGTATGGTCAGTTTCTTTGGTAGTAATGTGGGAATACAGTATAACCAGTATAGTGTGTGCTTTAATGAATGCTGTTAAAGTGTAAAGAGTCTAACACACCTTAAATGTTTGAATGCAGCAAAATCCGATCAACTTACATCAAATTTCCATTTTCAAAACACTTTACAGGCAGCTTGTGGCCTCTCTGTGGTGTCTCCGTACTATTTAAAGCTATATATATATTGATTGCTTCCTTTGTCTCTTCTCCAAATCATAATGAGTCCTTTTGAAGTGCAAATACAATAAAGTATTATATTAGTGGGTTGTTTTATAAGGTGCATCTTGCTTCATCTAACATTACACTACAGATTTACATGCACATGTGCAGAACACTGTGAACATCCCCATGCTTTTTCTTCCAAGGTTGACCTTGACTCGCGTCACATGGGCTGGGTGACAAGTGAGCTTCCTGGAGGGGATCATCATGTCATCAAGGTGGAACTGAAAGGTCCAGAGAACACCCTGAGGGTGCGCCAGGTGAAGGTCCTCGGTTGGAAAGAGGGTGAGAGCATCAAGATTCTAGGACAGATCTCAGCCAGCATGGCCCAGCAGAAGAACTGTGAGGCAGAGACTCTCCGAGTGTTTCGCCTCATCACCTCACAGGTCTGTCTAACTGCTTCACCCATATGCCTTATACTGACAAGTTATTTTTCTATTACCATACTGTACGTACTGTCTGTTTGAAACCTTGGAAATATTACATTTTTTGTGCGAATAGCTGGAGTCTCTTTATTGTTCCTACTTTGTTGTGTACATTTAGGTCTTTGGAAAACTTATTTGTGGAGATGCAGAGCCGACTCCAGAGCAGGAGGAGAAAAACCTGCTTTCATCACCTGAAGGAGAAGACAAGGTCTGCACTGTGACAGTTTAACTGTACTGATTCACTGACTCAAGTATTTTAGTGACCTTCAACCTAATGTTGTACACTTTTTACATTTTTGTGAATAGGCACCATCTGACGCAGACCTTAAAGAGCACATGGTGGGAATAATTTTCAGCAGGAGCAAACTGACCAACCTCCAGAAACAGGTACATTTCAGTTCCTTGAGCCATTCAACAGGATGAGTTGTTATAATCTCAGCCCTTTAATCTAATGTGTGTATTCATTTCCAGGTGTGTGCGCACATCGTCCAGGCCATCCGTATGGAGGCCACACGTGTGAGGGAGGAGTGGGAGCACGCCATCTCCAGCAAAGAGAACGCTAACTCCCAGCCCAGTGACGACGATGCCTCCTCAGACGCCTACTGCTTTGAGCTCCTGTCCATGGTCCTGGCTCTGAGTGGCTCCAACGTCGGCCGCCAGTACCTGGCTCAGCAGCTAACACTCATGCAAGACCTTTTTTCTCTGCTGCACACAGCTTCCCCAAGAGTACAGAGACAGGTGGGCGAGGGCACACACACAACACAAGGTTTAGTCACGTGCAGTTTAGTGTTTAAAGGTACCTTGTTGAGTTTTCTTATAAACAAACAAAATGCTTTGTTTATACCCTTGAGGTCTAACAAACATATTGAAGGCGTTTCCTTACTTGTAAAATATTTGCAAAGATGATTTTTAAAATATTTTAAAACATAGATTTGTGTGTTTGACAACCTTCTTTCCTGCATTTCCTTGCCTGTTGCTATGTTTCATGCCACATTACTGCCACCAGCTGTTAAGCAGTGGAATAGCCTAAAACTGGCAGCAGGAATGTACATTGTGTCGCTTGTGGAACGTGGATTCACACATCAAAACATTTTCCTTTTACCCGCCTTTAGTTAGGAGTTAGTGTGCAGATGTAACACATGCTTTCAAATAATGTGTTTTCTCAGGTCACATCATTGCTTCGACGCGTCCTTCCAGAGGTTACACCAGTGCGACTTGCCAGCATCATTGGGGTGAAGGCTTTGCCGCCAGCAGACATCAGTGACATCATCCACTCCACAGAAAAGGGTGACTGGAACAAGCTTTGCATCCTTGACATGTTCCTGGGCTGCATTGCGAAAGCCCTCACTGTTCAGCTTAAAGCCAAAGGCACCACCATCTCTGGCACAGCCGGCATGGCTGCGGGCAAAGGGGTCACCACTGTCACGCTGCCCATGATCTTCAACTCCAGGTGAGTTAGTTTCTGCTAGGCCTAAACAAAATTTGGATAATCAAAGAGATGTTATTATATGAGTCTTAAAACAACACAAATCTACTTAGATGCAGTTTGTGGCAAATTTGGTCTTTATTGTTTATTATTTCATGCTCAGCTACATCCGCAGAGGGGAGAGCCACTGGTGGATGAAAGGCTCCACTCCTCCTCAGATAGCAGAGATCATCATAAAGCTGGTTAAAGACATGGCGGCTGTAAGTTCCCGTTGTTTATCTTTCCTTTTAACTCTCTGCAGTTCTTGACATGGAGCCACATTCGTCATCTCTGTCATACATTTTGTGTTTTCACGTGGTGTATTCCACTGGGAAAAGTACCTCTAAGACAGGAATTTGCTGTTTTAGGGCCACCTGTCAGACGCTTGGTCCAGAGTCACCAAAAATGCGATAGCTGAGACCATCATAGCCCTGACCAAAATGGAGGAGGAGCATCGGTCTCCTGTACGCTGTATCGCCACTACAAGGGTAAGGACTCAGTTGTCATCATGCGCAAAGCATGTATCTATGTTTACAAATACTGGGTATTAATTAATCGCAAATCATATCCCGTTCTGTTTCATAGCTGTGGTTGGCCTTAGCTTCACTGTGTGTGCTGGACCAGGACCATGTCGACAGGCTGTCCTCTGGTCGCTGGATGGGCAAAGATGGACAGCAGAAGCAGATGGTGAGAACAAAATAAAAGGCTAAGAGCTACACTGTGAGAAAATAATTGACAGCTAATCAAAAGAACAACAAATTTATTTCCTCCCATTGTATTCACAGCCCATGTGTGACAACCACGATGATGGTGAGACAGCAGCCATCATCCTGTGTAACATGTGTGGCAACCTCTGCACCGACTGTGACCGCTTCCTCCACCTGCACCGACGCACGCGTTCTCACCAGAGACAGGTTAGTGTTGGTGGGCACACGGCTCATTTTGTTCGCATGGTGGTTCTTCCAGTTGCGTTAACTTCTGATTAGTAGGATAAAATGAATTTATATCAAGAATATGGAGCAGAATGAGCTGGTGTTTAATCTTATCTTGATGGCTGCTTTCAGGTGTTCAAGGAGGAAGAGGAGGCCATAAAGGTGGATCTCCATGAAGGCTGTGGGAGGACCAAGCTCTTCTGGCTCATGGCTCTGGCGGACTCCAAGACTATGAAGGCTATGGTGGAGTTCAGAGAGCACACAGGTAACCTAGAAACAGATCATACCACTGTGATGTTTTGAAAATATATATATTGCTGAAAAATGTGTAATTACATTAATAGCAATGTCAGTTTCACCTCCAGAATTTCTCCATGGCTTCCCCTAGCACATGCATTGCTACTCTGACACTTCTATTGTTTTTGCAGGTAAACCAGCCTCCAGCAGCTCAGATGCCTGCAGGTTCTGTGGTACAAGAAATGGAACCGAGCTGTCTGCAGTGGGCAGTGTCTGCTCAGACCCAGACTGCCAGGTACTTAACATCAACTTTTAACAAGAAAACTTAACCACTTATTATCTGGATGTCTTGTCAGAATCTGTGTTCTTAAAAACTGTGACCACCTGGTTCTTTTTGTTTTTACAGAGCTCTAAAATTAACATAACACACATGTATACAAACACAATAAAAGCAGTATCATAGAATAAAGAACCAAACCTATTATTGGTTTTACTGTTATTTTAACCAACATCTGTCTATCCATTCGGTCTTTCTCTTTGTTCCGAATATGCTATTATATTGATTAATTTGAAATATATTGTATCAAGATATCGAAACATAGCCTGTACCAGTTTTGCTAAAACATTGTACCTAATTCCATATATAGATGGCAGATGCATAGGTACTGTTCCTGACCCTAAGGATTTTGATGTTAAGTGACTGGAGTATTTTTCCTGTGGAGAGGAATTTGAGGTTTTGCTGAATGGAAACATTGTTGTAGAGTATTTATAATGCTTGAGAAGATGAGTATGAATTCAAGCACAGCCTGTTAGAGCTGAAGCATCCCCGTATTTGAGACCCTAATCTTCCTTTCTTGTCTGTAATGAGTCTTACAAATACTTACATAAGACACATATTAAGCAATGTGGAGTTATGTAGTAAAGTGTATATTGTATAAGTACTGTAGTTCCTAAGCCTCATCAGTTTCTCTCATGTTGTCTCCCTCAGGAGTACGCTAAACTGGCCTGCAGTAAAACTCATCCTTGTGGACACCCCTGTGGAGGAGTCAAGAATGAGGAGGCTTGCCTTCCATGTCTGCATGGCTGTGACAAGAACACTGGCTGCCTGAAACAGGATGCAGATGACATGTGTATGATCTGCTTCACAGAGGCCCTCTCTGCTGCTCCTGCAGTACAGGTAGCTGAATATGCATGTTTGTCCATTAGGTGGAAGACTTTCACTTCAAATTATTCTCATTTAATGTTGAACTCTTTGTTCTGTTCTCAGCTGGACTGCAGCCATGTGTTCCACCTTCAGTGCACTCGTCGTGTTCTTGAGAATCGCTGGCTCGGGCCCCGAATCACGTTTGGCTTCATGTTGTGTCCCATTTGCAAGGTAAGATGTTACCTGAGCCTCTCTGATTGAAGAGATAAACTCAGCAACAGAGAGGTTGAAAACTGTTCCCACCACACCTTGAGGTTGATAGAGCTCAGTTTACTTAAATGCTTTGTTGAACTAGCCCAGTCTACTATGTGGCTTTCCCTTGCAGACTGTGACTGCTTTGTTCACTGTAATCTTTGTCAAATGCCGTTTACACATACAGTAAACTCAACAGAACTACCTTTATGAACATGGAGTGGCTTGTTTGTTTCATTGTTTGCCTTCAGAACAAAATCAATCACTCGGTGATCAAGGACCTGCTCGACCCGATTAAGGAGCTCTATGAGGATGTGAGGAGAAAGGCTCTTATGAGACTGGAGTATGAGGGTCTACATAAGAGTGAGGCAATAACTACACCAGGAGCACGTTTCCACAACGACCCTGCAGGGTTTGCCATGAACAGATATGCATACTATGTCTGCTACAAGTGCAAGAAGGTACCATATAAACCAAAGTCATTTTTTGTTTGAAATGTTGTTTAGGGGTTGAGAATTAATGGTTGCCCTTATTTCCAGGCCTATTTTGGGGGAGAGGCTCGCTGCGATGCGGAGGCAGGACAGGGAGATGACTACGACCCCAGTGAGCTGATCTGTGGAGCATGCTCAGATGTCTCCAGGGCTCAGGTGGGTAAATGATGCCTGTGAGGAGACTCCACTGACGAGACTGGTATCATCTTCTCACTTTTGGCAAGAAAGCGAATAAGAATATTTGCCAAAATGTGAAACTGTTCCTTTTAAAACGGTGTGTATCTGTACTGTATAATCCCACCCCTGATGTTTCCTTGTTTACTTTTCACCAGATGTGCTCCAAACATGGCACAGATTTCCTGGAGTATAAATGTCGGTACTGCTGCTCGGTGGCCGTTTTCTTCTGCTTTGGCACCACACACTTCTGCAATGCCTGCCATGATGACTTCCAGAGGATGACCAGCGTCCCCAAGGAGGAACTGCCCCATTGTCCTGCAGGTGCTTAAAGATTCTGTTGACTACACTCTTTTGGAAAATGTTAAACTATACAGGGTGCACGTGACTGACTAAATGCCAGACAGAAATAACTATAAGAAAAAATGAGTGAGATGTTATCCCTGTCCTTTCTATCACAGGGCCCAAAGGCAAGCAGCTGGAGGGTACTGAGTGCCCTTTGCATGTGGTTCACCCACCGACGGGGGAGGAGTTCGCCCTGGGCTGTGGGGTGTGCAGAAATGCCCACACCTTCTAAACAACACAAGACTTTTACTGAAAACCAGTTTGTCTACTGTGATTTCTGGCTGCAGCTGAAGCTCAGCTGTGAAGCTTGGCTCTTGCATTGGCAGGTCTCCTGGACACTGAACCAGGTTTCTGCTCTACACCAAGAGTCCTCAGGTCTGCTCTCCTACAAACATCAGTATCCAGGCTCCGCTACAAACACGAGCTGTGGCTCCTCTGGATTCAGAGTAACCTGACTGGAAAAAAAAGAACAATAGAATTTTAAAAAAGAAAAAAAAAGAAAATAACTTGTGACGTGTTTGCATGCGGCCGTTGTATTCCCTCGGCTTCTATAGACGTTGCACATCTCCTGATCACTGAAGTGTAACAATACAAGATTAAACATTGAATATGAAATAAATTTGCTTAAAGGCAACGATGGATCTGCGTTGGTTAAAAAAAAAGGAACAGGCCGTATTTCCAGCTTCCTAACTATAAATTTAAAATATTGTTGTATGTAAACTTTTTTTCGTAATCTTGTACAGTATTCTCCACTGTCAAGTGCATCATGGGTTGACGGACAAAAAAAGATGAGTGGGTGGAAAAGACTGTTAAGAATATTATGTTTGGGAGGAAAATAGTGTACGATTTATCTAATCTTGTATATAATGATACTATTCAAAATAGCTGTATTCCGAAGTTGCTACTCTTCACTTCAGTTTTGTTTGATATTCTGGGTTATGTTTTGAGCCAGAACTTTTAATGAAGTGCAATACTGGGTGTGCCTCCTATTTTGCAGCTGTTTAACCTATGGAATGTATGTCAATAAAGCCACTGTACATTTTTATACAGTAGACAGTCGTAATTCCCCCTCTTCTAAATGTCAGATCTCTTCTGTTGTCTGGAAATAAGAAGCCTGGCGCCTGCAGTGAATGAAGGTGGATGTAAATCCTATTTGCAGCTCTGTCAAAAAAAAGTACCAAATCCTACAGTAATACAAAAACAAACAGAAAACCTCACAGTGAGACTGATTACAGCTGAATGATTTGAGGGGCCAGTCTTCACACCAAATAAAATTGTGCACCTGTAATGCTTTTCCCTAGTAGGAGGCAGAGGGTTTGGGGGTCAGGGGAATGGAGTGTGGAAAAAAAGCAGCTGCTGTTATATAAAAAAGCTTAATACTTGTGAATCTGCTCTGTAATATCTGTGGTGGATGGAGTTGAATGGTAATAAACCAGGTTCTCTGTTTCGCAAAGTATACACGGTGTCATTTTTTAATGAGTGGTGACATTTCCATTAAATTCCCCACTTTAACTGTTGGCCTTGATTGTTTTATATTGAAGACATGACGGTGCCAAATCTAGCTAAAGATTTAAATCATGTATAAATAACTTATGTAAATACCAAAAGGCTTTAACTCTTGTGCATCTCAACAGAGACTAGGAAAACCCCCTTGCCATTTATTCCTGGTGCCAAACTGCAAAACTAGTTAATTCATGGCAAAATAAACACTACTGTTGGCTTGTAATACCTATGAAAGGACTACATTCTCGAGTCTCTTTCCATTTGCACAAGTGGATATGATGTTTATTTAATTTGTAAATTGACATCTGAAACTTTTAGCTGCAATCTTTTCAAGTTCAAGTTCTTTGTTGTCATATGCACAACAATTACAGTCGTTGGCAATGAAGTTCTTACATCTCAGTCTCCCTCCCACAGTGCTCTTACTTATACTCTATAATTAATATATATGTGTATATATGTATTAAGAAAAATAACGTAAGTGGAGCATAATCTAATTTGAATCTAAGACGTATAATAGTACAGCAGCTAAAATATAGGAATATAATATAATATAAAATACAATATAATACTGTAGTAGACAGGTGACAACTGTGGTAGCCAGATGGGTAATAGTGAAGTTTATAATTTATATTATATATATATATACACAGGTTGTGCAGAATGTATTAAATATGTATATTTATAATGAGAACAGGTTGTAGACAGGTATGCATATAAATATATGTGTACTGTGATGGATAAAAGGATTTAATAAAATAATATTTAATTTTTTTTTTTCTTTAAAGATTTTAAATAAAATGTGTCCTTGAAGATAAGAATATCGGTGCATTCAGAAGCAGAGTCTTATAACAAATGGATGTGTGTCAATCATCAAAAAGATAAAAAAAAAGAAACGTTTTGTTCAGAAAAATCAGCAACAGAGTATGTATTTATGATAATCTTGAAGTGAGTCTCTGTCGCTTTAGGAAAATCAAGACAAGAGTGTGTAAGTTTTTTGACTATCGGATGAGTCATCTGTCGAACACAGACGATCTTTACCAACAGCCATTTCGCATTGCATTTCCCATGGTGCACCGCTGCTGTCATAACAACACTTCGCCATTTCAGGTTTCGGGGGGGCTGAAACTCCCGCGAAGGAATTAGGTCAACTGAGCGGAGGTGCCAGGCTGCGATCGATTCTTCATTGAAAACATCTCTTACCTATTTTTTAATCGTCGAACGGCTCTGTTCTCGTGTTCCGATGCGTGTTATTTGGTTGGTGCGAATGAGCTTTTCCTGCGTGGGCCCGGGCTGAAGTGTCAAGTCAGTTGTCGGATTTTCCTGCTAACAGCTAGTAAACTAGCTAGCTGAGAGTAAACAGCAAGGTAGGATGGGTGGCCAAGCTGGCTAGCTGTGTTGTAGTTAAACTATCAAATATGTCATTCATGTTGAATATTACATGGGTGAAATATTATTTGGATTTCTACCACGAGTTTGCTAAATAGCTAACTTAGCGCCAGCTAGCGTTATATTAAATTTTCTCTCGTGTCAGTTATGGTTGAATCAAGCTAACTAAGCTAACTGTTACATCAACTGACGCTGTTGCTGCGTTAGTTAACTTGGCGAGTAACGTAAGCAATTACTTGCTCATTCAATTTAACCAGAGCATTGGTGCAGCTAGACAAGTTGCACAGTCAGCCATTTAATACTGCATTAAATGTTTTGACCTGCGTGTAGTATCAATATATTGACTGTTACCTGATTAAGCATGGCCTCCGGCTAATATAGCTTAACGTCATATCATATAATAGACACGTTTCTTCTGAAATAAGAAATGCTAGATATAATGTTACTGTGTATTTTAACAACTATGTTTTTATTGAGAGAATACAACACATTTGAACAGTTTACATATATTTCTTTTAAAATAGACATAATTATAAAAAGAGAAAAATACAAGGAAGACAAAAAACCCCAAAACAACTGTATTCGCTGAAATACTGTCATACACGCGCAGCAAATGCACACATACATCGACATACAGTCAAAGTTACAAGTGAAAGTATACCTACATTTATATAAAATATCAGAGATGAAGTAGGAATTCTCTCAACAAAAAGCAAGTGTGAAGTCTGGTATTCTGTGAAAAATAGTGGTGAGTCACAGGAATATTGGTTAGCTGGGTATTTGAATCTAAAGGGGTCTATATAGTCATTGTGTGAGGATGAGCTAATGTGTATTAACCACATTAGGTGCATATGTGTACAGAGAGAACTGGTGTTTGGAACAAGCAACCAGAAACAAAGTGACTGTTAGGATCTGTTTTCACATAGGTTAGGGCTAAAGTGAATGGACTTATTAATCAATATAATTTTGCTATGTAGTTAAACAAATCTGTGTTTGGACTATAACAAGCTATCTCCATTTTTTTCAGGATGAAGCGGATGAAAGGAGGAGAGGAGGGCAGCAATAGCTCCCCCAGTAAGAGCCCACCAGACGCTTGCAAGAAGGTGCGGAAGCAGACAAGGGAGGAGGAGCCAGAGACGGTGGTGGCCTGTGAGTCACCAGACAGTGACTGGGCACGTCTGCCTCAGGAACTCCTTCTACACATCTTCCAGTACCTTCCACTGCTGGATAGAGCTTTTGCCTCTCAGGTGTGCCGTGAGTGGAACCAGGCTTTCCACATGCCTGAGCTGTGGAGATGCTTTGAGTTTGAGCTTAACCAGCCAGCCAGCTCTTACCTGAAAGCCACACATCCAGACCTCATCAAACAGATCATAAAGAGGCACTCCAACCACCTGCAGTATGTCAGCTTCAAGGTAAGGGTGGAAAAGCTGTTGTGTCTGTGTCGAAATATGCGTCCTGATTCTTGGCTGAAGTGTTTACAATTTGCTGGCACCATCTGGTTTAAAAAAATGTTTTTATGTTCCTGAAATGACATTCAGTCTTTGTTTGTACTTGCCAGGTGGACAGTAGTACAGAGTCAGCAGAAGCAGCATGTGACATTCTTTCACAGTTGGTGAATTGCTCTCTGAAGACCTTGGGGCTCATCTCTACAGCCAGGCCCAGTTTCATGGAGGTTCCAAAGGTATAATTAACATAAACACGAGGGGTCTGAGTCTTTAAAGTATCCAGTTCTTCATATTTATGAGTAAAATCAAAGGAACTCTTGTCATTATAGTTAAGTTTCTTTTTATTTTACATTGCTAATGCCTTTCCATTGTGGTATCCTTGAAGCTGTGGCTGAGTGTGTTAATAGTTGGTTGACAGGGTCGTTTTTGCATTCTCTAGTTATCTGAGGATGAGGCTGAAAAGCATTATCTGTTCTCATGGATGGTCAAGGACAAGGATGTAACTACTTGCAAGGACATGATAGCTACAGCAGATGTTTTCATGTTGTCCACCCAGTAGGCTAAATATTAGAAACACCTTTCAGTATAATGCAATACAATTTAACAGCATCACAAGTTACCATAGTATTTCAACAAAAACTGAACATTATAACTTTCATGAAGGTAGGATTTATTGCAGGACTTTGTGTTATTGGTGAATCTGAGCCGCTTCCATGCTATTCATCTGTGTGACTGAGCCAAAACTTAGTTTGATATGCACAGTACATATGAGCCACCCTCATTCCAAATATAAATTATTCAAATATTGCCATCAAAAGCTGAGACCTGCCATCTTGGTACCCTCTTTTAAAAGGTGCCGTTGGCCTCTGACCGTATTATAATTCATTGTGCCATCTTTGTCCTTCCACAGTCTCATTTCATCTCAGCTCTGACTGTGGTGTTTGTCAACTCCAAATCGTTGTCTTCGCTGAAGATTGACGACACGCCAGTGGATGATCCGTCTCTGAAGGTGCTAGTGGCCAACAACAGTGACACCCTGAAACTGCTGAAGATGAGCAGCTGCCCACACGTCTCCCCAGCAGGTAAACTGGGTGCAAAGGCTCCTGTAGCTGTTTCAGTGCTGAAGCTAAGAGGAAGCAGCCTTGTCTGTTGGTTTTCATAGTTTTCTTTATTGTGGTTGTTGGATGATATTCAAAGCAAAAAATATTTTCAAGCCATGCACTTTTAGTCATGTGTTTTTGATTTCCTTTTTTGAGTCACAAGTGTAAGTGTTTTCCATCCAGTGCCTTATTTAGAGCCAATTTCTCCTCCTGTTGACATCTTTTCATTCTTTATCCTTTTTAGAAAATTAAAAACTTGGATTTAAAAAAACGCTCTGTCTGTATTTGCAGGGATCCTGTGTGTGGCAGACCAGTGTCATGGGCTGAGAGAGCTAGCACTAAACTACCACCTCTTGAGTGATGAACTCCTGCTGGCCCTCTCCTCGGAGAAACACGTCCACCTGGAACACTTGCGGATCGACGTGGTGAGTGAGAACCCCGGCCAGCACTTCCACACCATCAAGAAGAGCAGCTGGGACGCCATGATGCGGCACTCACCCAAATTCAACCTGGTCATGTACTTCTTCCTCTATGAGGACGAGTTCGGCCCTTTCTTTAATGAGGAGATCCCTGTCACTCACCTCTACTTCGGTCGCTCAGTCAGCAAGGAGGTCTTGGGCCGTGTTGGCCTCCACTGCCCTCGTCTGGTGGAGCTGGTGGTGTGCGCTAACGGCCTACGTCCTCTGGATGAGGAGCTGATCCGCATCGCGAAGCACTGCACCCAGCTGTCAGCCATCGGCCTGGGCGAGTGCGAGGTTTCCTGTAGTGCGTTTGTGGAGTTTGTCAAGATGTGTGGCCGGAGGCTTTCCCAGCTGTCCATCATGGAGGAGGTGCTGATTCCAGATCACAAATACTCCCTGGATGAGATCCACTGGGAGGTTTCTAAGCACCTGGGCAGAGTCTGGTTCCCAGACATGATGCCGACCTGGTAAAGTGATGCCAAAGAGGCAGTTTTTTGGTGTGGAACATTCATGGCCTCCATGTTTGCATTGAAAAGCCTTTAAATGCTCAGCTGTAGTGGAATGTTTGGTGCCAACATGGAGAGCATACATTTTCTGAACTCCTGTGTGGAGTTCAGGGCAGGGATGTAATGTGGCGCCTGACTGCTACACAGTGTTATCATGTCATGCAAACACCACAAACATCTCTGCCTGTTCACTTCAAAATGAACTGTGGAATCCTGCTTTGATCTGGAGACAGAACTCACCCGGCTGGCTTCTTCATATAGTAAACAATCAGCACACAGACCAGTGTAGTTGGAAATATTTGAAAAAAAGGCAATGTCTTTTAACCGCAAATTGAGTTATTTGGCCATTGTAGCCTGGTTGTGATAATCTGAGATAATCTATATGAGGTGTGCGTGCGTGCGTGCGTGCGTGTTATGGGACAATTTAGGTGCACAATTGCATGTTGTTACACTACCACTTGGCCTATTTAAATCCAGTCTGAGATAGCAGCTCTGCACTAACCTAATATGGCATTGGAGATTTCCAAATGGCTGTGATGTTAGTTATATATAGTATGTGACAGAAGGTGTTTTGTCAGGTGTAGTCAAGGGGAGGATTCACTTCATTTTGCAGAAGAGTGTTTGGGTCCTACACCTTAATTTTGAACTAATTTAAACATAAAGAGCAGCAGTAGTGTTGACGACATCTTGCTTTGCCTCCTTGCCCAAGCTCAATCGTGCATAAAATAAACAAACAAACATGATTGTTGAATATGTCGGAAGTTGGCCAGGAGAGAAACAGATGTGTATATAGGTCGCTGTCTTTGTGATGTGAAGGTGTTCAGTGTTGATTTATGTCATGATGGATTTTTATTTTCTCCAAGTTGTGCAGATTTTTATTCTGCCCTGCATCATGCATCAATTGGCTTGACAAATTCATTTCTTGGGTTTGTCTTAAAGAAGGTTTCTGTACAGTTATAAATTTCCAAAGCACCTTACATGAATACCAAATGATAGTCGGGATAAACCAACTCCTTCTGTCCTAATGAAAGCCAGGAAACAATCTCTACAAAGCTCCAAATTTTCTTAGTTGGATCCAGATTCTAATGATGAATATTTACACTGTACTGCGCTCTGTTGAATCAGATACCAAGGACAGTATGTATATATATATATATATATATATATAAATATTATAGTTATAAAGCTATAATTACTGATGGGGAAAAAAGAAATAATTCTATGTAAATATAGATGCACAAAAAAAGTCTGAATTTGGAGGAAGATATTGATGACTCTCCAATTCATAGTCAGATTGCTTCGTAATAATTTAATAGGCTAGTCTGTGCACCTATTAGCTTACAATGCACACTGGGAATGCAAAACTAACCCTTTTGTGTCTCTCAGGTGCATTAAATGAATATATTTCCTATATAGGTTTCATTTGTATCTTCTGCTATTTGCCTGTTCAAGCTCTAAACCTTGGCTCTCCGTTGTGAATATCTGCCCTCCTATTAGTTTGGTCTGTGTCTTGTCACCACATCTTACATACAGGAGAGGAAGCAGTATTCATCTCGTCATTACAAACACTGTCTTTGCAGATATCGCTAGTGCTCCTGTCCAAAACATCCATCTATTTCAGAGATTTGGCAAGTCAGATGAGTGAAACAAACTTTTTTCCTTTAAGAAGGAAGTCAAATGCATCTGTATATAAAATACTGTGTGTTTTATTATGAATAGAAATGTACTTATTTCTTTATTTAGCCCTCCTCTGTCAGGGTTTGAAGTTTCCTTAACCAATGGCTCGTGAATTTTATAAAACCAGAGTGCGAGTTATCCTTTACTAGATGGATCTTTTTCATACTGTAGTCTCTAGAGAAGATAAGCTGTGTAATTTATTGTTATGGACACTGCTTTTGTAATTAATTTGTGTTTTTTCAGTTATACAAAAGAAGCAATCATTATAACCAGCAAGCAGACCAGCAGCAAGATTAGGTTTTTTTTAGGTTTTGACACTTCCACCTCTGTCACTATGATTTTGTTGCATGCATGTGGTCCAAATGTTTTGAGTCCACTCCTACAAATGTGTCATCCTTTATCAACACACAGGAAAGATTTTAGTTAATTTTAATCCGAAACAAAACCAGGCAAAACTTAGTTACACTTGAGTTTGTGAATCAAACCCTACACCCTGATTTCAGAGGAATGCCAGTTTTTGTCTTAAACTTCCAGCAGGACAATGGCACTTAAAACATAAGTTGTGCTACACCTGCTTGAATTTCAGGAGGAGAAAGTAGTGCTGACTTGCGTGGATTTCTCTCCAAAGTCACCAGATTTGAATCCTACTTATCATTTTTATAACATTTTTGAAAAGGAAAATGCAAAAAGTTAATTTAACATCTAAAGACACTTAAGCGATCTACTTAAAAAATGCCGGAATAAGAGAGATTGTAAAAGTCAGAAGGTCAAACACCAAATAATGGGAAACTACTATCGCAATCAAAGCTTTTGACATATGTCATCATGTTTAAGAAACATATTGACAAAATAAGTACTCTCACAAACAAGTAATCGGTAGTGGACAAACGTTTGGACACAACTGCATGTCAATAGGATCTGTAGATAACCCAGGTTTCTTTTTTAATTTTCTGCCTTCATTCCTGTTATCCATGTTGTATTAGACAATTCATGTAGCAGTAATGTAGACTGAAACTGGCACACTTAATGCAGGAAGTGCAAACGCTTTTTGTATTTTTGGATTGAACTAAAAAGTCTATTGATAGTGTCGGTCTCACTGAAGTAGATACCTGTGCTGATTGTCTGTGCTCATGTACGTTAGCATCTTACTGGTACAGCAACATATCTCCTGATTTATCTTTCATAATTTGTGCAGTGCATTAAACAGGTGCCGTGACAGCAGTTGTAAAGTGAAGGTTGTGTCTCAGTACTCTACGGGTTTTAATCATTTTCCTGTTGTCTTTATTGAAAATTCAGCTGGATGAGTAAAACATGTTTCACTTAAATGCAGTTTAAGAGGGAATATGATTTATCTTTCATTATGAAGATGCCTCTTGTCATTAATTGTTATTTTAAACCTCATTTGTTCCTCCAGTAAGTTTCATTAGGAGTAAACTGGTGTTGACAATGCTGTCCTTTTAGTTCTGCTTCTGTATGGCAAAAGCTTTGTCTACTTTGCTTTACTGGTCACCTGTCTTGAAATTAAAATTATTGTTTTGGACATGTGATCTTATACCAGTAATAAAGATTTGTGAATGTACTCTTTGCATCTGTTCTTTCATTGTTTTCCCAACACTGGAGTCGTGCACACTAAAGCACACGTGCTCAAGGATACACACTGTATTTTGGTGACAAACACTGAATGTAAACAGAACTTTGTTTACAAGAAAACTCGACAGGGCACCTTTAACTGGGCAAACTCTACCTGCTTATGAAGATCATGTGATATGATTGAAAGCTCCAGAACAGGTACTAAATGGACTTTGCTGTTTCCAGGATCCAGAGTGAACTTTGAACCTCAACTACGTCTACATCATCTAAAATGCCAAATGCGTTGCTTTTCTGTTTTTTATTATTAATGTTGATATCTTTGGCTTTTGGACAATTGATTTAATCAAAAAAACAAAACATGAATGAATGAAAATAATAATTTGCACTCCTGGATGAAAACACTAGTAAAAGTATTATGTTAGGGCAAAGGAACTTCTTCATATGTAATCTGCATATAGGGAGGCTTCATTGGCAGATGCCAGTACTCAAAGTTGTAGTAGAGGTAGAAGCTCTTGTCCAGCACGACCTTTTTATAAGCCTCCAACAGACTGATGGCAAAGTCTATAAACGATTGGTGCGGTCTGAATGTGTGGTAAAATTTACGGATGTCCTCTGCCAGATTCTTCAGAGCAGGCTGTCCAAATATGGCGCTGTCGTTGCCGAGAAAGGTGGGCTCTCCGCTGTACAGGTAGATCTTGGTGTAGTTGGTCTGTGATCTGCTGGATAGTTTGGCTCCCAGCTCAGTCAGTTTCCTGTATGTGCGGTGGACAAACTGGGAGCAGTCGTAAGACTCAAACCACACTGTGGCGTTAGGGCTTGGGTCAGAGCGAACTGTCCATGTCTCATAGTAGATCCCGGTCTCGTTGTCGTCCTGGACCCACTGGGCCATGTCATTGAACTGACTCCCTGAAGAAAGATAGGAAAAGATTTCAACCAGAAGTCCAACAAAGGGAGGGTGTAAAAATAACTTTTCGTTTGAACAAGTCACAATACTGTTTTCTAGAGAAAGTGAGTCAATAAAAAAAGTCATGGTGACACAGCAGCATTTTGAAAGTTAATTTATCCATTCATTAGTCTGTTTTCTACACTGACGCAGTTTATTCCTGGGTCAAGGGAGCTGTACTTGGAAGAAGGGTACCATGGACAGATTATCAGCCACCTGAACTGCATGTTTTGGGCTGTGGGAGAAAACCAGAGCCTCCTGATGCCACAACCTTCTTGCTGTGAAACCACTGAGCTATTGTGCCACCAAAAAGCTGACTTATTTTAATTGTAAAATGCAAAACATTCATTAAATTGAGTGATTTATACTGATTATTTATATTTTCGGTTGGCCTCTATGAGCAAAGACACAAGATTACACATGTGAAGTCTTACCTGTGACTTCTCCTATTTTCTCCAAGGTGCCATTTTGTGACCAGTGTGAGTCATCAATGCCTTCGAAGAGGCAGGCAGCTCCCTGGTTGCACCAGAAAGGTGCGTACACCTCTGGCCTGAGGTGAGGGAAGGTGCAGTTACCCAGCTGAAACAGCTCATACCACTCCATGGTGTAGTTGGCCCCCGTATCTGAACTGCTGAACCCAATGGCATCATGCATGATATGCTGTGAACCAAACAGAAACTTTATATTGGCTCTCTGTGTGTGGACACAGGGGAAGGGTGTACAGCTGTGTTTCTATGAATAAAGTCGCAAGTTACACTTTACATTTTAACAGCCCCACTATATTTAATTACCCGTTTGTGTCAGATTCAACCTGTTTTACCATCTACAGCAACACAGAAGTATCTTCATCTCAATTTCAGAGAATATAATGATCAACAACACAAAGAATATCTGTGCTAATGATGCCGATCCCTTGGAGACCACATTTTGTTTTAAATATGTTATGTGTATTTTTGATATATTAACTATAGTAAACAGAGGAATTACTTCAAGTAATGAAAAGAAAATTACATTTAAAACAAAATCCTTATATAGTAACTAATTTTAACTTGAAACCACAATTGTTTAGATTTTCATACTACTTACAAATTTCCCCAGCATATCTCCATACTTGAATTCCCACACAGGCGTTTGCAGTCGATAAACTGAGATGATGTCGCTGTCTCTCATGTAGGGAGTCCGTCCGTCCCGGTCTCCAGTGGGACAGAAGGGGTAGAGAGCTTCACAGTAAGAGTCTGCAGAAGGGCGACGATCAAACCGTCTGTTGATGACGTGAGAAATGCAAGGAGAGTTTATACGACCTCTTTTTGTCTTAAGCATAAATAATGAAACATGTTCATAAATATGACACTAATAAATCCCTGGAGATCATATAAATCAGAGAGTCACAACCTCTGCTGTATGCACTTTATTTAACTAAGATCTTTCATTGCAGATATTTTTTACATTTTGTTTTGATGTTTTTAATTTTTTATACCCTTGGCCTGGGATGAAAAGTCCTTTAGCTGTGTATTTTGAAATAACAAATAAACTTTAACTTGAATGTCTAAATTTCATAAAAGTTCTCATTTTGCAGAATATCCCATTTCAGAATAAAGAATATTATATTATTTGACTATGATTATTGATGCATTCATGTGTGAACTGTTGGGTAGCTTGTAAATGTCCCCCATGATGTCTTGATATAATTAATATAACAATGATTGATATAACAAAATAATGGAAAGTAAGTAGCAAGTAAAGTTAGCACATAAAATCAATTTATTTGCCTTTGAAATGTAGAAGTATAAAGTAGCAGAAAATGGAAATACTCAAGTACAACTACCTAAAAACTGCATTAAAGTACAGTACTTGCACTTGGTTACTTTCCACCGCTGATCAAATTCAAAACTTCATCACACATCTCTAGAATTAGATGTCTCATACACTCGTACAGCGAGATGCTTCAGAGTCCAAAGTTTCCAAAGTCATGTGAACGCACCAGCTATAATTTGTCAAACTCGCTTCAGATCAGCTAAAAAGGTCCACTGTTACTTATAACTTCACTATAATCGTGTTTAAGACGCAGACAACCGGAAGTTTAAGGCAGAAACTTTTCCTCCTGCAGTTTAAACTTTCTCCACAGATGCTTTATTTTCTAGCTGTCACATGACTTAACGTCGCAGAGCAGATTCAGCATGGAGAGAGGAAGGGTTACTGTCTTCATCATACCTGTAGGGAACGGGCCACTGCTGCTGTCCATCAATCCTGAATTGAGCAGCAACATGAAGAAACAGGAGCAGGTTTAAACACAGAACAGCCTCCGCGCGACTCATGTTAAAGCCTCAAAAACAGACTAAACGAGCAGGCTTCAGGGAAATAACTTTCCCATGATCCTCCCCCTCTGAACTGACTTCCTCATTACTGGTCACGTGGTGTTGTTGATGATACGAAATCACATGACAAGAAGAAACGAGTTAATCACGTGAAAGAAAGATTGTACAAAATATGGAAATAAGTTTATATATAATAAAATATAAATTAATAAATGTGGAACTATATGCATATGAATGAATTGGGAAATAAATAGATACAGAAAAATATATAAAATATAATATTTTTTTTATTTTATTGTGTCACTTTTTGGCCCTGATAACCGAGGACTAACTGTGACAAAATTATATAAAATAAATAACTGAATATATTAATAAAACATTCGAAACTCAAATGACAGAACAAATATTTCTCCCTAATTAAAATTATGATTAAAGCGTTTTCAAAAATCAGTTTTTGAATACATAAAAAAATTGAGAGTTTTTAAATTAGAATTTAAAGCCGCAATAATAAACTGTTTTGATCAAAGACAACTCTATCAAATTACAAATAGTTTTCAATGACACAATTGAATCTAATTAATTCAAAATTTCTTTTTGAATTAACTTACTGAAAAGAATGGAGATTTTAATTTACACATTACGGATTTGACAAGATCAATAATAACTGAAGATAATACGAAGAATCTGCACCTAAATTATTTGGTTAACAAATTATATCCTTTGAGCTTATTATATCTGATAAAGCAAAAAGATGAAAGAAACCGTCGTCTACTAAGAGGTGTAACTGTGCTATTGTGTTATATTTTCTTTATTTCTTGTAAATATCTTATAATATCAGCCGCCCTGTGGGGGAGCAGCAGGGCTCAGGTTTATACACCAGATGGCGCTAAAACACAGAGAAGCCTAGACTCAAACCGCCGTTAAGTGCAGAAGAAGAAAACGTAAAAGCAGGGGGCGTCCTCTCCGCTGACAGTCCGCCATGCTCACCCTGCTGCACCACTGTGGCCGCAACTTACTGACATTCAGGACAGTTCAGACAGTAAATAGAAGTTACTACTCAACACAGATGGGTAAGCGCGTGGCTGTGGTGTTGGCGGGCTGCGGAGTTTATGACGGCAGCGAGATCCACGAGGCCTCCGCTGTTTTGGTCCACCTGAGCAGAGGAGGTGCAAGTGTAAGTTTATACGCAAGTGCTGCCTCATACTGCATGTTGTGCAGTTCAGTGCGCGCAAAGGGGGGTGCTGGAAAAGTGTGTGAGATGCAGTCTATAATAACCTCATTATCAGTCGCTTCCAATGTTTCCTGATAACATGACACATGCGCCGTAGTTTTGCTCTTTTCTTGTTGTTTCCATTGTGTGTTTGGGACAGTAGGGAGTAGGATACACATGCTGCATGCAGACTTTGGGGTCTGGTCAGATAAGCCTGATCTCTACAACCTGTTAAACCGACCTGATACGTGAATCAGAATCAGGTTTATTGCCAATTAGGTAATAAGAGAAAATAATAGTAAAAGGCAAGTACTGCAAAGAAGAATCACAAATATACGGAGGAGTATTAGAGTCAGGCATAAGATTTTGCATTTTGAGAATAAAGTCGAAATGACAACAATAAACTTGACATTTCAAGATTAAAAATTAAAGAACAAAACTACTAGCGTTAGCGTAAACATAATAGAACAGGTTGCTTTGAGTCATGTGCTTATAGGTTGATTTGATTACATGTGCATGTTTTAGCAGCTGACAGCCTACAATTATTCTGATTTGTGGAAACCGTGTGAGGTCTCCTCTGCTTCCCCCTCGCTTTCAGGTACCTTTGTTCTGTTTGTCTTACTCAGGCTGCTGCTTCATATTTAATCATATATCATAGTTTCATTTTCTCTGATAATAAGAGCTGGTGCTTATTGCTGAAACCTGTGAGTTCAGCTCATTTGACACATAAAGGCACACAGCTCTCTTGAAATGTTAAGTTTCTTCTTGACGTTTCAACAAAAATTATGTAAAATATGTTTTTTAAATGAAAAGAGCTGTAGTGTTGAGGATTGAATGTACAAAATACTGACCAAGGAATGTGCAAAAGTTCACAGTATGAAGTATAAAGAATATGTGCAATGTTCAGAGATAATAATCCAAAAGATGTGTGTTAACGTAATGCATTGAGTCAGATGTTGAGGCTTTATTTTATTTAATATTTAACGTGTGTCTGTGGGGCAGGATAAGAGTCTGTGTCAGTGGGGGTCCTGGGCCAAGTTGATGATCACAAACTCAGAAACTGACCCAGTTCACAGATCTCAGATCCCTGTTTGGCTCTCTGTCTACTATAACTCAGGATTTCAGGAACTTACTTTACTATTTATTCAGTTTACAGAAAGTTTATCATTAGTTGCTGTCCTAATGGTATTTTTCTTTTTGCTTTATCCACTGCAGGTAAACATGTTTGCCCCCAACATTGACCAGATGCATGTGGTGAATCACCTGAAAGGTGAACCGTCTGAGGAGAAGAGAAACGTGTTGGTGGAGAGCGCGAGACTGGCCCGTGGAAACATCCAGGACCTGTCTAAACTCAGTGTCAAAGACCATGACGCTGTGATATTCCCAGGTTGGGTCACACCAACACGATAGCCTGCTCGCTTACTAAGAGGATCTCATCCTTTTGTCAAGTGACATACTTTGTTGATTCAGTCAAATACACTGGAAAGTTCTTCACTATACAGTGTTTGATAAAATACTGCCTCCAGCCTGTGGAGTGTCCTTGATTTATCCCTGTCAAACTGTCCAGGTGATTATTATATAAATTAATCTCATCTTTGCTATGTCTTGTAGGTGGTTTTGGGGCAGCAAAGAACCTCTGTACGTGGGCCGTGAAGGGGAAAGACTGCTCCGTTAATGAGGAGGTTAAAGCCGCGCTGCAGGCGTTCCACGGCGACGGTAAACCCATCGGCCTCTGCTGCATCTCACCTGTTCTGGCTGCCAAGGTGTTTCCTGGCTGTGAGGTCACCGTCGGCCTCGAGAAGGATGAGAAGTGAGTCTGACTTGTCTGAGCACCCCAGAAACTGTCAGTTGTAAACATGTATCATTGTTTGAGCTACCGGACTTGCCGTAGTTGTGCAAAGCACACAGTTTTTCTGTGTAATGAGGGATCATTACTGACATTTCATGTGTACTTTATGTTTTACCTCCAAATGAAGTGGAGGAATCTGTCTAAACTGCTGGCATGTCTCATTTTCGTAGCCAAGAAAATGTATGATAAATAACTGCTTTCACATTTACATATTCATAATTGTGTTCATAATTTTATTGTATAGTCAGCCTTAAAAGTCTGACTTGTACATTTTACATTTTTAGTTTTTCATCTCTTATTTATAATTTTGATCCTTATTGTTACTTTTTAAATTCATATTTTTCACACTAGTGTTTTAGCAGAGCCACAATTAATTTCATACACACATTGTTAGTGTAAGAGACAAATAAACCTCTGAATCCTTTTAAGCAGCTAAACACTGTGGTCCCTCTTTTTTTCTCTCAGGTACCCCGACACGACCGACACTGCAGCTGCCATCAACCAGCTGGGCTGCAAACACGTGAGTAAGAGTGTCAGCGAGAGCCACGTGGACGAGAAGAACAAGCTGGTCACCACCTCTGCCTTCATGTGCAACGCCCCAATACACGAGATATTTGATGGAATCGGAGCGATGGTGCAGGACGTGCTGAAACTTGCTTGATTCTACGAACACTCAACAGATGGTGGAAAACAGATAGAAAAGAATGGGGGGGCTGTTTTTGCGAGCTTAATAGTAGCTCATTATAGAATGATGTCACAGTAACTTCTTGATCAAAAGCACTTCCAGATACTAAAATATAAAAATATGCATGTAGTGTGTACTACATGGTCTAATTTATTTAGCAAACAGGTCAGTTTGACTCAATCTTTCTGGATCATATTCTGCTGCAGAGGGTCAGTCTCATGATGGCAATGTTTTAGAAAATCAACAGCAGGTGTGGTATTGTACAAAAAATTGCAATAAAATGAAAACGTTCACTTTGTCAGTTCACTTTATTTCAGACCGTCACTCCATGGAAGAAAAGATGAGATATTTACATCATGATAAGAGCATTCTGTGTTTCTGCTTCTCTTTGGTTCAAATAATAATACAAATCTGATGACACACAAAAACATATGAAATGACTTCACACAGATACATTGGCTTCATCAAACATCGTATAATCACAAATTCTTCGAGCTGTATAACTGCTGGTGTTGACTACTTGTCATTCTCAGATATGAACCCAGGACTGTGCTTCCTCTCGCTCTCTCAATGTTTCCTATCGCATCAATCACGCCTTCCACTCCCTCAGTGCTCAACACTGAAGAAGCATTAACGCTGAACTTCTCCACCAGGTCCTCCTGACTCAGTGGCTTCCTCCAGTGGCCATAAAAGGTATCGCACCTGGCTCCATAACTCTGCCCCTGATCTGTTTCTATCTCCACCTCGCAGTACATCTTGTCAAAGCTGGGTTGGTTATCTTTAGGGGCATCCACCTTGACTTTGGACAAGAGCTCCTTCAGAGCAGGCCGGTTAATCTGAGCGTCACTGAAGGAAGACACTGTCACTTTGTTATCCAGCAGGGCGGAGCAGGCGTTGAACTGAAATGAGTGCCTGGCTTGGTGCTCTGTGGCAGGTAAGGGGCAGTCAATGTACTTGGATGGAGGCACTCTAAGTGTGACATGCCTGATCTGGCTGAGGTCAAAGTTCCCGACTGCGTTTTCAAGCTTTGCGCGGGCTGCCAGTGCTGCATCCACAGCCCAGTGCATCCCCAGATGAGCAGGGATGAGCTTGAAGGCCACATCCTGATCTTCCAGAATCCATTTAAAGTCACTAGAAGCAGAATGTGCCATTGCTGAAGGACTGTAGTCCTTGTAGTAAACCCCAAACCCGCAGTCCATATCCAGGATGGCTGGATTCCCCTCCAGACCCATCTGGGCCAGCTGAGCGGCCTCCAGGCCTCTCCGAGCAGCATTTCCTATATGGAGAGGTTTGGTTTGTGTGGCGGCGTTGGCCAAAGGAGCCCCAGCAGAGGAGGCTGCGATAGCCAGAGCATGAGTGCACTGTGCAGGGGACAGACCCAGGAGCTTAGCTGAGGCTGCGGCACTACCCATCACCCCAACAACACTGGGAGGGTGGAATCTGAGAGCGTCGGGAAAGAGGAAGGAAGATGAGCAAAATAATCTATTAGAGTTCAAGGTTTTAGGTTCTGATGAGGTCTGAAATTATTAGTGGATTTCTTTGTCTTATGTGATGGAGAACTGAATATCACTGGGTTTTAAACTGACAAAACAAACAAGTTTGAGGACGCCACCTCGGGTTTAAGAGAAATTATGACAGGCATTTTTCACTTTGGGACATTTTATAGACCAAATGATTAATCGATGAAACAAAAAAATAATGAGCAGATGATAATCAAGACGGGGGCACTGTTTCTGGAGAGAGATGTTGTCGTTCAATTCTTCAAATGTAATTTTTCAATGCTGTGAGTACCACAAACTAAAATCCATTCACCACCTCCACCTCTAAAACTTCAAATAAAACCAGAACTATTTACATGGCTAGATACCACTGGAGGGAGGTGTTGCACTTTTTTGTCATATGGGTGAATCAACTTAACTTACAGTCTGATGTTGGTTAATATTATTAATATATAAATATATCTCACCTTTCAGGGATGTTGTAGGCCTCTCTGGAGAACCTCATGAGCCTGCCCTGCACCTCGATGCCAACATTGAAGGCCAGGAGCAGGTCTAGACCTGTGGGCTGGCTGGGCAGCATCTCTGCCAGGGCCAGCAGGGCCGGTAGCACAGCTCCCGAGGGATGAGTTGCAGGATACCAAGTGTCGTCAAAGTCCATGGAGTGAACCTATCCCCAAACAATGTCACGGAACGGATAATCAGAGATCAAATCACCACCATATCATGTTTAGGTTTTCTATGTATTATGATGCATTTATTTGACCAAGCTTACCGCGATGCCATTGACAAATGCAGCATAATGAGGAGGAAGAGTTATCTCTGAGTTACCCCAAACACTGCTCCTCTCGTCAGACGTGAACGACTGCAATCAGACATTGATTTATTTTTAATTGGGATTATATCAACCAATTAGCTAATTGAAGAATCACAGGAAGCAGACTTGTAATGTAAACATCTCATAGAAAATCACAAACTGTGCGCACTGTGGGTCAAATTAATATAATTAGTAGTATTTCAATCAACACAGACAACTTCTGATGAGGCCAAATGAAGAAACATTTAACGGTGACACTAATAAAAATAGATATAGTGGATATATAGTATATGAAGTTGAAGTTGGGTTGACAAATATTACTAATTAGTATTTAGCATTTATATCATCTTTGCTGTGTTTTCAATCCTACTTTAGTTATGTCAAAATTAAATCTTTCTCATTTAAATGTTTTTATACAATGTTATCATATGCTGTATTTTAGAAGGTAGAGTATACCTTCACTCCAGACAAGCAGTTCAATGTACCTGGCTGTACTTGAGAGCCTTGTTAAAGACAGCTGTCCTGGTTCCTAACAGCCCAACACCCAGGGTGTCCAGCATCATCCTTTTGCTCCTGTTAATCACACCATCTGTCAGCTGAGTGGTGTTGAGGGCATGGATAGCAGTTCCAAAGCTCTCTGTAATACCCTGGAAAGGTGAAACAAGGCCAGTCAGTCCAAAACTTTATCATGCAAACATCCCCAGAGACAGTATGGTTGTTGAGGGTCTGACTAGGCGAAGAAGTTAAAATATGCTGCATCTGTTGGTCTTTAAACCCCCCCCAAAAAAAAGTAATCGAACAAAATATGTGAGTATGAAAGAAAACAGCAATACCTTTCGTAGCATTGTTGTACCTCAACAATGTCTTCAAGTGACAAAACATCCGCCTTGCAGCCGCCTTTTATAGGTCATTTCACTATCTGAAGGCTGGTCTTCCAAATTTCCAGAGTGGCTAAAACCCTCCCATTATGAGAAGTAGGAACTTTCACAATGACTGAACATCGTCTTTGATTAATTTTCCTTATTTTTACTGGATTGGCAAATCTACTAAATCTCTTGTTTTGGTTTTGTTTTAATTACATGCAGCTTCAGATGTCAAAGAAATAGTATAAAACATCCTATGATGGTTGTCTTTGAGACAGAAAAGTTATTAAGAAAGAATAGCCCTATGTGTTATTGGGGAAATCACATAATTAAAAATAAAATCAGAGTGAAGCCATGTGAGAATATAATGACAAACATGGTGAGACGGCTTCATTTTGGGTCAAATAACCGACTTGGACAAAGCAGTTATCTGCTGTCTTTCTTTTTCAGATGACAGACAGTGGAAATTCAGCCCTCTGTAATGCCAATTTTTAAACAGGGAAATGTCGCAAGTCTCCACCAAATCACTCACTTGCTGATCACATGGCAAACGTGGGATTCCAAATTGCTGGGAAATTGATAATTGCAAATCAGCAACCTTGACCTCATTTCGGATGTTACAAAACGTTTATGATGACTGTGACTTCTGGAGTTTGGGGCAACGCACATCCCATTCAAGTTTGTACACACAGACAGAGGAACTCTAACTCAGTTACCAACCTTCAGTGGTGGAAAAAGTACTCAGATCCTTTCCTTAAAGAGGAACAACTCCTAAATCTGTGGTAACTCTGACAGACAGTGATAAAATAGCACTATTATTGGTGTAAGTATTTCGTTCCAAGTGAAGTCACTCTCCACAGAGAACACTTGGAACTAAAGACGAGTCAACAAGACGGGCAGTTAAGTAACCTGCTAAAGCAAAATGTAACAGTTGTTACAAGCATTTGCCTCACAAAGATTTTCTTTAAAGGAAGTTTTCAGTTTTCAAATGAACAATGTTTGACTTTCCCCCATGTTGCCTGAACCCAGAGCTTCCTGCGTTCTGCGTCATCTTTTGGACTTTTGCTGGTTGTGCACCAATGGAAACAAAAGGGAAAATCACAGCCCTTTTCCTCTGTTTTCTCTGGTCATGTAGCACCAATTTCAGAAATATTTCTACTGCATAGACAGCCCACTTTTATGAAAGGACCATCTTTCCAGCGGTGATAAAAATGTTTTAAAATGTTTAACATTTTTATCATGTAATACTGAAGTTGCAAGCACAGACTGAATATTCCAATGCACGAGAATGTTTTTTACTTCTTGCATTGATGAGGATTGTTCTCAGAAAATCAAATACAGAAAACAAAATGTTGAGAAAAGGATCATGTATATTTGAACATTTCTTGCCCTGTTTGAATGCACCAACAGTTAAAAGAAGACACTACATACGACACTGCATACAATGGCTAAATTATTGTGTTTGACAAACAAAAAATGTTTCCTGTGGATGTATTAACTATCTGCAGCATGTTTAAGTAACTTCAAGCTGATCTCTGAAAGCGTTACCAATGGCTGCCTGAAGATGGGTAAATCAATCAATCCAAAAATGTAGTCAATTAGCAACCAAACAATCAATATGATGGCTTTAAATTAAAAATACAAGAGAAAAAAAGCATATCTGTGTTGCATCAAATAATGCAGGCCAGCGCTCCATGAAGTCCCTGATTGCAGAAAAGAGAGAACATCTCGCACTGGCTTCACCTAGAGGATGAGGAGGTAGGTAATTTACTTCAGCCTTTTTAGGCTTTTAAACATGAAGTGGAGGTAAAGGGGCTGGCATCACAAAGCTCTGTTCTGACTGTAGAATTGATGATGGGACCTGATGCTGAACGAGAGATCAAATTTAACTCTTCAACAACATCATCAATACACCATCATTATCATCTCGACCATCATCAGTAATAGACAGTTCACACATGTTCACACTGAACATCCACATCCTCTTTAGCAGGTCCTTTTCAAAGTCTTGCAGTGAGTGAGGAGTTTGCTTTCAGCTTCTGTGGGAGGCAAATTTTGCATAAATGTTACTGCTGAAATGGAAGTTCTTAAAAACACAGATGACAGTCTTGTGTATTTTCAAATGTTGAGTTTCCTGAGAGGGATTTCTTGATCTAAGGCTACCCCATGTTTTGAAGGAACAAAAACAATCTTGTTAAAGACATGGAAGACCATGACCATGGCGTGACCTGTAATGGTTTAGCAAACCTGTTTTTGTAGCTAGAGGTATAAAATGAACACATTTTGCAGCAAATGTGTCCGGGCATGTTAAGTGGGTAGAGGAGGGGACTTGAAATCCTGAACTAAAGGTGAAGAAAAATCAAGTTATCAAGCCAATTTCATTAAGTTACAACAACTTGAATTTTGTTTTAAATCAATTAAGACAGATGTTGATGTATTATGTCAACTCATCAAAATAATGTTTGCAACTTAAAAGGTTTATTTAAATCAATAAATTTGAATTTTTATCTTACAACCATGCATTTAACCCATAAGAACCCAGACCCATTTCCCCTCACAGGAAAATTATGGGGAGTACACCACAGACCAAGTGGACCACATTGAAGACATTTCTGATGTGTTTTTTTTTATACTAACCCTTCTTATGGGTTAATTAAGTGGTCATAGGTCCCCTGAATTACTTTTTGGGGTGTAGGAGTTAAGCATGTGGTGGTTATGGTTTATCTTAAGCAAGACTTCAGGGAATAAATGTCATGCAGAAGTCGATGCAAAAGATGTAAAAAAGAGTTTGTCTGAGTGTTTCTGCTCTTGTACGCCTAACTTTGTGAAACCCATTTGAATTTTAAACCTTGAGAGTGTTCTTGCCAGTTCTTAACTGCAAAGGGCTGTTTAAGGGTGTGTGTGTGTGTGTGTTTAATGGCTGCATTTCCATCAGAGTTGCAATGGGTGTCACTCTTTCCATATTTTCCAACCATTTCTTGACTTTCAAGGCTGGAATAACTCAGGCCAACTGCATGGTTTCTGGTTTTGTGTGTTCCTATGGGATTTGTAAAAAAAGAAAAATTTTAAATTTAATTTTAAATTTTTTAAATGTATTTAATTAATGAAAGAATCATCAGAGGGTATAGGCTACATTCATATTTATGCCAGACAGCGAAGGAAAAAACAAATGACACATAACAATGTGGGTGCTTGCTTTAAGTGATGCTGGGAGAGACTACACGTGGATTTGCTCTCTCTCTCTCTCTCTCTCTCTCTCTCTCTCTCACACACACACACACACACACACTCAACGGGACCGCTTGCCTATTATTTTGGCAGGACAGTGATGTTATAGTTTCCGATATGCCCCCCCCCCCCCCCCCCCCCAATCACACACACACGCACTCGCGCACGTGGTAAGCCCAGGCTTCATAAACAAGCCGCTGCCGGTTAGTTGCTCAGTGTTTCCACTGATCCCACATCAGTAGCCTACAGCGGCTCAGAGAAGATGGCACTGGCCGACACAGAGCGCGGAGTGTCCAACTGCGGCGACTCGGGCTCCCCGTTTTCAGAGATTATTGAGCTGAATGTCGGCGGACAGGTTTATGTGACCAGACACAAAACTCTCATCGCCGTCCCGGACTCGCTGCTGTGGAACATGTTCAGCAAGAAGTCACCCAAGGAGTTGGCCAGAGACAGCAAAGGGCGCTTCTTCTTGGACAGGGACGGCTTCTTGTTCCGCTACATCCTCGATTATCTCCGAGACCTGAACTTGGTCCTCCCGGACTACTTCCCCGAGAAGAGTCGACTGCAGAGAGAGGCGGACTTCTTCCAGCTGCGGGACCTTGCCAAACGCCTCAGCCCCCGGGTGAGTAAGGACAATTCAATCAGCGAGGAGATCAGCCAGAGTGACACCGAGGAAGGCGCGCTGCAGTGCGGCTCCTCCGGCGGCATGGAGACTTTACGCGCCATGTCGGTCAGCGGGGCCATGCGCTCCCCATCACTGGACTCCAGAAAGTCGGGCTACATCACGATAGGATACCGCGGCTCGTACACCATTGGCAGAGACATCCAAACCGATGCCAAATTCAGGAGAGTGGCGCGCATCACGGTTTGCGGGAAGACGTCTCTGGCCAAAGAAGTGTTCGGGGACACGCTGAATGAGAGCAGAGACCCGGACAGGCCCCCGGAGAGATACACATCCCGGTACTATCTCAAGTATAATTTTCTAGAGCAGGCGTTTGACAAGCTGACAGAGGCGGGCTTCCACATGGTGGCCTGCAGCTCCACAGGCACCTGCGCCTACACCAGCAACGATCCAAACGAGGACAAAATTTGGACAAGCTACACTGAATATGTCTTCTGTCGGGAATAACTAACAGTAAACTTGTGGTGTTGATGTAAATAGACATTTCACAATCTAGAGGGGAATGTCTTTAAAAAGTATTGCATTTGCTGTGTTGAATGGTAACGTGTGTAAAGGGCAGAGTGGCTGCAAAATATCGCTCCATTATTCCAAGAATAGCCAAATAGCAGTATTAACACTTCTGTGGTAAAAACAAACAAACAAAAAAAACAGCCCCTAAACAGATTATACACAAACAAGTTTGTCAAGAGAAGATTGTGCAACTTCATGTTCAAAGTGAGCAGAGCGCCGTTTGAGTTGACACACCCATCCCAAGCCCTATTGCGTGGAGAAAAACCACCAATAAAATGCCACCATCTCCATCTCATAGAAGTGCATGTCAATGTTTCAGTCATATCTGACTCAGTGCTGTGTGAACTGAGTGGCATCCAAGAACAGACCAGCAGCAATTAGTAGTCAGTGTCATTGTAACTTCTAGGCTTGCTTGATCACATGTTTGGCCAAGTTTTTGTATTATCTAATAGGCTCTTATAGCAGTTCTATTACTGACATGGTTGTAAGTGTATGTGCTTGATTGGTAGAGTTGTATTTGTTAAACCTGTTCAGATGAAATAAAAAATCTTATACTTGGCTATTCTCAGCCCTTTTGCCAATCATCCTATCGTCTTCTTCACGTCTGCACAAAGTGTTCAGAGAAACAAAAATACAGGCATTCATCTCCCTCCAACCTTTTAAACTTTACTCAGTGGGGAATCAAAGAGTCAGCCTCAAAGAGAAATGCCCTACCCAGCAATCTCATCCCGTCATGGCACTGAAGCTGCCACCTCAACAAAATCTGTCACACTGTTTTAACCTAGAAGAAGCTATGCAGAACTGAAACGGGAGTGGCAGTGATGTGTCTGTACTTCTTATTGTGTTCACGACAAACTCACAAAATCCTGATTGTAAACTTTCCTTGCCTCCGACTGAGTCTATCGCTCTTGTAAATCTGCCATTTCAAGGCATTGTATCTGTTTTCTATTCAGCTTCTCATCGTTATTAAATCACACAAGCAGAAAATCTTCCACATCTGAATGTAGTTAGAGTGTAAATATTGTGGGAGGATCCATTTGGTCACACACATTCAGCTGCTGTGCCGTGTGGATGCAAATAGTGCAGCTGTGCACACATGATGTCATTATCATTTCAAGTGTAAATAATGAAAGGGTCCAGCTGCGTACAAATAGAAGGATCCAGTCTGCCAGGGACTCTGAGTGAATGGAGAGTCGATTGGTGCACCTTTGCTGCGAGAGCCGAATTATTTGACTGCCTAGTGTACAGCCAGTCCAGGATTATGTGTTTCATTCAAACAGACATGGAAAAAAACACTAAACGGCCTTACATTCAGAGACATGGGTGGGATTATAGCACTTCGGGGGCTTATAGGCCAGAGGCAGCGACGTAACCTCTGCAGAGGTCCGGAGACATCCTCCCAGAGGGTGGTCAGGCTCAATTTGGCCTTAAAAAGTTAGTAAATGTTTGGACAGGAACAAAAAACATCTTTGGGATGGTGATCTGTTTGGGGATCATTGTGGATACATACATCAAAATAAGTTTACTGTAAGTGGTAAATAGATAGATGATGGCTGAGTTCCATTTAGCTGCCTAAGTTTCAGGTCCTGGTTTGTCAAGGCTTGCTGGGACACTAGAACGGAGCCATCATTAATGTTATTAGTAACACTTGTGGTTTTGTTGCAATGACAAGTCAAAACATCCAGCGTGAAAAAGGCCTAAATGGTTAGCTTCTCCTCCTAAAAAATGAACTAAAATTAAGTGTGAAGAACAGTTTAGCTCCGTTTAAATGCACATTGATAGCAGGTCAACAAACAAGTTACAATAGACACGGTAGAGATTTGACTGAGTCTAGAAATATAGTCCCATTTTAGCAAAGTAAAACCACTGTAAACTTGGGTTTGAGCAAGCCTCCCTGAAAATAAAGTAAACAAGTGTTTTACACTGCAACTTCATATTGTCTAATACTTGTTTGGATGTCCTGATACTTATCTTGAGTCAAGCGTGAGGATTTGGGGAAGCATGGCTTATTTGAAGACCTAAATTGGCTCTATAATTTGGCTTCAGTATTTCAACAAAGGCTTAGATTTGCTACAGATGACACAGGCAGACATGTGGCCGTCTCCATGACTGTGCAGGTTTACTGCACATTATCCAGATAGGTGACAAGCCGCAGATACAGCAGCTGCAGTAACTGAGATGATTATTCACAGACATCTGCAGTAATATTAGCCTTGATAGACTCGAATGTATGTGGCGCTACAAATCAATAGCCAAGGTGTTGTCACACACCTGCATATATGCAAATTATTCTATGTCGAATAGGAATGTGCATTTTCAGCAAGCTGAACTTTTGCTTTAAATAAATGTCTTGTATCCGTGAAAACAAAGAATTCTCATTAAAGATGAAACAATCAGCACAAACACAAGATATCTCATAAAATATGTCCAAATAAACCCATTTTTGATTTTGTTTCTTATGGTGTTCAAAGGAGTCAATACATGCAGTGATTTTGAGATTTGAATTGCCAACCTTGCATGGCCCAGTTCTCTCCAGACTTTGACAGCATTAAAATATGAAAACAGGCTCAAGAGCTTATATTAAATTTCTTTGATGTTTACACACCAGACAGCAACAATTACTCTGTTGTTTTCTGTACCAGCTTTCATTGGATCAAACGCAGGGAAACACCCTGGATCAGTCACCGGTCCGTCGCAGATATCAGCCTACAAACAATCACTGACTCACACCCACATTTACACACATAGTACAGTGTGAGCAATTTAGAGTCTGCACAACACTCGCATGTCTCTGGACTGTGGGAGGAAACCCACTCGAACATGTGTGGCAAAAGGCTGTCATTCATTGCTGAACAAACCGTTCAAGCTGTTGCAACACATGCAGATGTAACAACATTGTGCAATTGCAGAAATAATACATTCAAATTCAGCCAATTTCAGCAGGATTTTATACCTCCCCAGGGATGCTCATTATCTGTAATTTGAATTAAATGATAAGTAATCACACGTGAGAGTCCATTTGGATTAAAGAACATTTCGTTTTTATATGTCTCCACTGCAATTTATTTATATGTATCTTTACATCCTGGTAATGCTTCATTCAGGCTAGACTTCTGTTATTTTAGTGTTTAGTTACAGATATTTAATGGGAAATTATTAGCATTATTAGTCACAGTATCTGATGGTAAATGTGTTGTTCTGCCTGCGCATTTGTTATTGACTTGCCACTATTTGTTTTTGAGAAGTGCTGTCTGACAAATACAAAGGAGGAAAAATAGAAAGAAAACAACAGAAGTTGGCATTGAATTGTGAGAAGAAACCAACATTATATAATGTACACAATATGATATAGCAAACATGAATGAGCTGCTGACAATTACTTAAAATCCCCATGACTGTGTTACCTGTCAGTAAAATAGAAATGCAATAAATGGGTTGTCATCTTTTCAGTGTGAGCGATGATGGGATAACAAAGAACAAAAGAAGGAGGCTGTGAGAAAAAGTGAGTCAAGGATTGGAGGAAGACAGCGAGATTGAGAGAAAAATGTTCTTTCCTTTCTCATATGCTTATCTCTGTTTGTAATACTTGGTCTTTCTCTCCTCTCTGTGCACATGCTCCACGTCGAGCTCCCTGACACGAACCTGCAGCAGATCAGGACTGTTTGAATTCCACGCATGGGTCCAGGATGCGTTTCGGCTTCCTGAGTTATTTTAGATCAAAGTCGGTTTCATTAGCACATCACAACAGTAACTCCAGACCAAAGGCTTCATTATTCTAATTAAATTCTGAGTCAGAAATACATTTTAAACTTGACTTCGCAACAGGGGATATGCATCAGTCAGTGTTTGTAGGAGGGTAGTTCCCGCTGTTATGTAAAAGCATAATATTATTGCGTTTCATGGGGTAAAAAGACTCATGGTGTTAACAGAGCCCAGGAGCAACAAGAAAATCCATCAGTGAGTGTGATGTTAGATGAAAATATTGTCCATCTACTTTTAATTTTAACCACAATCTGCCTTTGCAGTAAAATGTGCAAAACTTGACATCTTATCACGAAACTCAATCATTTGATTTTGTTTATATTCTTTTTAACGTGAGCACAGAATAGAAACAAAAACATGTACCTTGATGCTAACACTTGCTTTGTTAAAAATTATTTTTATGATTTTATTCAACAGTTGATAGTAAAGGGGGGAGAGAGAGAGGAGGTATGACATGCAACAAAGGTCCCCTACTGAAATCAAACCAGGGGGACATTGTATGCACCCCAACCACTCAGCCACACGACGCCCTGCAAATGGCATGCTGTGTAAGGTAACTGACTTCTTATAGTATATGTCTAAAGATGCTCAATTAATAGAACATAATATATATTATACAGAATGTGCGCATTAATGTAGGCTGCAGTGGCCTATATTACACCAGATATGAATATGTTATGTTATATACAGTGGCAAACATATATAGCTTTTGCAATTTGTCAATATAAACTATTTCATTATTTTGGCTTGATGAAGTTTCACCGACCCTGATGTTCACCACCAGTTATTATGGTATCATGTACAGATAGAAGCAGCGTTAACTGCAGTCGCCCAATCACTGTTTTTGTTTTAGAACAATGGCAAATTAATGTAGTCTAATAAAAATGATAATAGATAATGAGTCAGTAGATATGTGTGTGGCTGTCAGTGAGGACGCTCAGGTCAGTGGTCTTTATCATAAGAAGTAACAAGTCAGAACGAAATGGTCACAGAACTCCAGCTTTGGTTGTACATACAATAACTGCAGAGTAACTGCAGTTTGGAGAAAAGCTTACATCCTGTTCATTCATGCCCAACAAAAAAAACCCAGAAGTGTTGAGGGAAAACGTTCCTTCTCAACCTCAATGAAGGAACGAATGCCAACACTGAAGATGATAACCTCATTGCTTGTTAAACAAGAAGTTGGCATGAAGGGGAGCTTTCCTATGAGAATAACGGCTGCAGCAACAACAATAACAATAGTAGTATTACCAGAAATAATATAGTTATAGTAATGCATTTGGTCCAGAGGGACACTTCAACCAAAGAGGGGGCAGCAGCTCGAGCCACTATGTGTGCACATGCCTGCACTCAGATGAAAGAATTACATTAATACAAAAGTATTAGACAGAACAACATGTCCTGCTGAGCCTTAAGTGTGATGTCACTGCCACCGGAGCTACTGCTGATATTGTTATAACACCAATAACATCAGACTAAGCACATCCCACATATGGCAAATGATGTCGCTGACAGTGCATTGCATAGGAAATCGATTTTCATGAGAGTTTCTAATGTGCATTGCTCTCTTATTTTAGACTTCTGCTAGACAATTGCAAATGTTATTATTTGAGATCAGCAGCATCCAGACTAATGTAATGTGTCCTGTTTACCTGAGCCAAGATGCTGCTCTATCCACTCACGTGGCCATTAAATCTCCCACCTTTCACGCCAGCTGAGTTCTTTTGAAAATTACAGTCATCAAACAGAAAATGCTCTTTTCACAGCTGCTATGCACTTACATTGTGGGGGCCGCTCGTCTCACACGGAGGCCTTTCATTTCATTGTTCTTTGCATTCCTGGGGTTATTGCAAATCAAATGTCCTTTCAAGCAAGCAAGACATTTGTTATCTGCTTGATGCTCTGAACAGTTTTAATTCCTGTGTGGCTGTTCTTGATTGCAGATGCCCTTTACGCTTTTCTCTATTTGATCGAAGTTTTACAAATGCAAATACAATATCAAGAGTGAACCTTCATGCTCAAAGTTTTGAACTATTTTGTTTTTTGCATGGTTGTGTTTCCAAACTAAAATGCCTCTTTTCTTTTTCATGAGAAGGCATCATATGTATTTTATTTTCTGGTTTGTACAACATACTTTCAATGATGTATATAATGTCATATAATGTATAGTATAATGTCAGAAGTGTTTCTCTTTTCTCGCTGCATCTGGGAGGTTGCTACAAGTCGTCTGAGTCACCCTGTGAGGGTAGCGTCAGTCCACAATGACTGGGTTACGTCTGCACGAATGTGGTTCCCATTCCAGTGGTATTCACATGAATTCAGAGGATTTGGTTTTTGTAGCCATTGGTCTGGTTTCAGGTTTTCCACATCTGGCTTGGTTTTGAGAAGAAGCCTTTCTGTGTGTAGGAGACAGAATTACAGGGTGCAGTAGCACAAATAATAACTCTAAAGGGGAAAAGTATCAAATTAGATGCTTACGTCTGAAATAGAAATAGGCATGATTAAAGTATTGATGTGTTATTCTGGACAGACATGTAAAGCAGAGTCAGGCAAGAATCAAACAAAATCAATCCATAACTGCAGAAACAGCTGTATATGTACTGATACAGTACTATACGAGGTAATTACTGTGCTACCAGTGAAAAGGAAATCGATTCTTAACAGCTCTTTTTTTCACCCCAGGAAGTCCAACTTAGCCTTCAACAGCGTTGCTCAAAAGTACTTTCAACAACACTCTGGGTCCAATTAAGGAATGGCTGAACTTCTGTAATACATGGCAGGAATAATTTAAATTATAGGCTTGAACATGAACCACAGCATCTCGTGTCTCCTTTACAGTCTCCTCTTCAGCCATTAAGCTCATTTTGCTCATGTTCTATTTTTATGCCTCACCTTTTTCCCCAAGAGTTGTCTTTTGAAAAGAATATATAAAATAACATCTGAAAGGATGTCTGATAGTTTCGCAGTTGTAGTGTAGAATAATGTCTCTACAACCAGAAACCACAACCAGCTCTGCGTGTAACTGGACTGAACACTGACTGGGTTTTTGCTATTTAAAGGAATCGTTTGACATTTTGGGAAATATGCTTATTCTCTTTCTTGTCCAGAGTTACATGAGAAGATCAAAACCACTCTCATGTCTGTACAGTAAATATGTAGCTGGAGCTAGCAGTCGCTTAGCTTAGCTTACCAACTGGAAACAGGCAATTACAGCTGAAACTTGCTGGAGTTTCTGCTGGTGGCCTGGCAACTGCTCCTTTCCAGCACATAATCCCCCGTGAAACAGGTAAATTGTTGTTTTTACACTTTTTGGTACAGATGAAATAAACAAGACGGAACCTATTAATATGTTAGTTTTAGAGGTGCTGGTAGGTGGATTTTGTTATCTTTGGACAGAGCCAGGATAGCTGTATCCCTCGCTTTCAAAAATGCAGAACGATTCCTTTAAACCAAACTCATTGGAATTAATTAGATCTACAGTAGCTACTTGATCCATGTGGAGCTTGCACCCTTGTACACTAGTCTTTATAAATGACTTCAAATGATCAAAGGGTATATATACAGACATTTAAAGATGGTTTTATGCAGTAGAAGTCTTCTGGAAAATACAAAAAAAGCATGCACACAAAAACCCACTGATGAAATGTGGGACAGTTAACATAGATTCTTAAAGGATTCTTTTGGCATTGATTACAAATACTTTTAGTCGTGTTATGCTGCCAAAGTCTTCCTAATTCCTCTGAGGAAGTACAACAGACTTTCAAAAGCTGGTTTGGCTTTCATGCAAAGGAAGCACTCTAAAGCATATGGTTATTATGTGATTAAGAACAACCATTTTTTTGTGTTAGGGTTTTGTTTGAGTTTGCACATTTCTTTTGGGCGGAATGCTGAGGATAGACATTTCCTCAAAAGCCAACAGATTCAAACTGATATTTTGCGGTCTAAAATAAATGCAGTCCAACAATAATTTTGTCTAAAATACTCTGAGGACATCGTTTATGTTTGCACATGTAAAGTCTACCCTTTAAAGAAAAGCACAAACACAACCCTGTCTCTTTCGATAAGGAGAGCATTTGAGGATAAAGTTGTACTCATTCAAATTTTCACTTTTTTCTTTTATGGGAGGACTGCTGTGATCAGTGACCTCTCCACTGCAAACACTCAAAGCACAGAGCTGCAAGAGAGTAGTCATTCATAGAAAACCATGAATTGTTGAGTTACATCTAAACTCAGTGAACAATTCAAATCTGTCAGAAAGGGCCAATTTGTTGAGGTTTTCTCTCAGTGCATCCTTTATATTTCTCCACCAGCCTTTGTGCTCTTCTCTCTTTTGCTTTCATCGAATGCCCATTCTCCCTTGTACTTCTAAATGCAAACAAGAAAATATAAAATATATGGCTGAAGGGTGCAGGGGTAGACCAATTATCCTATCAATTTCTTTCTCTTAACCCTCTCTTACATCATCTAGAATTCACATTAGTCAAGATTCAAAATGAAAAGGTGTTTTGCAAACTATAATAGATAAAAAATGAGGAAACATTAAGAGGATATGAGTCTCAAAGCTACAAATCACAAATCTCAGAAGCTGATACAACCACCGAGATAGCTGTGGTGTTCAGATAAAAAGGAATAAATGTCTGTATCTGTCATATCAGATTCAAGAACTGGTGTAAAAAAATAACATTCTGTACACAGCATTTCACAGGTGATTTCATCCAGCTTGCTTTGAGCTTTGCTGCATTGCTCATCTGCACACTGGCTGTCTGACAATCCTCTATTTGTAGCAGGAGAATAAACACCGGAGGAGTTGATGGAAGCCCCTACAGATATTATGTAACGCACGCTAAATCAATATCAGCCAGCAGGGACACTATTCAGGTGCATTATACTTATTTTGGGTGGTTTTTCCCTTTAATTACTGCACTTATATTAAGAGAGAAAGAACACTTCTCTCTGAGGAGCTACATCAGGCTGACAGACAGGCAGGAGATATCCAACAAAGCCAACATTAACAGAGGGAAATGTTGTCAGCAGCACAGAACTAAAGCATGAGCTGTGCAGGAAGTCCGTGGTGTGATATGTGTGATCACAGACAATGACTGTTCCCATGTTCAGGAATGAGCACAGTGAAGAGATGATGTAGTGTGGAGAGCTGTAGAAATACTGGCTTAGAAACACCAAACATCTAACATCTGCTTGACTCTTTTCAGACAGATGTCTGCCTCCTCTGCAGGACTTGTTCACAGGTTAAAGCTTGATTAGATAACTAGGTCGAATAAGCTTCCTTCACCGCAGACTAGCTTTTAATTTTCACATGACATACATGCAAGGGCACATAAGAGTCTCTTCTTTTCTTCTGGCAATTAACATATATGACACGGCTTACATTGGTTACCAAGGATACGGATGAAGATATAAAAGCTTATCATCTGCCCTAAAATTCATCATCATCATCGACACGCTTAAGCAAAAAATGCAAATATATCAACTCATCAGCGTTGCAGTTTTTGATAGAGACGCAGAGAGACGAGTTTCTGTTTGACAGAAAATCCAAATCAAATGTTCTGCCACTGGAGCTTCAACCTTGAGGCAAAGCTTAGGCTGCATGTTCTGGCAGCCATCAGTGGAGTTACTTTGATGCTAGAAAAGCATCATACCACAGAACAACTTTTTGAAATGTATTTTTTGCAGCATGTTACATATAACTGCTGCCACAATCCTGCAAAACCATTTCAAATTCTATATCAATGTTCAAAAATCTCTCTCTTCTCTCAAAAATAATTCTTCAAACTCGTTGGCTGAAGACACAGTGAATGACGCGTACCCTGGTCTGTCATTAGGCCTGTGAATACATGTAAATGGTACTTTGACCAGGAAATTAATAACTGAAACACTGTGTTGCTGTCCAAAAACTATTAAAAACACATTCATGAGCCAAATTGCTGCCTTTCAACGATGAACATGGGCACTGTAGTTTATTTTCAATCCCGCATACAATGACCTCCTGTCGTAAATACTCACTAGTGCACAAAATGTGTATCAATCCGCGAGTGAATATAGTCCCCAATAAATGTAATATTTACTCTTGTTTGAGTAATATTTGCTAAAAACAACAGTGCCCAGCTATTTAAGGAAATGACTGAGCATTTATTTTAAAAATCCAGAAAGATTCATTAGACAGGGGAAACACATTGTTGGTTTGGATCTTTTCATAATATGCCACCTTTATCCTTTAAAATTGGACATTGGCATTTTTAAATCTTAATTTTATAGTTTGAATTTCTGTGTAATATATGCGGTTTTGTCTCTTTGTTTTTACATTTATATAAAAACATTAGCGAAATATTAAGTAAATATTTCTAGTACTTTCATGATTAGAATGTGCTGATTTATTTTCTTATTATTCTTATGTTTTGTATTTGTATATTTGTTGTATTTCATGTATAAGCTACTTTTTACGATCACAGATTGTCCAGATGTGTCCTGTTTGTTATTTTTTCTACAATGATTTACTGTTACTGTACATGTTATGTTGTGTCATATTTGTTGGAAATATTAATAAAGACTGTAACTTAATCAAATAAAAGCAGACAAATGCTTTCAATAACTTTAATCAAAGAGACTGAACACCTTTGGTTTAAGCCTTTTTTTGACATATTGTTTTATTCGAAAATATTACAAAATCTAATTATACTGAATGAAAATCACTCTATCTGGAAAGTAATTAAAGTGTCAAGTCCTGCCTATTATACTGTAAGAAAGCAGTGCCACTCAGTCAAGACTTCAGAGGGTTTCCTCACTCAGCAGACGACGTGGTGCTTGTTATTCTCAAACAGAGCACTGCCCCGTCTCTCACAGAGAAACATTAAACTGTGTGTCAATCTTGTCCATTAAAGCAGAAGGCTCAGCATGTCTGCAGTCAAATACCACTTGTGTATTGACTCTGATTCTATATTTTCTCCTGTTTACAAAAGTCTCTCACTTGGATCCCCCGCTGTGCTTCAGAAAAGCAGCATGGCTCTGTCAGATAGTGAACAGTGAACTGCCTGACTATAATAAAGTGCTGTTAAAACATTGATCACTACATCTAAAGCCACACTGGAGTCATCACTAATGCATGGTCTACCTGCAGCCAAAAACTGTAGTGTCATAACATGGTCATAATCTCTGCTCATTATTACGTGAAGTGGGAGATTGTTGTGAAGAAAAACACCTTTGCGGAAATGGCAGTTGGTTGAGAGGGTTGAGTGTGATGTGGCAGCGTCTCCTTCATCATTTCAACTGGATCAAATTCAAGTGGTGGATTAGATGAGATGGTGGGAAGTAAAAGATTTAAGAGCACCGGGAAAACGATGCCAGTTTGGATTTCACTCTTTATGCGAGGGGCTGCGGTGCCGAGAGCCATGCAAAATTCTTTTATTTATTAAAGGTGCTTGTTGACTATGTCTTCTTTTGTACAGATGTTTTTGCTTGGGGCATAATGATCTTGAATCCAGGTTTAATGGCATGAGCTTTGGATGACCCATGAAGACGTTGCCTGGCTGTAAATAATTGTTTCTCACTGATGAACACAGATCACATTGTGCCTGATGACGACAGTGCGACAGGTGGTCTGAAGAGTTGCACTCAGTGCATTCCTTTTTTACCGCGAAGCACAGATCAAACTGAGACAGGTGACATTTAAACGACACTGCAGTCGTTCAGGGAGATTTTTCTGGAAACGTAAAGGTCATATGATGCCAGCTGCTTGTTTTTTCAGGGGGTAGTGATAACCTGATGGGGTGTTTTGGATTGAATCTGAGTTTGAATTATTGTAGTTTCACTGTCAAATACCCTGTTAATAAGAATAGGACTGAAAATTGTAATTACTAACCCTGGTTCCTAACCCAGATGTCAGGGGAGAAAGACAGTAAGAAATACAAAACAAATTTCTGCTACATATGCTAACATATAGACTAACACTAACAAAGTTAAAATTCTTATACTGTTACAGGAGTTTATAGTGTTGCTTTACCTGTACACAGTGTATGGATGATTAACATGGTGTAGTTTTATGTAGAAAGTTAGGTGCAGCTAGGTATCTAACTGTAAAGGCTGATACTGTGTGTTTAGCTACCATTGTTTTCAGGTAAGCTAGCTAGCCACACAGTCAAGCAAGTGAAAGATAAATACAATTTTGATTTATTTTATCAACTCAACGGATTAGAGGTAAAGTGAAGTAATGGAATAAAGCCTAAAACAGTATTATTTACTGATGGATTTTGTTTTATTCTTGGACTCTGATAACCTTTTATTGCCTTTTGTCAGTTTTCAGGGCTCCATAATGTGCAACCTGTGTCAAGGGGCTGTAAGTAGACAGCTTCACTTTAAAAGGTCACAAACCACAAAGCCACTACCTGTCCTAGACCAGCTTTTCTCTCTGTGCTGCTTCTTTAACCTCTCCTGGGAATCCATTGTGTCTGTCAGCTGCCACTGTTTTCAGGTCCATTAAGTCACTAGAAAAACCCTACTGGACCCGGTTTTTATATTCTACTTCATACAATGAAATAGTACTGAGACACTGTTCTTTTCTTCATCACTTACGTACAGTATGGCCTGTCCTCTTGCCTTTGTTGTTCTCCACTCACCCAAGTGGGCCTTGAAGGGTGTGATTTCACTCTACGCTCTGATCAAAAGCACCAGCCGAACTGACGGCCCACTGACTGCTGGGAACCATCCTGCCTGCTTCATCGTGGTCCTGTGGGAGAGATAGAGACAGCGCTCATGTGAATTCAGAAGTGACCAGTTAGCATTATCGGCATACATGTAATTAGAGGAAACATCCACTTACTGTACATTTTATACTTCATGATAGACAGACAGCTGTGTTCACCTTTGATGTTGCTTCTACAGTTAGGCCCAGAAATATTTGGACAGTGACACAAGTTTTGTTATTTTAGCTGTTTGCGAAAACATATTCAGGATACAGTTATATAATCAATATGGGTTTAAAGTGCAGACTCTCAGCTGTAATTTGAGAGTATTCACATCCAAATTGGAGGAAGGGTTTGGGAATTACAGCTCTTTAATATGTAGCCGCCTCTTTTTCAAGGGACCAAAAGTAATTGGACAATTGACTCAGAAGGCTGCATGGGCTCGTCCCTCGTTAACCTGTCATCAATTAAGCAGTTAAAAGGTCTGGAGTTGATTCCAGGTCTGGCATTTGCATTTGGAAGCTGTTGCTGTGAACCCACGACATGAGGTCAAAGGAGCTCTCAATGGAAGTGAAACAGACCATCCTTAGGCTGAAAAAAAAGAAGAAATCCATCAGAGAGATGGCAGAAATGTTAGGAGTGGCCAAATCAACAGTTTGGTACATTCTGAGAAAAAAAGAGCGCACTGGTGAGCTTGAGAACTCAAAAAGGCCTGGATGTCCACAGAAGACAACGGTGGTGGATGATCGCAGGATCCTTTCCATGGTGAAGAAAAACCCCTTCACAACATCCACCCAAGTGAAGAACACTCTCCAGGAAGTAGTGTATCAGTATCGAAGTCTACCATAAAGAGAAGACTTAATGAGAGTAAATACAGAGGGTTCACCACAAGGTGCAAACCATTAATCAGAATAGAAAGGCCAGATTAGACTTTGCCAAAAAATATCTGAAGAAGCCAGCCCAGTTCTGGAACAGCATTCTTTGGACAGATGAGACTAAGATCAACCTGTACCAGAATGATGGGAAGAAGAAAGTATGGAGAAGAATTGGAACAGCTCATGATCCAAAGCACACCACATCTTCTGTAAAACATGGTGGAGGCAGTGTGATGGCATGGGCATGCATGGCTTCCAATGGCACTGGGTCACTAGTGTTTATTGATGATGTGACAGAAGACAGAAGCAGCCGGATGAATTCTGAAGTGTATAGGGATATGCTTTCTGCTCAGATTCAGCCAAATGCAGCAAAGTTGATTGGACGGTGCTTCACAGTACAGATGGACAATGACCCAAAACATACTGCGAAAGCAACCCCAATATTCTGCAATGGCCGAGTCAATCACCAGATCTCAACCCGATCGAGCATGCATTTCACTTGCTCAAGACAAAACTTAAGGCAGAAAGACCCACAAACAAGCAACGACTGAAGACAGCTGCAGTAAAGGCCTGGCAAAGCATCACAAAGGAGGAAACCCAGCGTTTGGTGATGTCCATGGGTTCCAGACTTCAGGCAGTCATTGCCTGCAAAGGATTCTCAACAAAGTATTAAAAATGGACATTTTACTTATGGTAATGTTAATTTGTCCAACTACTTTTGAGCCCCTGAAATGAGGAGACTTTGTATAAAAATGGTTACAATTCCTAAATGTTTCATAGGATATTTTTGTTCAACCCCTTAAATTAAACCTGAAAGTCTGCACTTCAATTGCATCTTAGTTGTTTCATTTCAAATCCAATGTGGTGGCTTGCAGAGCCCAAATCATGAAGATTGTGTCACTGTCCAAATATTTCTGGGCCTAACTGTATATGATACAGCATTCCTACACCCTGTGACTGTATTTCTATGAGGGTCATCCAACAAAAAGCTATTTTTCAACCTCCTTTTAAGTATAGTTGGCTATGGAGATACATTTGGTTTACTCCATTTCTTTGGGATGTTTCACCAAGGAAATAGCCCCAATGAAAACTGCCCACATTGAGGTCAGTAAATTATTCAAAGCACAGGTATTCAAACTGGGAGGCAAACCTCCGCAGGGTGCTGTGGGAGAGTTGAAGAGGAGGTGTGAGGCAGACACTGCATGAGGTGAAAGGGACAGGTGTATGCCAGTGTTCTAAAAAATTAACTAACTAACTTCCTGTTAGTTATTGTAGTTTGGCCAACACAGTCAGCAGTAGCAGAAGCAGCAACAGCAGTGACACACGGCTCAGGGAGGCCAATAAGGTACTTCAAACCTTTACCAAAACCCATAGTGCCTGATTGCTGCCGTCGAGACTTAACGTCCATAAATCGCTTAGAAATCATACAAAAAAGTCACTCCTTATAGCTCCACAACATGCCTGAGAATCACCACATTTTTAAAGTTTTCTTCAGAATTTAAGTAATACTGTGATAGCTGTCTGTACACTCAAGGGTACATCGCAAACAGGAACTGCTAATAGCAAATTCGCCATATTTTTAATGGTGCCAATTTGCCAAAATGTAAACAAATATAGGCTACAAAAATGTTGAAGGCCATAGTGTCAATTACTGAATCCATGGAAAATGTATAATTCCTGTTTACATCCCCCAAAGCATTATGGGAACTGCATGTGCGTTTACATCCAGGACTGGTGTATGCCAGCCCAACCTGCTTTGATGCTGTGCACTCTCTGGTCAACCTGCTTTGTTGTCATTTGTTTGGCACTGGAATGTGTGTGAAGCTCCTGGAGGAACAGCTGTCCACAGTGTATTGTATATATACTGTATATTGTCCTGGCACTGTTTAAATGCTGATAGCAGCTCAACTAGAGGAGACAGTTGGTGATTCAGCCTAAATTAATATCCACTTCTAAGGGAATGACCCATGTGCTGTGCAGTTCAACCCTTACAATAAATGCTTTCTTGACTTGGTGAGGAAGTCAATTGAATTAACAGGGACGTAATTACCGGCCTCTGTTTTCCTAGTACAATTCACTCAGAGTGGGCATGTTGTTTCATTTCCTTTATTTATTTATTTATTTATTTATTTTTTAAACACATTCAGGTCATATTGCTGCCCTTAAATATTATTGTTGGCATTATGACAAAGATTTCCACCAGCCATGTTTTGTTAGCATTGTTGCTGCACATGCCTTTCTTTCCTTTTTTCAAAAGGGGCAGTGGTGGAGAAAGTATTCAGATCCTTTACATAAGTAAAAGTATTAATACCACACTGTGGAAAATACTCTGTAATGTGTAAAAATTCTGCATTGAAAATGTTACTTAACCCATAAGAACCCATGGTGACACCAGTGTAACACACACTTCAAAGGCCCCAGAATCTTCCTTATACAGCTTTGTGCTTGATCTTAACTCATTAAGTCCCTAAGCGACATATACGAAACATCCTGGTGTGGTGGTCATGTCACAGTCATGTGACTGTGGCAGGTCGGGATCTTTTCAAAATGGTGGTGTGACATGTAAACACAAGTGAAGGAAGCAACTAATTTCAAAAAGTCTGTATTTTGAAGGTAAGTTAAAACCCATTTAACGATTCTAATACTTTAATAGTGTGTCCTGTATACAGTCAACCTGTTTTGACCATATTTCTTGAACAAATTAATATAAAACAATAAAACAAGTAAATTTACCATAAACGCCCAATGTAACGTATATGTACCATCACAGATCTTTGACATTAAGGGGTAGTATAAAAAAAACACATCAGAAATGTCTTCAATGTGGTCCACTTGGTCTGTGGTGTATTCTCCATAATTTTCCTGTGAGGGGAAATGGATCTGGGTTCTTATGGGTTAAGTAAACGTCTGTGAGTATAATCAGGAAAGTACTCAATGCAGAAAAATATCCCCTGTGACTGTCTATATATGATATCATTAGATTATCATTACTCATGCATTCATGTAAAAGCAAGATTTTACTGTTGTAACTGGTTGAGGTGGAGCTCATTTTGAACTATTTTGTGTAGGACTGCAACTTGGCCCTATGATTATTTTCATTATGGTTTAATCTGATGATTATTTTGCTGATTGTTTGGTTTGTAAAAGCTCTTTTCAGTTAGTGAGAAATTTCATCATAATTACCCAGAGCCCAAAGCCCACAATGCTTGTTTTGTCCAAGTAATATTCCCGAACCCCCAAATTATATATTAAAAAAAATTAAACTGACTAAAACAATTAAAAGTAAAATCAGCAAAATCCTATTTGAGAAGCTGGAACCATTAAATGTTTTTGCATGAAAAATGTCTCAAAATAGTTGCAAATTAATTTGATGTCAGTGGACAAAACATCATAACTTATAAACTATCTTTTGTTTGCAGAAATCTTAATTTGTAAAGTAATCATTAACTATTATTAACTAAAGCTGTTAAATGATAATTGTAGTGAAGTAAAAAGTACAATATTTCCTATCATTTGGAGTAGAAATAGAAAGTCGCATGAAAAGAAAAGACAAGTAAAGTTTAAGTACCTCAAATTTGTACTTAAGTACAGTACACCACTGAAAAGGGTGAAGTGAATCTGTAAGTGATCTTATGAAACTCTAACGTTTTTAATGTAAGAGCCCTTGTATTGTGGAAAGGAAAATTGCTTTACTTCTATTTGAACATGTCTCACAGGGTATCATTTTGTAGTTACAAGAAATCTTTTCGAGTGGAGAAAGTCTTGATCCTGCATACATTCAGCCATGAAATATTGATTAAAAACAGGAGAGTGATAAGTCACAGATATGACTTTGAAATGCAGAGGTGGGTTAAGATTCATTACAGTGAGTCATCCAGCACCAAATCCTGCTGCAGCGACATGATTATCAGCGGTGTGCAATGATATCATGTGTTATGCAGACAACCTTTTCATTGGATCATGATGGGACATTCATGCTGATTTAAATTACAGCTGACTGGTACTTGGCTGTCAACTTGGCTCCCTCTCCTGTAATGCCATTAGGAAACAAGAACAATTATATAATAAAGAAATTATGTAATAGCTTGATGGCCGTGCCAGCAGATGAGGAAAGCAATTGACACTCTCATCAGCGCCCAAGAACAGTTATAGTACAGTTTGCTAATATCGACACTCATACTGAATATTGTAGATTGATTTACATTCTTTCTGGTGCAACTGAATTAAAGAACTCCCACGTATGGGTAAAAGGGGATCCATTCTGTCCCACATTTTATTCCCTCTTTTTCACTCTTACCATAGAGGAGATGTGTCTGTATACAGGCTATGGTCTGTACACTCAAACCCCGGCTGTGCTCTGATCTCCAAGGGTAGAAGAAGAGCAGGGCGGCAGGTTTTCCTATCAGCCTCCCACCAGCCCCATATAGGACTGAGGTAAGCAACCATCTTCACCCAGGGTGAATCTTCTGCCTCACCCTGCTCACTTAGCCAGCTAATCTCCCCCTACCTGGGCAGCCATTGACCCAATGCAAGACATTCTGTAGGCAGGATGAGGCCAGATGGGATAGCATATTAGTCGTATTGATTACTTATTAGATTTGAGAGGGTTTATCAGGAAGACCGAGGGTGGTGTTTTGGAGGAAATGCAGCCTACAGCAGCTGTGTTCCAGCTGGTGACTCAGCAGATAGCTGCTTTGGCATGGCCTACAGTTGAAAAAAAAATATCCACCCTCTCAAATTAGTGTTGTGTTAGTGTAGAGTTAAATCTTTTTCCATAGCAGAGGTCAACAGCTGCCACTCCTCAGTCAGGAAATCAGGCTAGCTGGGAGAGATTACTAAAGGGCACAGGAGGATTAATGAGCAAAAAAAAAAGAAAGATACAAGCACAACAATGCACTCTCAAGTGATGCGCCTTTAATGCTCCCTGCTCTGTTATTACTTGGCTTAGTAGTAACTGTAAATGACATGACTTTTAGTGCTTTGCTCAACTTTTATTGTTTTAAAGGAATAGGTGGACATTTTGGGAAAAAAAATAGTTTGCAGATAGTTAGATGAAGATGAGAACATCGATTCCACTCTCATATATGTACATTTGATGTAAGGCTACAGTCAGCAGCCAGTTAGCTGAGCTTAGCAAGTGTCCAGATATGAGAGTGGAGTCAATTGTCTCATCTAACTCTCAGCAAGAAGGCAAGAAGTTCCAAAAAGAACAGGACCTTCCTTTAACAGGACCCAAATGTTGCTCAAACTAAAGCAGACAAATACTTGTGATCTGTAGTGTTTAGTTATTTCCACCACCAGTTAGAAAGCTTGAAATAGCCGGTATGATTCATGTAAAGCAATAAAGAGCCAAAGCCCTTGGAAATCAATCAGTGGTTTGGAGGAACATTCTCAGTCTAACATCCTCAAGTGGCTTGCATTACAATGAGAAGCGGGTGTTTATCAAAAACTGCCCAGCTTAGTGGTGTTGTTAATCAAGAAAAGGGATTATTCGCCAAAATAATTTGAACAGAGCCACAGGAACGTTGCACTACAGAAACTAATATCACAAGAAGAGAATTCAGTTGTAGCTTTAAGATGTTTTGGTTTGCTGATTGTCAGCTGAGGTTGTGAACACTGTAGATGTTTAATATCTTACAAAAAAAGGAAAATCAAAGAGACTTCCGGTATAGAAACATTGCATCTATGGTAACCATGGCAACAACAACAAGGAGGCTATGAGGGCTATAAAGATTTAATTAGTTTTGCAGCCCTGCTTTTTCTGCTTGTCATGACGAGCAGAAAAGCACCTTTAGGCCACTAAGTGTCAGAGAAAAAAACCAATCACATCTCATAATGAAGAATGTGTCAATATGAGACAAATCACGCAATATTTGTGAAATGTAATGTGGTTAGAAATCAATGCAGAAGTTGAAAATGGGAATCCAATACATGCATTAATACATCAATCATCATATTTCTGTATACTTTTTGTAAAATGTTTGACATTTGTATTACAATTTACACGGATATGTGCTTAATTATATATGATAATCTGAAGCTATAAATTCTTCAGAAACAAAAGGCAAGCAGGTAGAGAAATGTAGACGTGTATTCATTGTTTTAACTGAGCCTTTTTGGAGAGATCAGCTTACTAAACAAATGAAACAAGAGTAAACTCTCAGTTTCCAACTCAATACAAAATAAAGATAAAAGATTTAAAATGTCACTGAAACTAATTTGTATTGATGATAAGTACTAATAAGTACAGCACATCAACAACAACTCTAGCCTGCCACTAGTACACTATATTCAGTTCAAACTGCTACAGATACAGTGACATTTCCATTGGTCGAGTGTTTTTCCACACGTGTGGCGCGTGGCACTGGGATGATCCACCCTGCTTAAACCGCTTCATATCTCGTACTCCTAAGGACATGAAGTATCAGCTCAGGAGAGCATGAAATTGAGTTTAGAGACAAGTGGGAGTAAGTGATGTTTTCATGATAACCTAGAGCAAACACCCTGGCCATTAGCAAGTTAACAAGCCAAACACTCTAATAAGCTCAGCTTTTTCCCTTTGCTTTGTGTACGACTCCAGAGCACTTATGGGGTTTAATGATGAACAGAGGTAATGGCTGGATTGCAAACAGACAAGGATGCAGCCACGGGGCAACTGGTGGTCTGAGTATATCCCTTTGTTTCCCAACCGTGGAATTTGTGGGAAAGCATACAGAGGGGACCTGGTAAAGAGGTTTGTATGTTAATAAATGTCTGCAGCAGTGTTTAAGGCAACATCGTCTCAGGGACATGAATTCATCAGAGAGTACAGTTTACATATGCACCGTCAGACTTTGATTGAAAGAAAAATGAGAAGGGACATGCTGGCTAATAAAATACAACAGAAAGCACAGGATTTACCTTTGCCCTTAAAGTGGAAAGTCTTTTATTTAGCTTTGTGTTTTGTATTTATTCTAAATTAACAAGGATATGGGAGGAAAAATCATTGGGATTTAATTTCCTATCTCCTAAGAGAGCCTTCAGAATGTGAATATGAATGATGAGCATTCATCCAAAACAAACAAATCGTCAAAGTGTGATTTAGGAGCGAGGGCTCTGGAGGAATCCCTCAGGGGCGCCCTGTTCCAGCTCCGGCTCCAGCTTCATTCCCCCTGGGCCGGCAGTCAAGTATGAAAAGATAGCAGCTGGCGTATCAACGTCCCGTGCGCCTGGGACTTCAGGGCAGAAGCCTTAGAAAGTTGAACTCACCCATTTGCTGCCTTAAAGTCCAAATTAAATTACTCAAAGTCTGACAGTAAAAAAAACTAAAGAATAAGTTGTTTCAAATAAAGCAAGTCACATCAAACCCATGGGTGTACATCCTGCTGCTGATATCATGCTCTGTCAAGTCTCTTCTTCACAATGAGTGCAGCTGAGGTCAATTCTTCGATATGTCAGAGACTGTCAGGACCATTTCATCCCATAAGTTCTCATTGATGTCCATTTTCATCCTTTGCATGTACATGGCACAGGCACAAAACCTCCTCTAGTGTGGCCGTCATGAGAATTGTTAATATCAATATATTCACAATGGCTCAGCTCCTCTGTTGTAGCATGAACAAAACAAGAAGCTTACAGTGCAGGAAATGATGGGTTCTGGAAAGCTTTTCACCATACAGTAATTACAGCTCTGCAAGGGAGATAATGATGTTGAATGGACCTCAAACAAAAGACTGGACTCAGAGCTTCACGTTCTAGTGGTGCTTTTCAGATGAAATATTGCCCGCTTGCTGCAGTGGCGACAATAAAATCCCATCTCAACTGGCCTGCCGCCTTTTCGGTTACTGAAGTCAGGAGACTGAGGATGAGGAAGAATCTGTGCTTTTATCTACACTGACATTCTTACTGAATTAATAATTAATACATTCATCAATTAATGGCATAACAGTTCAAAATTCACGCAGCACTTATTACAGCAATTATTTTCTCTCCCTTTTGATTTCTTACAATTAACAAGATCAGAAATTGCTGATTCCCATCGCTTAAATGTGTGTGGGCCAGTCACTGAGGGGACACTACAGATAAACACAGGACATCATAATTGCTATTTACAAGAATTTAGTTTACGTGTTTCCTGTTTTGGTGGTTGGATCTTCCCACAAGTTTGACAGCCAACATAAAAAAGAAACTCTTATTTGCCAGAGCAAAAAAACACTTAGCCCAGCAACAAATATGGCTTCAAAAAGTAAAAATGACATACAACATGACCAACCACAGGTCAAAACATACTTTGAGTCCTTCAGTAAGGGCAGCTGCTTGACATCAGTCAAAGTCAAAATGCTGACATACTCTGTGTTACACATTTTATGTTGCTGTCTAAAAACTGTTCACACATAAGGTGAAAACAGGCAGCAGAGTCACTGTCAGGCACATAAAGTGCTGCTTTGTGTAAGTGACGTCTGTCCGCTCTGAAAAGACGCACTGACAGAAATATGCTTCAAACTGATGTGTCACCAGTCTGGTTTTTTACACATCACCAAAGGAACGTTCCACACAAACCAGAAGCTTAAAAAAAAAGCAAAAAAACTTTGCTTCAATTCTGACATGGAACAACTTGATCTGACTGAGAGAACTGTGGTACTCTGGTTTAGGAGCTTTTCAGGCCAGAGAAAGAAAGGAAGAAATACAATCTGATCTCCTGCTTCAACAGGCAATCCCTCTACTTTGCTTTATGTCATCCATTGTACTGCATTATCTTTCACTGAAAGCAGCTAATCCTAAAAGCAGGACTAACTGAGCTGTTGAAATAAGCCATCTCACTCATGATTGAGACTTTCCCTTTTAGGTGGAATGGGTGGCCAACTCCACTTAATGTCCTTTTATTAAGGCAGTAAAAAAAAACTTTACTCTGAAAACAGCTGCCTGCTGCTGCTGAAAACAACGCTATGAGAGCTAACAGAGGTTAGAGTGAACCAAAACAGTTAAGTCAGCTCAACGATGAGCTGAAACTCTATATAGCTGTATAAAGCCGAGGGGAGCGGCAGATTCAGGTGATAATTCTCTGTAGGTTCATCATTATGGGCGACCCCTTTCACATTACTTTCATCTTGTTATTTGAGCTGTTGTTATTATAAAAATATCGATTATAGCTGCTTTAAGGTGTGGATCTGTAAAGGCAGCCTCTCTCAGTCTCTACACATCTCTGTTAAAATACCAGCCATGTCTGTAGATCTGCATTCTCATTTTATTATCTATATTATGAAAGGAGTTAGTCAATGAGACCTGTAAAACATGACCCACTGCATTATCTGGGTAGTCAAAACCTGGCAACCAAATTGTCTGTTACACTGAACTCAACATCTGCCATTACATAATCTGCATAACAGACTGTTCTGCCTAAAGTGGTTAGAGTTCCACAAAAAGATCCTATTTTAGGCCAAATAAAAGGAAGGATTAGAACAAAGCAGGTGAATCCACAAATGAACTGTTCAGAGAACATTTAGAAGCTTTTTTGTAAACCCCAAATCTCTTAACAGGTTGCAAAAAGTAGACATCCGCAAATGCACATTCTAAATTAGAAAAACAACACACTGTATGTATAGTCTCTGTCATGATTCATTCCCACGTGTTACATAATAATTTGAAACAAAGACAGTAAATGGCTTTGCTGTCAGTGTGTGTTAATCTGGCTGTTTCAGCCGCAGGTTGGCTTTAGGCTATCCAAAGGATTACCGAATTGCCCATATGGCTACTCAAAGACAGAGACAGAGACAGCGACAGAGAGAGAGACAGAGCAAAGCAGGGTCCTGGCATTACTACATCCAGTGGTGAATGAGCAGCACTCATGCACAGTCACAAACACTCTCCACAGCTCCAGGGCACGCAGTGTGACACAGTCCTGCCAGAGATGAATTTAACAGCTCTGCTTCTCTTTTGTCTACTCTGCATAACCACACACACACACGCGCAAACCCACTCTTATTCCTACCTTATTCGCCCTTGCCGTGTGTATGTGACACAGATGTTTAATGGGTCCTGGAGCTGCACATTTAGATTAATAGTGAACTCACTATCTAACCACAGCTCAATAACAAATCTTTTGAAAGACTGAACTTTTTCTTCATATCTATAATCTAACATTGACATACCAGAAATGTAAAAAAACAAAAAAACAAAAACATTTTTGCCATTCAAATCATATACCAAGATGTATACCCCCTACAAGATACTATAAACAGTGTTGACCTGCACAGTTTTCAAACAGGGGAAACAGTGACGCTCCACTGTTCAGGCTGCAACATGCTACTCATTCTTCAAGTATTTAATTCACCAAATTTCAAGGTCAAGCTCTCTTAAGGTCCCATCCATTCATTAAAACACCTGTTTTAGAGTTAAGTTTTGGAATAATGAAAGATTTGCTCTATTTGCTCGAGCAGCGCCTTTAAAGGAATAGTTCAACACATTTTAATATGACGCTACAGCCAGCAGCTATAAGCTTAGCTTTGTATAAAGACAGGAAACGTGGCGAACAGCTTGCCTGGCTCTGTCCGAAGACAATAACATCCTGCTACCGACATCTCTAAAGTTCACTAATTAACACATGGCTTGTTTCATCTGTACTAACAGAAAAGTGTAAAAACAACAGCGAGGACCAGTAACATCCACATTGAGCATCTTCACCAGTTGATAATCCATTCCAAGACATGGAAATAAAAGAGCAGCGCTGTTTTAAAGAGTAGAGCTAGCCTTAGTATTATATCCACATAGTGAATGTGTCCATCCGGAATGAGGCATTTTCCAACGCAACCTGTAACGGAATTACAACATAAGATTGTTGTTAGAATAAATGCTAAATTTAGCACTGGAAGCAAAGCTAGCTGTTTGGGGGAGGAGTTTAGTAAACAGTAGTATTATATATTAGTAAGAGTCTCTTCTGAAAGCTGGGACCTCTTTAAATACTGGATGGTACTTTAAATGCAACAAAATCTCTTGTGTCACTATTTAATTCTGGAACAAAAAAAATTGTTATTGTTAATATTATTGTGTGACAAATAAAGGTAAGGTCGAAGGTGATGCACAATAGAGACAGTTGGGGTGCATGGCAGTGATGTTTTTTGGTATCGTCATTTCTGGTATCAATACGTTTTCAGTGCTATAAATGACATTTAAGCAGTAAAAGACATTTCTGCATCAGCTAATGTGAGTATGACGGTGGGCTGGATGTTGTGGGTGGCAGGTACAAAGAGGACCTCCATCATGTCACCCTGCTGGTCTTTGTGGTGATGTGCGCAGTGCAAACGTCAAAATGAGTCTCCTGACATCAAATGAAGGGCAGATTTGAGAGTGTGTCACCCTCTCTTTTAGGTCTTCCTCTGATAAAATTCTAATTAACTTCAATACTGGGTGATAAGTGAGGACAAGGGGTTTGGGAGCAGAGGGGCGGGGGGGTAATGGCGGTAAAAGATGAGGTAGGGTCTGTGATGAACTCTGTCAGTTTGTGACAGACAAGCATTGCAGTTCCCATCTGTGGACTTGCACACCTGTCCAACACAACCAGTGTGCCTGCTGCTGCTGCAACTCATTAAGTAAAGTCTACTTTTTTCAGTGTGACTGAGTTGGACTGTAAGTGACATGCAACCAAATATGCTGCATCTGCTTCTGTCACACATCTGTCTTCCTGTCGGGATAATGTTTGAACAGATGAAGCATACTGTGAGGTAGTGCAGCTTCAGTGAATGGGAGTAGTACTACAGAATCAAATAGAAAATGCCAGTATATCGGGCATGTGGATAAATTTGATAGTATTTAGTCTCAGCAAATTATTGTTCTCCTCCGTTCTTCTTCCCCTGCTTGAAACGCACAATAACACCAGATAAAGAGTGGGAAATGCTTAACTAAGAATCAGTATTCCAGCTCATGCTCAGCTATAGAACTGAAGCAGGGTGAATTAATATGAGGACAGAAAACATGGTCCCCTGTTACTCCAGGCATAATGCAGTCTCAAGCATATCAGGGTGCCCCAGCTGTGACCATGCAGTCTTATCGTTCCAGAGCCATGTAACACTTTCTACACTCCTTGCTTTTCCCTGCCGACTGGAAAAGCAACTCCAATGCATCTTGTTGCCAGCGATAGCCTACTTTCCCCTCCTCAGCCACTAAGTCGAGGAACGAAAATAAATCGGAGTGCTCTTTAAGGTCATGGCGAGAAATCACAGATGTTCTTGTTCCTGATCGTAACATGGCTGCATGGAGTGTTCCTGCACGCAGAGGAAGAAAGATAAAGAAAAGCTTTCTTTTGTTTCCCTGCATTTGGATGAATAATGCTCTTGTTGGACTGTTTCCATGCAGAGACACTGTTCTTTTGAAAACACAGGAGAAAAATGTCTTCTTTTGTCAAAACGGTAACATTAGAGCTGAAGAAAGGAGGAGAGGATTGCTCATGATGAGTCATGTTTAATGATCATATACAGGGAACTAGCCTGCTCTTGTGAATGTGCCATATTTACAGACTACTTTAAGCCTTCAGTCAACAAATGAGTCTTATTTTTTAAAAAACAACACACCTTTGCTTTAAGGTTGAATCCCTTGAGCTTTGCCCTTTTGTGAGTCAGGGATTAGAGTCAGCTTTCATAATGAGGACAAGTAGGGATCTAGGCTGATCATTTCCTCATTGAACAAAAGGTCACAGATCAATATCTCTATACTAAAATTTTTTTCATGTCTGCGGATGAGGAGGTAATTATCTGTTGATAATCAGTAAATGATAGCCACCTGTGCCACCCATGAAGGACACGTAACTGGCATGTGCAATGTAGAGGTTATTGCACAGGATGAGCACTTGTATTTAACGTATTCACTACAGGTAGCACCAACAAGAAATGCAACTGCTGCAACCTGATAATGTTTGTGTCAGAGTGCAAAGTACAAGCACAAAGGGGCACATGCATAAACCTGACAGATAAGACCACCGTTTGGTTTTAAGATTGGCTCTAAAATAAAGAATTAAAATAAATGCCAGAACCGAAGAGTGCATATGGATTACATGCTGCTGAGCAAAAATCGATACACTTCTTAGTAGCCACTATGGCCTTGCATGATAGTGGACAATTTACTTTCACACCATATTCAGCTTCACCTATTAACATTGTCAACTGATTTCCAATAGCTGCAGATATGTGCTATAATTAAGCCTGGAGAGCCATAATTGCCAAAGTAATCACAGTTTTCTTGAATTACATTACTGTAAACGTTACTTTCACAGTCAGGTGATATGTCTCTGTATATGTGAAACCAGTGCCTCGTCACATTTTTTCATGTTAAAGATTCTCTACTGAGAATTAAACAGATGCTATCTTGAATGGAGAATAGTCTCCCAGATTCATCTTGAAGTTCTGGAAATTTACCGGTATACTTAAAATCTTTTTAATTGAAAATATTTAATTGAACTTATGCAGGCACTTGGAGCCGTACGTATGGTGCCTGCAAGCCATGGCAACAGGTCTGGTGAAACAGTGTCTGCAATTACATGACTAATTATAGCATCAGTTTGAGCTGCAGGTGAATTAGTGCCTGATGACTGCTTTAAAGTGTGAAAAGCATTCCCTCCAAGTGGCAAATGGCAGGAGGTGCTGCTGTCTGAGATGTCTTTAATCAAACAGTGTCTACTTGTTGGTCAAAAGCGAGTCAAATATGTGGTTTGTTCTGAAAGAGAAAATTAATTTTAAAAAGCACACATTGTGCCAGTCTGTCAGCAAAGCTACTGATAGAGCTCACAGCCATAATTCAATGTCACTTATGATTAATTTACACACTAAACCACAAAATATTCCTTAAGACGTTGTGCTTATACACTACTGTGGCACAATTCCAAGGACACAACACCTCTACTTCTCATAAAGTATGTAATGTTAAATGACATGCAAGCAACAGCAGCGATCATCCAGCTGCAGTCTCTCTTGGTATAAATCTTAGAACACAGTGCCCCCTTCTGGTGCTTCAAAGCTACATCTAAGCGTGAAAGAAAATCTTAAAAACACAACTGTGATTTGGAAATGGAGCATGATTATTGGACTCACTCCTGTGTGTTGATTGTAAAGGTGAAAAGTCACCCACATGGGCCTGACTGGAAGTCGCCTGAAAAATGTGAAATCTTTCCTTCCAGTGGGAGAGCATTAAAAAGGAGCTTACAGTGAGCGGTTGGAGTTAGGAATGACTTTTTGATGGAGGGTAGAGCAGGCATATCTAAGCTCTTCCATCTGGGTTCCATCTCCTTTCAGACCCTATTCTTCTGAGCAGCCAAGCATACTGTTTCTCTGTAAGCCCAGCGCAGGCGCGCGCACACACACACACACACGCACAGACACACACACACACACACACACCATTCGATTCTCCACGTCAAAGCCTTCCATAAAGGCTGGTTGTGGCCTTGGCTTTGGAGGAAAAAGATGGGATACTTATCCTGAAAGGTTTTATATTTCTCAGCCCCTCGACTCTGCTCGGCGCCATTCAGGCCGTGCTTGTTGTCTAAGGATTAAAATCTCTCTCTCCCGAGAGGGAGCCAGGGAAAATCTAAAAAAGGAATCTAAGAATTTGAGATGTCTGCCTCGGGGGGGCTGTCTGTGCTTCACCTCAAGAATAAAGAGTCAATTTTGGCTCGGTCCAACTTATTCCCATATATTTCTTCAATTTAGCTTATTCATATTTATGGGAAATGAAGACAATTTCTTACCTTGCTGTTTAAATGCATTTGGGAGCTACAAACTGAACGATCAGGAGTGTCCCTACTCGTGTGAATATTCAATGTATGTTTATGCAGATATGATGTCACGAAACAGCTAATATGACGGAATACATTAAGAAAATAGCTTATCAAAGTGTAATCAAATGTAATGCATGCGCACGGAATGAAATATGCATGATAAATTGGCTTTGGAGAACACAGAGCAGGCAGGTCCTCTGAACCTTTGCACAAAAGCTCATTGAAATTCCTTTCATTATGACTGAGGCACTACAGAGAAACAGAGAATGAGAGGGACAGACACAGAGAGAGGAGTCTAATGATTTCTGATTACAGAGGCAGGAAAAGCCTTGCATCACATATACTGGAATATCATTACAAAGAATTATGCAATTTCACTGTTGAAAAAAGTAAACAATAAATGCACGAGCAGAGCATTTAGTCATTTTATTAACAAATGTTACTGTTTGCCTCAATGCCATTCAGTATGATATATTTGTCACACAGAAACCTGCTTATGTGTACAATCCTCCATCTATCAGTGAAAACTCCAGACAAGTGCTATCCAAGCAGGCGGTTTTAAATACATTTTGAAAGTATTCTAACAATCTTAATTACTTCTCCCTGTTACAAACGAAAAGGCACATAGACATGATAAGAATACCTTGGTTCGACAAACGTGTTAATACCACAAGACTCAGCGGAAAAAGAAGCATGAGCGAGAGGAGATGATGCTGCAGGGTTCCTTAAAAACTCTCTTAATATCTCTAGAATCTGTCTCAGCGAAGGTCATTACAAAGATCTGCCTCAATAATCTTATAGACAATTTAACGTTTTGACTAGTTTTGTGGCTAAAACATTTAAAAACTCTGGTGCATGCAGAACCCTTACACTTTGTACAACTGTAATACTTAATATCATATAAACACATTAAAGTAGATAACTTTGCTTTGCAAGCTTACCCTCTCAATCACACACTGAAAAAACACAAATATAATTCTCATCAGCGAGTGAACGGAGATTTTTTAGAGTAATAAATGGAAGTATGTCCAAACCAAGTGTCCCAGCTATTTTCAATGGCTTCAATGTTCACTTTTATGTTCATGGGTTGTTGTCACAAGTAGTTTCTTCATCAATCTGCTGGAGTACAGTGATGTCACATAGCGGTTGGCTGGCCAGCTAAAAGAAAACAAATAGCAATATTGCATTTAAGGAAAACCGGGGAACAACACATCATCACGGTGATCAGGTTGATTGTGTACTCACTTTTGAATCGCATGTAGCAGGAGTTACAGTAGAGCTGTTTGTTTCGTATTCTGACTTCAGCCCCGGCTTCTGATCCTCCGAGGTCAGACTTACAGTCGATACACTGAGGAAGTTTAGGAAAGGGAGGAGTTAAAGAGCTACTCAACCGATTTAAAGCTAGACCAAAGTGTCCAAGTCCAAAGGCGGAGGGATGAGGACAGACAGAAGCCCCTTGATTGTATTTATAGAAAGAGAAAAATGAAGGAAACTGAATAAATGAGAGTCAAATGTCAAAGACTGGCAGGATGGATCACTGTTCAGATGCAGGAGACCAAACTCAAGTGAAGACCAAAGTTCCAGGAGTTAAACGTTGGTAGAAAGAAACAAGGTGAGGGGTTGATTAGTTTGGCTTGCAGGTTTTGGCACAGAAAATCTACTTTGCTCAGCTGTAAAGGGATCAGGACCTTGAAATTCACCAGGATTTACCAGGTTAGTAATAAAAGAAAAAGAGTCTGGAGTGATCAGGTTAGTTTTTGAGGATCGGTCGTGCTGATGATGTGCTCCGGGGGCCAACAGGAGCCCAGCTCTCACCTTAAAACAGCCCAAATGATAACAGAGCCCAAGGGACTCGATGATCATGGCTGCTCCCTTTCCCAGCGGGGCGTCGCAGAACGTACAGATTTTCTTGCCACTCACTGACCTGGATTACAGAATGCATAGCTGTGATTTGAGAGTTGAGCACACATGCATAACGCATGTATGTATGCACACACACACACACATTCACACCGGTATACAACGGGGTTAAACTGATAAAACATTTGTTTGCTAATAAATTTTTAAATATTAACTTTGGATGAGGGCCAATCTTGTCCCCGCCTAAAATGGAACAGAAACTCCTTGATGACCATAGCGCCATTAGAACATTCTGTAAAATATTAACTGATGTCTCTGCATTTTCATTAATAAGATGAAAATTATGAAGAAACAATGATTATTTATAATTTAGACATGGAAACAATTAGGCAAACAATATTGGTTGAGTAGCTTAACTCTTATCAGAGCCAGGCTGTTGCTTCACAATACATGAACACAGAAACACACAAACTCAAAAAAATCAAACTGGGAATCTGCAAACAAGGACTGTGCAGAATAGTCTGAGCATAACCTGTCAGATAAATGTCACATGACACAATATCATATGAAACAGCACATTATAATATGTTCAAAAGTAGAACAAGTGAAAACAATTCATGTTCAGTTGCCCTTTCCCATCACTCCCATCCAAAGTCATGGTCTAACAACACCACCTGAGACCCAGTATACCAGTGAGAGGTTAGAGGCAGCTTGTTGGGGATGTTAAGCGAAGCAGCGTTATTGATTTTACCTGCTCCGCTGCTGAGGGGCGCCTGTCTCAGATGTGGGCTCTGGAGAGGTGGTGGGTGATGGAGAGGAGGGTGAGGGGGAAGGCGACTGCCGGGACCAAGGGGACGAGGGGGTGCCTGCCCCGCCTCGGAGGGAGCTCATGGAGTAGGAGGAAGGCAGAGTGGAGGAGCCGGGCCGCTGGGCCCCTGACCCGCCACCGTAAAAGGAAGTGCTGCCGGAGAGGGCAGAGTGAGGCCGAGTGTAGTTTTGGACGTAAGAGTTACTTCTGGGTGTCCATGAAGAGCGCCAGGAGTTGTAGGAGGCATCCAAGTTGTCAAGAGACTCGCCTCTGCAAAGCCAACCCACGCCACACTCAGTTAGCCGGTTAGTAGGCATTTAAAATGTCTGGCTACCAATTGTACCTGAGGCACTTGTTTTTATGTTCAAATATTTACTAATGGTCAAACCAAATTTGCCATGGCAAAGTCAGAGTGGTAGCCAGACTAATAAATGCACACGACATAAGTTATCAGGATATTAGTGAACAACCACCATCACACAGAGGGTTAGACTGTACCTGCGCATGGGTGGCACGTCGGTCTTGCTGGCGGCGGCGGCGTTGGCGGAGCGCTGGCGGATCCAGCTGTTGTCTGTCAGCAGCGGAGTCTTCTTCTTCATCTCGTTTAGGATCTGCTGCCGCTCTGCCTCTGCCTGCGACGCGGGCTGCTGGCCCTTCTTCTCACCCACTCCGCTGCCCGTCACTGCACCCAGAGAGGAGAGATAAGCTAAACATGATGCTGGGTGAAATGAAAGAGTTTCTGGGAAGTCAAAAAATAGATCACTGCTGGCAGAGAAATTGGAAAAACTGGTTGATGTAGATACAGAGTTTCCCCACTCTGGTTTGATTAGATTATTGTTTTAAGTACAACTAAATTATGGAAGCAAAAATGCATCGACCTGAGAGAGAAATCACGCTGCAATCCATGATTTAATTGTTTTTGCTGCATGTAATTTTCTGGTTAGCTGACTTGATTGATTTACATTTGGCTGTTAATCAAATAGCTGAAAGCTTTGATTCAGTGAAATGTCATAATTGACTGATCAGCTGATCGACAGGGACGACCCCTGAGAGCAGATAGGCTGGGTTTCAGATTGAACAGAGATGGCGGAGGATCAGGGGCCGAGCCCACCTCTCTCTGGCTCTCTGTATCTCATGGCATTGAGGATGTTTCTCCTCTCCATCTCCAGCTCTGATGCAGCCCTCTTACTCTGGGCCTGTTTGTCACGTGCACTCCTCAACTGCTCTTCCAGCAGCCAGTGAGCCATGCCCCCCGGCTGCACATGCACACCTACAGTAGAGTACAGCCCACATATGTGTGTGCAACAACATTTGTACATGGATTCATTTAAAAAAAACAAACAGGCATCCAATCCACTGCTTTTTTCATTTAAGGTAAACTATAATAGAGCTGAATTAATGGAGAATACAGTAAATCAAGAAAACTGACCTTTCCACTGAGGTTTTTCCTCTTCATCAAGCTGGGGAGATGATTTAGATTTCATCCTGTCAACAAAAGAAAATACCTGTTAGGGCCTGATTAAAAAAAAAAATGAAAGTAATCATACTTACAGTAGCTCATTTTATAGAAGCCACAGATTTGACAACCTATACCAACATAAAATAGTTTGACATGTCCAATACCACAGTGAAAACCATTTTTTCTTTTAATGGTTATATAGGGGAACTGCTGATTGCAGGCCAATCACAGGTAATTCCCATGTCAGCTGGAGACCTAACCCATTTGCTGGAGGACTTCCAATTTCATGACCCTGAATCTATATAAAGAGACACTGTTTGAATGATTTGTTTCAAATGGAGCCACCAAGAAACAATGCAGTAAATACCTGGACGCATCAGCTGCACAGTAAAAATGTGCCAGCTTTGTTCTGCACTGAGAAACATGTTGAAAATATAACAAAAGAGCTTCAAAGACACACATCAATGAATGAATAAGATACATTATGTAGCTACTGTAATGTTACCTGGTGTATGTGTTTTTAGGTTACAGTAAAACATGATGACAAATTGTTCCTGTTTGTTAGAAACTGGGGTTGGTGTTTGGCAGGATTATATGCTTGTGAGACACTGTTTTGGCAGATTTGGTACAATTCAGGCAAGAACAAACTGTGTTGCCAAGAAAACTCCTGGCGCAGAGAATAAAGAACCCAGAAAAGGTGAAAACATTTATGCTTTATAACACACTGTAATATAGTTGTAAGCAGATATGAGGACACTTCTAAGTGCTTATTAAAGTAACTATTTTATATTATTACAACTGCATTTTAATATATTGCCATTCATCTGTTTATACAGTGACCCCCACTTATGGGTGCCCACAGGAGGCGTTATAGTTGTTGGCAAATACATTAATAAACATTTACATCTACTAACAACTACAATCTAGTGTTTGAAACCATTTATTAATTGTTTATATACTCGAAGAATGTGATGTTAGAACTGGTTTTATTAGTGCTAATAGCTGATTAGCCCAATATAGAGAGAAGCATTATACTTTAAAGTATGACTTTTTGACATATGCACACATGATCCCTCCTGTACTAACCTGTCTGTATAGGACAGTGGAGGCTGCACATTGGCAAAGCCATGGGGCCCACCAGCCCTGTTGTGAAGGTTAGTGTGTAGAGAGCGGTGGGACGAGGGGTTACAACACAAAGGTGGAAGACAAAGCACATGCAGACACATTAGTTGCACTTCTGTTAATGCACAGACAATAAAGCAGGTTATGTTTTATGTTATTAGGAACATGATGGACAGATGAGGAGGACATGTGAGTGAAGTGTGAGGATAGTAGGAGGAGCAGTGTCTCTACTGACCACTGCTGCTGCTCCAAGGCTCTCTCCCTCTCTCTGCGCTGCTGCTCTGCAGCTTCTTGCCGCCTCCTCTCCTCCTCCTCCTCCTCTCTCCTCCTCTGCCATCTCAACTGTTCTTCCTCCCTCCTCTTCCTCTCCTCCTCCTCCTGCCTTTCTTTCCTCTTTCTCTCCTCCTGGAGACGCTGTAGCTCCCGCTCCTCCACCTCCCTCTTCCTCCTCTCCTCGGCCTGCCTCTGGCGCTCCTGCTCCTCCTTCCTCTTTCTCTCTTCCTCTTCCCACGGAGGCGAGGTCGGCTGGCTGACAAGAGAGGGGGGCGAGTGTGGGCTGACGCTGTGGCTGTTCACCTCCAGGCTTTCAGGCTGCCGGAGTGAAGGAAGGACAGAAAAGAGGAAGCATTTGACACATGACGGCATGAAGTAATCTTGGATTGTGTAGTTTAGTTTTTATGTTGGATATCTTGTGTTTCTTTGCCTTCTAACATCTTGGGACCATATTGGGAATAAGTGTTCTCCCTTTAACATGTTATGCTGTTGCTTTTTTCCCCCCAGTGTCTGATAATCCATAAAATCAATCAATCAATCAATCAACCAATCAATCAATCTGAACCTTTATTAACCTCCAGGAGGAACTGCAACTACAGTGGAGGAGGTGACAAACCAGCGATGTGTTTGGAAACTCCAATCAAAGGGGAGTTTTTGTTGCAAAACTATGAGCAGGAAAGATGTCTGCCATTATAGTATGCATAGCCACACATCATGTGACCTCGTGACTGGACTTGGTTCTGCTCTCACTTTCGCTGTCTTTCATGTGAAATGGACCTGCGTTTTAAAAGCCAGAAACACCAGTATGCCTGGCCAACTAACTGCTGCATAATTATAGCAATTTCCACAACACACGTCTCTAACACTATCAAAGCACTTTGGTACATTTAGATAATTTAGTGCTATGAGTCAGAACTTATTGCCACCTTTTAATGCTCTTCAGCTGTTTCAAGTATTAGCCCATAATTCTATACAAATTAAAATACTTTTGTTACCTCTTGTTGGTCTACGCTATTTGCAATATCCTGCTGAGCCTTCAGCCACTCCTCCTGCAGTTTCTCCTGGTCGCGCTTATATTTCTCCTGGATGGAAACACAGGGAGAGAGGGCAAAGGGCATCCCGTTTAATGACATGCATGCACACAGTTGCAGGCAAAAAAAAAATCTAAAAAGAAAAGAAAACTTACAAATACATACAAATCTATGGTTGATGGTTAATTATATGACCATACTGAGCAGTGGGTAAAGTAGTAAAGCATAAATAGATATTGTAGTTGTAATATTTTCAGATAATTCCAAGTTCACCTACATGTTATCTAACATACTGAAAGTTGATAAACCTAGAGAAGCTTGCCCAGGGCTGGTAGTCTCCCTGGCACATCATAAAATCAGGCCGTGCATCCAACAGGGAATACGACTGGAGGAGTAACGAGCCTTCCCGGCTACATCAGCGCTCCTCTTGGACACCTTTGATCTCCATCCAGAAATAGACCCTCAGAAAAATGTTTTGACAGGATTCTACTACATTTAAGTTGGATACTCGACAACTGCTTACTTTCAGCTGCCAGAGCGCTCTGTAAAGTTTTTTTTTGTTTTGAGCCTATTAGGAGCAGTCTACATTGAATGTGAGGACTTCCTATGCTTACCTTTCAAGTTCTGTTCTGTCTCATCGTCAGATGGGGCACACAACAGATTTCCAGATGGGTATGTCAGATCAAATGGATTGTGAGGCTGCTTCATTTGGCATTTTCAGTTTTTAATAATGGACTATACACTTTTTACACTCAGGCTAAAACTACAACAGCCCTTCAACAAATGCACCCAGTTTTTGATTTAGAGAAGTGTTGACTCAACTTCATGGTCATTTTGGTGGGTTTAGTTTTTGGTGCTGTTGAATTGTAAGGCATTATACTGAGAGGTGTTTCTTATATTTTGTCTGCCATGTTTATACCAGTGAGTGCAGACCAAATATTAGAATACTGTATTATTACTGTAATATTTAAAACAAATAGGAATATGGTCCTAGTCTTCATCAGAATTATTTATTCTGACTTTATTGTAAAACGCAAGGAAATGGAAATGTGTTTTTTTTAACGTGGCTCACACAGATACACATAATATGAAAACAAACGCAAAAAATACACTTTGCATCAATACTTGTACGTTTATTGATATTTTATATTTTCACTCCTACTTTGTACTGCAACTGCTGCACAACAATTTCACTTGGGAGAAATAAATCTTGTCTTAAAAAACGTTTCCATTCTCAGACTTTTTATTCTATGTTTTTATGGCTTCAGTAGTATTTTGTTGTCTTATCGACCTCCTTGAGTGTCCATTTAACAGCACCACAAACTACAGAATCAACCCCCTGGCAAACTGGCAACTCGGTGTACTGTAACATCACTGCTACATGAGTATGCCTTAATGTACCTGTAGGAGGCGCTCCTGCTCCTTCTGCCATTTCTCTTGTCTTCTGCGTTCTTCTTCGGGGTCCCAAGACCAGCGGCTGGAAGACGGAGTGATTGAAGGAACAGGTATCTGCAGACAGAGGAGACAGACATGCAGTATAAATGTACATACTTGTACATTCCTGAAGTCATCAAACTAACTGATGCAACTGAAGAATCAGCAGGCACACCTGGAGTTTACTAGCTGTGGTTTCCTATCACCTCTACCTGCTCCTGATGATGGGTTTAAAGGAAAGCTTGAAAATGAAATGCCTCCGCCCATTTCCATTTTGGGAATGACTCTACTCTTATACTGCTAATACAAGGCAACAGCATCACATCAGCCATCAACTGACGTACTGGCTGACTTTGTGAAGTCAAGTCATGTCAATTTGGTCTATAAAGCCCGAAATCACAATTTTGTCTCAGAGGGCTTTACAATTTGTACAACATAGAAAATAATTTATCCTTAGACTCTTGAGTATTTATACTTTTCCATTTTCAAAGATACATCAAAATGACGGCTCCCTGTAATCATAGTTGAGTAACTGGGCGAACAAAGGGTGCAGAGGCAGAGTGAACCAGCATCTAAAGTAAACTAGTAATGCAGTCCTTGTGAGATTCTTGATAATGGGTCTGGGCTTTGTAATAACTTTCAAAGATGTTGTCATGCTATAAGAGCAAACGTATCACAGACAAAAAGCGTCCTTTATGTGTCTGATAATACTACTCACATCTGGCATTGCAGACTCTGGTCCTCCTTGAAAAGAAAGAAAATCATCCAGTCAATACGTCTGGCGTGCACAGGCAGAGTAATAGCAATACGAGTTAACCTCGAGGCCGTAAACTGTAGCAACAAAATGTTGACAGGCCTATTAAAGTTTCAACTTGATTTTTAAGTCAAGTACCAATTCATCATTAAAAATTACATTTATAACCACAACAGTAATTGATGTTTTCAACAAGACCCGAGCAACAAAGGTCAAATTTCACCCACTGGAACTTATTGATTCTCTTAATTCAACATCACCCACTTGCTGACATTTACACTGGATGTCAGCCAAATAGTTCTGAATAGGAAAATCAATAAAACTGATTGTGAGGACAGCGAGATCAAACAAACTGAAAGAAAAACACACGTATCAGCAGCATGCATAAGACGCACACAAATACAACGCAGCCAGTCTGAAAGGCTGACATACAGTTCAGTACACGCATGCCAAGAGAGCAACAGGAATGCTTTCAACTTCATGCACAACAACGTGAAAAGTGTAACCATGTGTTAAACCATTAAAAAAATACCACAAATACAACAAGATACAAAGATTTGTATTTGCGGTTGGTACGCTGGCGTAATATCTGACATGCTGTCCAGCCTTTGGAGCTGAATATGTTGGCTTTATACGCAGTTTTATATTTCACTTTGACTTTTTTCTTCACTACTTGTGATAATAAAGTGATGATTTTTCACCTTCATCTTAAAAATAATGAAGCTAAACAACGTTTGTTTGGTTTTGGAATAGACAATTCCCTTAATTTGCCCCAAAATATCACCAGACTCCCTTGGCTTGAAAAGCATGTCAGTGTCCCAGGTGGTACCAAGCGAAGGTGAGGAAGTCACTGCACACTCAACCCTGTTTACCACAAAGGTAGACCAGCGCACTGACACTGGACCCTGAGCCACCTGAAGGAGGGAAGGGGCACAGCACAAGGGTTAAGCTCTGGCACCAGACAAGACAAAGTCAAAAAAAAAACCCAAAAAACAGGAAAGCCCCAAAGCAGAGCCATGGAGGATGCTGTTTGAATCCTGACAGTTCATTATCAATTGATAATAGGGTACTCAATTGAACATGAGGCTGTGACTGATAAGAAACATGCAAAAATCCCTTGGAAATCTGAGGAATTCAGTGAGACAAAAGCACAGAGCACCCAGCCACCAGATTACACAGAAGTCATAATTATTATTAAGAGCCTTGATTCGCTCAATGCTTATTTATTTATTTATTTTTTACCTTTTTCAAAAAACTCTGACCTCCGTTTTAAGTTTCTCATAGATATGGGTTCTGACTCTATATGAGAAATGGAAAACAGGATATAGTGAGGCACAGTAGAGGAGAGAAACATGTTTTCAACAGGGGATAAACCACCTTATATTACTAATATATGAAAAACACATACAGTACATGCTGCTAAAGATGTATCGTAATGCCATGTTTCAGATTATGGCTTTGTTACCTCATTTTGTTACATAACACAGTAAATAGTCATTAATATTATCCACAATAGTCCAGCAAAGATGTTCCTCCCAAAACTAAGTCAACAAAATTACACCTCTTGTGTGTGTTTTTGTACAGAAATAGTCGTCTGGATCAATTTCATAACCTTTCTGATTGTGTGCTCTGCTCTTTACCTTTGTTCCTCATGGTCACCGGCTCCTCACGGAAACCTCCATTAACGCCGTTTGAAGCCGAATCCTGCAGGGAGACATGGCAGGGTGTACGCTCATTAAAGAGGTTGCTAGGCCGGGAACAAAACAGGAATAAAAGTTGATCAAACCCGAGTCAACCTGAGCGGCTCTGGGTCACTTACGATGGCTGGGTGGGCGGGGGCCTCTTTGGATGGCAACGTTTCCCTGGAAATGCGTGAGGTGAGATCCAGGCTGGGGTTGACAGTCTTTGTATCAGTGGAACCTAGAAGTATCGGATGATCCGTACTGGTCAGATTGATGGTCTTATGGCTTTTAAATGGCAGGGAAGGTTGATCTCTGTCCCAGTCTGCATGCAGACAATGTAATGGCAAAAAATAGGATGTGTGTTTGCACATCAAAATCACATGTTTTCTGTGCCTGTGTATTTGTAGTATGCAGTGTGTATATGTGAAACCAAACATTTAACACAGAATTGCCTACTTACATAAAGAACACTATAAAGCAGGGGACAAGGTTGCTGTTATGGTGGTATTATAGAGAGCAGCAGGGTGTGACAGAGAAACCACCTTCCCCAGCCATGCAGCCTATCAAAGCTTTCATAAACCCACACAGTGTTTCTAACAGGCTCACAACCACTGGGCTTCACTAAACTATTTCAACAAGTACTATGTGTTAGTTCAAGTGAGCTACGCTGGGCGGTTTATTATTTCTGTAAGGTGACACTGACGTAGTTGGAACAAGTAAGCCTGTTATACTAACACTGTAAAAACAGCACACTCAGAGGACCATGGACCTGAGCTGGACCTGATCTGGGTTAGTTCTCCACAAGGAAAACACCGCATGGACACAGAGAGGAATGCTAATGAGATAGAAAGGGCAGCAAAAAGAAGAGACAACCAGTAGAAATAAAAAGGAAAAACAGAAGAATTTGGAAAAACAGGACCAAAACTCACACATACAGGAAATAAATACCGTAGAGGTCAACACAATAACAGTCTTCCCTCGTCAGAGGAGAAAAAAAGTTACAGGTCCTTCACCAGCTGTCATGAGATCATTCATGGATGATTTCACAATAGTTTACGGACCAATTTAAAGTGTCAAAACTGTTTAGCAACGCAAGCAGCATAAGTAACACTGTCAGTCCAGGAATGCAACCCTTAAAGTGGTTCAATTCAATCTCCCGCTCTCACACAAACACACACACACACACACACACACACACACTCACTGTTCTTGCCATGACGGCGTATATCCATGACCAGACTGCCCTCCTGCAGGGACTCCTCCATGCAGGACTTCCAGTCTGTGTAGCTCATTTCTGCCACCTGGTGCCCGTTCACCGTCAGCACCTCGTCTCCGGCCTGAAGCTGGCACATCTCTGCCGAGCTGCCTGCACGAGACAAACGCGTCATTAGCAGCAGAGACAGAACCCAGTTCTACCACTGCAGTGACATGGTATCATCACTCATAAGAGACATTATTCTTGCGTGAAACAGTGGTTGTTTTAGTAATTTCACTGAAACTGAATTTACAAGAAATAATAGGAACAGGTAGGACTGACTTCTAATTTCAGTTTTTAGTCTCACCAGTATAATCCTCCACATATAGCATTCAGTTAAACATTTCAAATTCAGAATGTGTTTAATAACAGTACTACTCATTTCTCTTCTGTTGCTGGCTGCATGTACTGAACAGTGGATATGGCCATTGTGCTGTTGCATCAATATTTTGCTTCTTCCTGCGGCTCCTTTTGTAGCTTTTAACTGTTTTTTGTTTGTTTTCCTTAACCTGTCACTTCATTGGTTTTAGAGCATCTCATCAAAGCCAGCTGGCCAACGCTGGCCCATTTACAGAAATGTTGATTAACGTACGTTGTACTTATAAACACAGACATGAAAATATAATGAAACACAATGGCTGATTTGACAAGGTTGACACGATACATACAACAACTATGGTGGAAAAAGTTACACTTAAGTACATTGTAGGTTGAAACCATTATATACAGTCTATAGTTGAAACTGGTGTGACAAAGTTAGATTTCATGTATTGATGTGGGGTGTGTGTGTTACAAGTGTTACTGAAGCCTTTGTAAATTACATGGAAACACTGTAAAGGTGGGAAAATCTCAGTATAAAAAGAGGCTCAGGCCCAGCAGATCTGACCCAGATAGATGCTGCCCTACATAGGTCTGGCATCACCACTGCAATGGACTCGAAACCCTGCTGACAGCTAACCGGCAGTGCCAGGCCGTAAAATATAACAGAGCCTGAGCACTGGTTTCCAATATACTTCCCACTGTACTGTATCTGTGAATACATCAGTCAGTTTTAGTGAGTGAGATATAACCAACAGATCTTTTTCCACTTGTTTTAAGCACTGGGAATGGTAGAGTGTGGCTGACTTGCACACGTTACATTGGAAGGTGAATAAAGCTCCACACCATGCAAATCGAATCCCTTTAAAAGGTATTTCTCTCCGCTGTCTCTGTTGCTACCTGGCTGGATGGACGTGATGCGAGCTCCTGTCGAGTCCCAGGTCGCCTGGAAGCCAAAGTCTCTGCTGCTGTTGGGCTTCTGGTTCAGGCTGATCCGCATCTCGCAGTGGTTCTCCTAGAAACCAAACACCAACACAGGTGAGTAGAGATGAACAACAACTATTCACATACACACAAAACAGCTTCAAGTGCAGAAATGTGGTCCTGTCAGGTTGTGTGTGTGTGTGTGTAGGCCTGCTTTGGCAAGAAAGCCTTGTATTAATCATTTATGGCTGTTGATTAAATTCCACCCTGTTGCTATTCTAATTCCTGCAAAGCAGCACTTAATTATTTTAGAGCAACTTTTACATAAGAAAAGAGTTTGGAGGGAAAATGTAATGATGCATTTGGGTTATTATTTTCCACAAAGCTTAAAATACATTCAGTGACTGTTCACATTGTCAGTATTAAATAATAATTTATTATTTTGCCTTCAATATACAAGCAGTAGGTAACTTGAGTACCTGTCTGGTTTCTTTGCCTGGAGCTGGACTGACCGGCGGCGCTTCACTCTTGACCTGAGGAGGGACAGGTGAGACAGTCTGCGTGGAAGTGATGCTCTTCCCTGTGGTCTCTTCTTCTTCCTCCTCCTCGTCTTCACTGCTGCGGGCCGAGCTGGAGTGAGACTGAGTTTCGTCCTCAGAGGTCATGAACTGGTGGTAGCGGCTCGGCACCGACAACTTCTTTGAACCATCGGCGTCGCCGTTGACACGCTTGTGAGAGTCATCCATCTGTCCGAGACGAATGCAGATTGTCAAAGAATGCAGAGTTTGAGTCTTAAAAATACGAGACAGTAAAATGAACTTGGATAACACAGGGCTGTTGATAACCAAATAATCAATATTAATCTGTAAACGATCTTAGAATGGGGTAAATCAGCTGTTGCCAACTCTTTGAGTGAGTGTGAAACTGTTTCAAGAGTCTTTGCAATCTTCACCTGACAGTCACTAACTGATCTGATTAAGTATAACGTATTTTCTTACATTTACTATAACAGTAATGACTGTGAGGGAGGCTGAAAATAGCAGCCCTGGTAGTTGAGTTAGCGTTATAAAAACACTAGCTTCATCCATTATTCACACAGTAATCAGATCGGACTCTTGGGCAACACTGATGTACTCAAAACAAAAAAAAAAACCTGTACCTGACCAACAAGATTTTTTTACTGCCAAACAAACACTGTCTCCTCCTGCCCTCTAGATGTCCTCCAGCCCCTTGTGCTGCACTGGTAGTTTGTATTTAGTTGTAGAATAGTCTGGTACTCACTGTAAAGGCTCGGGGAAGTGAGGTGAGGCGGGACGACTGGGTCCCGAAGGGCCTTGGCGTGACAACTGAGGTTAGACGTGCGCTATCCGATCTCTGGTAGCTCCTGGGGAGGGAGGCGGAAACCCGAGACACCCCGGGAGGCTTGGGTTCCATTGAGCTGAGCTGTGGTTGTTGTTTGTACAGAGAACCAGAGGAGGGGGCCCCCACCTCAGTCTGTGTGCCCGACAATGGGCTCCTTGGCTCGGGCACCTTTTGCATGGAGTTAGAAGAGGAGACAATGGTTGTGGTCTTCTCTGTCTTGGCTGTGCTAGTGTCTTCTGAGACTGGACTCCTCTGTAAAGGTGCAGCTGCTGGAGACTGGGATCTTTGGAAAGGTCTGTGGCTGGTGGGAGTGATGGTGGTCGTGGCGTCGCTGCCTGCAGTATGGTCTACAATGTCAACTTCCCGTGAGGTGGGAGGGGAAACGGCCCTGCCAGTAGCTGGGGAAGCAGCAGGGGGTTCGTCCTCTTTCAGAGAAGGCTCAGGGGGTTCAAAGGAATTGTAAGGAGTGTCAATAGTGTAGCTCCTGGTAGGAAGTGTTCGGGTACGCGGGGAAATGACAGGTTGCTCAAATACGTCCTCACTGTCAGCCAGGTAAGAAAGAGATCCGAGACGACCACCAATGCTGTTCTTTCCTTTATTTTCTCTGTGGACCGGACAGAGAAGGAGAAGGAGGATGGGATAAAGAGGTAAACAGGGAAAAAGTGGACAGTGATGGGTACAGTTACAGACGAGGATGTAAAGGGAAGCAATTTAGGGAGATGAAGGGTACAAGTGACAGGGAGGAAAATAGAAAGAAGAGCACAGGTTGAAAAGAGGAGGGTAGAGAGGTGTGGGGCAAAAAAAAGGGGAGGCAGGTTGTGATTAGATGCTTAGATTACATTTTCACACTGACTGAAGGCACAATTAGAGTCTCTTTATTCACTCCTGCACAAATATTCCTTTAGTCTCTGTGTTTGATACCAAAAAACTTTTCAGACACTCTTTTTCTTTCATTACCTTAGAAAAGGATCCCCCTCCGTGGGTACAAAAAAGTGTAACAGGGGAACAAATTCAGAGTGTGTTGCTTTTCGGTAAAAACCAGGATCAGAAAATAAAAGAAATTCTACAGCATTAAATTTCTCTTACCTCTCCTCTTGCATCTCCTTGAAGGTCTTGGACCTTCTGCTGCTGCTGCACGTGATCTGCTCTATCTTCTCCCTCTCCTCTTTCTTCTTCACTATATCAGAGTTGACACTCCTGCGCCGGCTCTTCCATTTGCTCAGGTCCTGCAGCGAAAGTAAGCCCAGATCACCTCATGCAGCATTTCATAACAATTCAGCTTGGATCTAGATAAAACGGACTGGTTGTGTTGCATGGATGACTGTACAGTTGAAGGGAGTGAAGTTGGGAAGGAGAGAGAAAGACAAAAAAACAGAAAGGGCTACATTTGAAGGTGTTCTATTTGTGTGCTTTAGGCTCCTCCCGGCTCACCTCCCCTGTGTATTGGGCACTGTGTGACCTAAATGCTGCTTTAAGACGCCATTATTTTGCCATGACACCAATCAGACTGCTGACAGATGTCCAACTGTTACAGACAGTCATATATATATGTGGATAACATTGTATTACTCTTAATCTTTCTACCTAAGAATGAGCACTCGTATTATTAGTGTTTACATTACGTGGTGTTTCCTGCCACAAACACTGTGATTTGGAAATGAGGACAGTCCATAGCCAGAGGGCAGTGCTGCACCAATCAGTGTCTGCCTCCGTCTCTGGCTTCTATCTAAACAGCTCTCTTTTCACCCCGTGGCCACAGACTGCACCACAACACCTGCTCTCCTGAGTGCCGCACAGATCCCATAGATCATGTGCTCACCTTTCACTTCTGTGTTGGGAACAACTTCCGTCTGCCATCTTTGTGCCATCTTTGTGTTTGTCTTGATTCCCAAAACAAGAATGGTGGAGAGCAAACAGATATCTTCGAGTGTCACCTATCAGTTATACTCACATCCTGCCACTTATCCTCACTGTCCTTTATCTGCTCACGATACTTCTGCAGCTCTTCATAGCGAACCTGTCGGATGACGGCGGGGTCGACCTGGATATCGTTTGTTGATTTACTCCTGTGGAAAGAAAGAGTAGAAACATTAAAAAAAAAAAAAACGACCCTGGGCATCAGAAGCTCAAGTGAGAAGTGGTAGTTTGCATATCCGGGCAGACGCTTTACACAAGGTCAAAAAAAGAAGTTAGTAAAAATAAAAAAAAATGTATTCCACTCCAGGAATGCATGCACCAAACTTACCATTGTGTCAAACAAACTGTAGGAAAAAAAACAACATTCAAAACTCAAAATAACTTCTCTCCGCTGATGCTGAAAATAAGATAGATTAAAGCTTTAACCTGTAACCAAGTGTTAGTTTGCAAGCACAGCACACGGGTCAACCACAAAAAACTGTGGAGTGATGTAAGCTCAGTGGGTTAGTAACATGTATCACAGGACTCCCCGTCATGCAAAACAGGAAAGTCACTCAAAGCTCACAGGCGTTTAGAAAAATGCACTCTTTGTTCTCACTTACCTGCTAAGATTAACACGTGTCTCATGTTGCTATCTGGCTGCTCAGGCCAGAGCTCAGTCATAACTCTCACTGGGACACACACCAGTCTAGGTAGATGACCCAGCGTATTGCTTTTGTATGCATCTTTTCGCTTTGTTGCTTTGTCAATAGAGCTTTACCGTGAACTTGGCCCTGTGCCATACAATTCACTGTGTTGTGTGTCAGCATTTAGCAGCTAGAGGGTGAGAACAGCAGCACAAAAGCGGGAGGCGGTGAGGTGAGACTGTAAGACCCAGAGCAAATGCAAACGTGCCACATTCCTGGGCGCCCGTATCAACTCACCCGACGATACTCTCTTGCATTTGCGGCTGTCTAGGAAACCAGAGAGAACCACAGACAACAAAGTCACATTTTTTGCAGAAGGGCCTTCGACAGTGAGTCTGAGAGCGGCCTGGTGAAGAGCTTGAGGTCAATCAGTGACTCAAAAGACCAGCTCATCCCCAGGTGGAGGGCTTCAAATGTATGTAAATATAGCTAAGACATGACTCTTGTTGTGTCTTGGCGTTACACACCGAAGAGATTAGAGTTTAAGGTATGTATATAGTAGGCTTACAGCACAGTATCGCCTTTCCTTTCCCTGACATTTGGCTGGGGAGGTGTGTAGACATGTATCTTTCTCCAAACAATGCTGCCTTTTTGGAGATCCCAACATGATGTCACAGGGAACACGGCTTTACATATGGAAGTGAAGTAAATCCAGATGGCCTTGACTCAGGTTAAATGGTTGCTTTGTGCGTGCTTGTGTGTGTCTGTTCATGTGCAAACACTGCAGTACAGATTTGCGTTCAGGTTACTATGGAGTCCACAAGTCCCATCTTCTTTCAGAGCTGTGGGGAATTTCTACAGGCTTTCATGTCGACTCAACAAACAAGGTGACATTTAATTGCCCTGCTTGGAGCTGTCAAGCGTGTTCAGGACGTTATGTTTGGATATTACTCAGGCTTGAATCTTTCCACATTCTCATGCTGCTGCACTTTGAGCTTTACATGTCAGTGTGAAGTCCCCTCTGCTGAGGAAAACAACATTGTACTCTGGTCAGATCCGTGTTGCTGTAGGTGTTAGGTGAGGTCAACAAAAGGCCAATTCAATGCATTCCATCACAAGGTCATGAAGTCTCTTACTTTCTTTATTAAGCTTGAATATTTTTTTCCATTCACATGCAAACTCGGCCTGATAGGAAAACAAAAGCAAAGATAAAATGCAGAATTTGGGTCTGTTTAACAGTGCTCATGGTGTACCAAACAATTTGGTTAAGTCGGAGATTTGTGTCGTTTTGTTCTAAAGTCACACTTCAAAAACACAGTAGGTTCAATGTACAGTCTGACCGTCCTCTCAGCATTTACATACCATGTGTTGCCAAGGTAAAATCAACCACACTGCCATCATGCAGAAAACCATAAACAATGGCCCTATGATGACAAAGTCACAGGGCCTTTCACTACAGCTTTTTTCTGACTGGAAAAAGACTTTCAATCTTGAGTTAACAACAAACATTTAAAACAAGAAAACGTTCTGAGCTGTTGCTACTTTATTGTGGTTTGTGTTGGAATACTCATGACTGATCCAGTGAATGCTGAAGGCACCTATTTGTTTTCATACAGAAGAGCTTAATTGGATATAACTCCCATCTGTGACTGTGATGGCCTTCAGACTAAACATTTACAAGTTGGATCAACATGCAGTCTAGACCACTTCACCATCAGACAGAAAATATTTCAATACTGAAATGGCACTTGTGAGTTTTCACAGAAACAATAAAAACACCAAACAATGGAAGAAAACCTCTACCCAGTAATTAACAGGCACGGTTACAGCAATCTGCTTTTACAACTTCAAAGTGGCTAGCCTCTCCACCATAAGCCTCTTCTTATATCTTATCTGACTGGCTTCCCTGATAGCCTGCCATCTCTGCAGGTCACCTTCGCTACAGGAAGAAGGTACCGAGAGCATCATCTGATTGGCCGATCGGCCTCCCAGGGAGCTCTGGCTTTGATCAGAACAAACTCCAAGTTTTCGGACAAGCATGTCATCTGTTTTTGGACGCGACTCCTTCTCAACCTGATTCTGTTTATTTGTTGCTGCCTCCTGGGTCAGAGGACATGGTGGGCACAGGAGTCTGGCCTTGAGGTCAGGAGGCAGAGCCCATGGCTCTGGGATGGGCATAGGGGCATAGTTGTCGGGGGCTCCTGAGAGTGGGCGCTGTTGCTGAGCCTGCTGGGTTTTCTCCTTGCGATAAACCACATCGTCCTGCTCGATATCAGGGTAATCGTTCTCGTCTGTGATGCCAACACCGTGTCGCTGGGTGATAATGTTGAGTTGCGGCTCGGACGTGTAGAGACGACGGTTAGCGGACAGCTGAGTCTTCATCATAGCCAAATCTGTATTGGACTGGAAGGCCAGGGTTCGCCTGGTAAACATGTCATCATTCTCCAAGTCAGGGTTAATGCTCTCATAATCAAAGGGGTCCGGGGGCTCCCGGGGGTCTTGGCGCCCCAGGAGGGGCCACCTCTCACATTTGACCAGTCTGGGACCGGAGGTGGGGTCCACTGGGGCGAACACCAGAGGGGGGATCTCTAACAGAGGGGGCTGTATCTTGGGGAGCTGTGGGGGATTGTGTGGTTGGATGTGAGGACTGCAGGGTGGGCAAAAGGAGAGAAAAGGACAGAGAGGTGATGAGTGCATGCATGTGGACTGGATCAAAGAGCAAGAAAAGGAGGAAGAGATATATCAAGCAGCCATGGTGGTGATTTTTGATTCAAACAGATGTTGATCAAATCAGGATTTTTACAATCACTTGAAATAAAACTGCAATGCTAGTTGTTATAAAAAAGTCTTCATTAGAATAGGCTGTAATAAATATAGGATAATGCTGAGACACAGCCTATTTTCTACGAAGGTCATTGCAGGCAAACTGTGTTATAAAGCGAGTTAGGGCAACCTGCTTTAGCTTGACTCTGTATTTTATCATTAGTATATCATAAAGCAGCTCATCAGAAATTCAGCCCCAACAGGAGCAAATTATGTTTCTCCTAAAAAGTCTGGGTGGTCTAAAACATTCCTTCATTGTCACAATCATGCAGCTGTATCGACCTTTTCCCCACAACAAGGGTGGTGTGAGCCGAGGCCTCATGTGTGTGGGAGTGAGAGGGAGAGGTGCCGGAGGGAGAGGGGGCAGAGGAGAGCCAAGGACTGATGTCACAGTCTGAATCATCTGATGAAGAGCCCGACTTCTTATGGCTACAGACAGAGGACAGAGGACAGCAGGGCGGACGAAGAAAAAGGGACAGAGGCAGAGAGAGGGTAAAAGGGAAAGATAGGAGGCAATAGTAGGGAAAGAGAAAGAAAAGTAAGTGGGAGGAATCTATACAGAAAATGCAGAGAAATGTTGAATCTAGATTGGTCTAGAAGGTTAAATTGGCATGCAGTTTATTTAAGGATAGACAGTCCAACGCGTCTGGTAGAAAAGTAAGAAAATAATGTGCAAGAAGCAGGGGATGAATTTCATCTATGATATTGCTACTGTAAAAAATAATATACAGTGATTTAAAGTATGTATATATATAAGAGAATTCCATATCATGCTGGATTTGAGTGTCCTCACACACCTGAAGCCTTGCATTTTCTTGTACCAGGGTCTCCTCTGAGAGCCCAGTTTGATCTTCTGTATGTGAACGTCTTCTTCGGGGGTCCAAAATTTTGGTAAGAACTTGTCATGAGATACATTGCGAGCAGGCTGGGGTTTGACGCCCATCTTGCGGGCGTAGACGTCATCTTGGATGGGGTCAGCATAGCCCACCTCATCGTCCTCATCCTCAGAGTCGTAGTATATCTCTCTGAACAGGCTGTCAGAGGACACGGCCTGGTGATGGTCCACCCTCACGGAGCTGTGCTGGGGGGGCTGCATTTCCCCACTGTTGATCCCGCTGCTGCTCAAGAGAGACAGCCAATCACACGTGTCAAAAGAAATTTTCAGCAGCAGCACAGCACGCCAGTCACGCAAAAGAGGAGCATGTTCCTCGAGCACAACAACCTCAAATGAGATGATGCAAGGATTAGCAAACCGATGCAAGCTCAAAACCAAACTGTAAAGGAGGCAAAAACTGATTTGAGGTATGAGCTATGTTGCCAACTCAAATCACCCCTCCAAGCTCATAAAATTCAGAAGGAGCAAATAAGGACGTGCTGCAGCTAAAATCTCAAAACAATTCAAACAGAAACCAACAAACTGAAGACTAGTTAGAGGCAGCATACTACGACCAAAGATGTTGCTCATGGTTACAATTAACCATGCAAACTGAAAGTAAGAGAAGCATTCTAGTTTGCTCTCATCAGGCAGGCACATCAAAGTCACACTGTTGCTTCATGTTCTCTGACCTGAGGCAGGTCACATTCTGTTGAGGGGCAACATTGGGAGTCATAGTGACCTTAGGCCATGGGCCCCCTCTAACCCCAGACGCCCTTCCCGCTGCCAGGGGACTGATAGGCACAGCAAAGTTGGTGGGAGGAGCTGGAGAGGGGCTGTGGAAGCGTCTGCTGGCCAGGTCATCTAGAACAAGGTCAGGGTCTGGTCGATCTGCGTCCGAGTCGCTGCCACTGTCATACTCGTAGGCCCACTGCAGATGAGCCGCAGGTGAGGCACTCTGGGACACTCGACTGTTGCCGTCCCAGTCAGAGGAAAGCCTTGTTTCACTGAGGTCGTCATTCCACAGTAAAGCAAAATAAAACACCAGTACACACAACCATCGATCATTCACAGACAATACACACACACAACAGCATCACAAACGCCAACAGTGATGGGAGAGGAGACAATGTAAACTTCAGGCACTGTAAGCACAAACCAAGGATTTGGGTATGAACACAATCGCTTTGTGTTATATTGCTTTTTAGAAAAAACTAAAAGGAATAATAACTCCTTATTAAGATGAGAAACAGCACCTTCAAACAGATCAAAGTGTTTCCTGTTGAGTGTAGTCTTACAGTACCTAGTGAGTGGGCCTTCATCCTCCATGTACGTGGGGTTGGCCCAGCTGCGCCGGCTGTCCTCATTGCGTTCGGCCCGTTTCTTCCTTAGTGGAGCAGGAACATAGCCTGAGGGTTTGTCTTTAGTGGGCAGGAACTGGTTAAAGTGGGTGCTGGCCTTGGGTGTGATGGAAACCGACCGGCGGTAACTGACAGAGTCCTTGTTCTCAGCCATCCTGAAGACAGAGTCTGCCTCTGTGTCACTGCAACAACCTGGAGAAAAGAGCAGGAGAGCAGGGAGGACAAACAGGGGTAAGACAGATGATGGGAAATAAAGAAAGTGGGAGAAGAAATGAAAAGGAGGAGAAGACAGAAGTCTGATGAGGATAATGAAGTAGCAAAACAGACAAACGAGGTGAGAATGGAGAAAAGAGTGAGGGGAGTGTGTTGTGTGTTCTGGCGTGACTTTGGAGGAGTATCAGAGGGGTGCAGGGTGGGGAACGGAGGCCTCCTCATTTTCAAGCCGGTGTGGAATGTCTCACGGCGGTCTCTTACAGGGGGGACAACCACTCTAAGATCACTGACCAGCACTTCCCCTCTCTCAAATCATACCACACTTTTGTCATGAAACAAGATCACAGATGGGCTTTAGCACCAATAAATAATATCTCCTTCCTTGGGGATTTGGGTGGATTTCACTGAAAATATTCACTTTCATAAGCATGCCACTAGGTGGCAATAGGTATTTGTTTTCACAAATGGGAGGCAACTTTCTGGCTCTGATGCAGCATATCTTCGCTGTTCACAAATATTTGAAGTTCTAGACAGATGAACTTGATTATAAATATTCATACAGAGATACAATTTGAGAAAGTCTGAACACTTTGATGACGATCTACTGCTAGACCCCATCTCACATAACACACAAAAAACAATCACACAAAAAAGAAAACATGCTCTGACCTCTTAAATGCCATTAAGTCAGCTTTAGAAGGGTAAAAAGGAAAAAGGTCAAGAACAGAAGCTCTTCCAGGTTTTGCCAGAATAGCACATGTGTCTGATTATAAGTGTTTGTCTGTTTGTGTTTAGATGCAAACAACATGACGTCTCCTACCCTCGCTGCTGCCTTTAAGAGTGGTGTCAGACGAGATGCTGTGGGGTCGAGAGCCCAAAGAGTCCAAGCTGTCTAGGGAGTCGTCTCTCCTGTGTCCGCCTTCTCCTCCTCCTCTCAGTTGGTAGAGCTCCTCTCGCTCCGAGTACCAGTTATCTCCAAAACCGCTGTCTCTGACGTTGCTGCCTTTCTGACCGGATGATTCCTGCAGAGCCTTTCATACACACAAAAACACACACACACAGAGTCAGATAATAGGGTGCCAATTACAATATTTAGCTCCACTGTGTGTGTGGTGCGAGATCTCCCAGGTAGAGTGTGAAGTCTGTACTGTCTGGCAGACCCAGTTACTGTAAACATACGCTCCTATACTGTCTATAAGGGGCGACCCATGCTGCAATTTAAATTTATTTTCACTGCCATCTCTGTCAAAACAAAGTACCATGTTCCATATACCCTTGATGACTATGTTTACCGCATGAAGAAGATGTTATGGCACATAAACATATAAGCAATCTCTGGAGCCTTTTTAACCAGCATGGCGACAAACAAGCAAAAACTTGTCTGCCACTTTAAAAAGAAAATGATTTTCAGATCTGTAATCCACTGAATCATACCAGACAATACAAGTCCACAAACTAAACCCAGTCTAACCCTGCGCCAGTGAACCTGGATTATCATAGCTAAACGTACAAGATGTGGTGCGGTAACCAACTGCTATTACTGAAAATCCCTGTAGTCAGTTGAATTATAGAGGCCTTGCAAACCACCGACTATAAACCTATGTGAACGCAAAGTGACAAATTCAACACTAGAATGAACAGGGGGGAGGAAACGGGCTTCTTCGAGAAAAGAAGCTGCTACTTTCACATGCGAACGGCGTGCCGTGCTGTAAACAAGATTAAAATAGCTGAGTCAGGGGATCAGGTCATTTATGACTTAACGTAGCTTTGGTTTTAAAGGCCAGCAGTTTGAGGCCCCTCTGGCCTTTAACGGTCATTCTTCTGCACATAGTCTAGATACCAGGGAGGATACAGAAACGTACTGGGCAGTGGCTGTAAAAGAGGATTTCATTCATGCTATTTCTGGTTGCCACAAGAAAAAAATGAAGCTTTTGTTTCATGGCAACACAGATACGGCAGCTATGAGTGCATAATGGGATTAGTTTTACCTTGTATAGTGCTGTGCCCAATAATCCTTCGAATGCCTTAAAATTCAGGTAAGGTCCATCATAGACACGGTCACACTGAGCTCTTCTACCCAGCCAGTAAATGGTGATCAATACCTGGAGAGAAGAAGAAATAGCTTATTCCACATACCATACATGCCTATACATGTAAATGAATTATCATTACAAGACAGAATACATCAGATTATATCTAAACCTTCACCCTGACTGATGAATGTTCTGTGCAGTGCAGCTGATTGTTAGGATAGTTGCAGCCCTACATTGACACACAGTGATATCACCTGGTGCCATGCTGTTGTTTCCAGGCTCATCCAGAATACTCTGTTGCTGTTTGTGTGTGCATTATCAGGCTGGACAGGTAAATGTGCTGCACTAAAGCAAACAATCATCAACGATGCTGCTCCCCTTTGATACATGATACAGTTCAAATTGACATGTCAGCTCTTTGGTTTCATGTCATCAGTTAGAAAATGATTATTATGGCAGTTGGAGAGTACTGTGGCCACACATAGGAAAATAATGGAGGATGAATGTGGGCCAGAGGTGTAAAGTGGGAGGGGGGTGGGCAAAAGGCGCCTTCCCTACTTCCTACCCCCCTACATTCAGCGCCCTTGCTCAGCCATCTTTGAACTCAGCCTTCATTTTGATCTCAACTACACACCTGTAGCGTTTCGTGACTGCATCTTGCGCCGCTGTGACGCCATCATGTTGACAAAATCTGTTCACAGACAGACATATAAACACCACACAGACTAACAGGGTGAAAATACCAGCCACAAGCTGTCACGGCTGGTAATTACTGTAGAAGCATCCTGAAGGTTTAAGATGCTGACATGTAATTGCTACCTCCTTGCTTTGTTTCTGGCTGTGGACCAGTGTTACCTATCATTCTCCATCCCTCGCCCTCTATTTCCTGTCACAAAACTGCCCCCAAAAAATGAGTGTAACTATAAAGCAAAATTTTAACTTACCATCACATATATAGTTGTTTTACCTCATAAAGTTACATATCACATTAAATGTTGTCTTGAAAATGGTACCAAATGTTTACGGGGATATTGAGCTATAAAATTAAAAGAATACTCCACCGATTTAGCATTGTACCCCTATAGCATTGAAAGATCAGAGACATCATATTTTTTATTCCACACATTCTTCTTCCTGGTCAAAACCTGGCGCCTAATATACCCACAATGCAACTTGATTTCCATTTGGTCGGAGGTCAGGGTGTGTTATACTAGTAGTGGCTAACGTAGCCTCGAGCCGCTAACCTCTAGTAGAGATGAGGAGCGGGCTACTCTGATAAATTCACTTCTTTCCAACTCCGCACCCCCAGATTTTTAAATTTTCAAACTTCTTCAGCCCCAACCAACTCTGACTCAAGTGACATCACTTGAGGAAATTTATCAGATTTTGCTCAGCTCTCTCTGGAGCCACAAAAGGTTTCATACAACTGTTTTTCCACATTTGCAATTGTACTCGCCAACACCTGTAAGCAGACTTTGATGTGTAAAATTGGTGGAGTTCCCCTTTAAGGGATTTTATTCTCCAGTGACACCTGAACCGGACTGTGACACCAGTCCGGTTCAGGTGTCAGTTACACCTGTAACTGAAGCTTAATTATGTTTTATTATTGCTAAATGAAGGGCCAACAAATCAAGCTCTCAGAAAAGGAAACATTGCTTATATTTTTCCACTCACATTTTTCAGCCTCCTGTTGGTCTCTTGATGCCTGCGAGAGAAAGAGCAGAAAACAGAGGTGTATGTGTGAGAGAAAATGACAATAAAAGAACAGAGGGCATGCTTGTCGGGTCTCTGTGTTGGGCAGTGAAAGAGCTGGAAACTGAGAGCACAATCTAGACTACTGCCAGCCCTTCACTCACTCTCGCACAACAACACAAAGGTTGAGAGAAAAACAAACACACATCCCTGAAAAAAGCCATAAAGTAAAGTGTTACATGTGTGTGAGTCTATTTTTTCCACTAATCACAAAATCAAGCAGCTGTAAAAACATTTAGTTTAAGTTCAGGGACACAAAAGGGGTTTTTGTTTCTGATTTCAAATAATGATTAAACTAATAACTGCTAATTTAACATCTGAATACCAAACCAAGGCTCTACTGTTGGAACAACAAAGCCCCATGCATGCTGGCCAGGTCAAACAGAATTTCAGTCATATTTCTGGGGTTTGACTGTTGACCCGGCCGACAGTAAATCCCTCTTTCAGGAAGAGAATCCACTCATTCTTGCTCCTGTGAAACCAAACAAAGCTCACAGTGTCAACCTGCAAGTCTCACATGACCTTTTTCTCATGTACATTGTGTACCTAAGTTGACTGTAGTGTCTCTTTAGAGAGGTCAATAAACATATTGATAAAAGGCTGCAGTACATTCAGTCACCATAACGGCGACAGAAGCAGATATATCTTCTTCACACCCCTTGTGCATGCTACACATTCCTGCTATCGTGTGGTAATACAATAGTCACACATGCCTCTCTGCCCACGAGCGCTTGCATTTCTTATAGCCCCTTCCCAGCATGCAATGTAACCAAGGCACCTGCTGAGACTTTAATGCATGTATGACATTGACAACTTAGGCGACTGTCTGTCAATCAAACATGTGCAGGTTCCTATAGGCTGCTTCGTTCAGGGGGACGAACCAAAGGAAGGAGGTATTAAACATGTCATTTCTAATCTAATATAGCATTCAGTACTGTACTTACGTATAATTTTTAGATACTTGTACTTAACTTCAGCATTTCCATTTCTGTTACTTTATATTTATATTTCACTGCATTTCAGAGAGAAATGTTTTTTTTAGAGAGAAGCACATTTTACTCCACTATATTTATCTGACAGCTATGGTTACTTGTCAGATTTACATTACAAACATTGGATTATATCGTAAAACACAATGCACTGTTTAAACAAGTGGTTCCCAATCTTTTTAGCTCATGACTTTTTACAAAACAGTAAACAAAACAGTGAAGTTGCGGGCCAAACAGCTAAACAATGGGCTGAAACTCGCTGCAATGTTTTATAAAGCTGAGGGGAGCTGCATATTGAGGTGATAATCCTCTGTAGGTTCATCACGAAACCCTTTCACATTGTCATTTTGTACATTATTGTTACACAAATATTTATTATAGCTGTTTTAAGTATATTTTGCTGATGATACTTCTGTACTTTTACTGTAGTAAAATTTTGAATACAGAACCTTTACTTGTAATACAGTATTTTTACATTGCTGTACTAGTACTTACTTACTTACTTAAATAAAGGATCTGAGTACTTCTTCCACTGTTGACACCATTTTACTGGATGGGAAGAAGATCAACTTTCTCACCAGTATGCGTCATCTCACACCAAGGGCTTCCAACATGCTAATGTGCCAACGGTGAAAACTAAAATGGACTTTTACCAATTTGGCATATTGCAAATCTAAAGGCCCAATAAAAGAGGTGGGAGAAAAAACAAATGCCCTCTCTCTTGTGTGGCTTGGAATGCAGTCAAAGAAGTCTAAGATTATAGTGGCAGTGGTAGCCAGGTCCAGAAAAAAAAAGGAGCTGTATACCAAAACTACAACCACACAGCTTCTCGTAATGCTCATTTATGGCTAGTGGTAATAGCTGAAGAGAAGAGGGCTATTTTCAGGCCTCTGGAGCCTCAGGACTTTGCTGTAGTCTTTGAGAATCAGCTGAGTGCTCATATGATTGAGCCCAATCATCGATAGAACGTCACCGGAGTTCTGCACAGAGAGCACAGACGAGGAATAGCTTATGTAAAGTAGTATTATGAGTTCATAAATCACATTGGGTTTTTGGTATTTATAGTGCTGAAAAGGACAAGGAAGCCATTTGTGTTTATCTTTTAAACACGAAAGCAATAAATGCAGCCTGGATATTTCTGAACATCACATTCCACTTCATTTTAACAAGAACATATCATGTCAAACAGATAGCATCAGAATAAAATGTAGTCTGTGTGTCTTGTGAAGACGTGATCTTCTTTTGTTAGATGCCCTGCTAACAAAAGTCCTAGTTTAGGATGTAAAAGAGGACAGTTCCTGGTCCTTAAAACAGCTGACCCATATTAGACAATGCATACGTGCTATACAGTAAGTATACAGAGCTGTGACAGGAAACCCTCCAGCTTGACAAATTAACAGGACGCTCTCGTCACTTCTCACCAGCCATAAGCGTCAACCTCTGCATACTTACACAGACTTTCACATCACCACTCTCTTTCCCAGGTCAAAGGGTGAGAGACAATCAATCCTCCACCAGGGACATCCCTCATTCTTTTAACTTCCAGTAGAAATGCAAGAGATACAAGACACTATACTTGTGCAAGTTAGCCACTTCCGGTTTGCTAAACAATCATTAAGCACACAATGCAATACAGCTCGGAAATATCAGACAATGGCTGCACGATCAACCAACACTAGTTGCATAAATTATAGATACATTGATTATTAGAGACAAATCAAAACCATCATATATATGATAACTTGATCATTTATAATTTACAATATCTTATTAACCTGATTGAGTTCTATCTTGTCAAATTGCGTGACTTTATTGAACCAACACATCAAATTAATTTCATTTGACTTGAAGGACTTGAAGAGCGTGTTCTGCCAATACAAATCAGGGACAAAAAGAAACACATACAACTGAAGAAACATAAGCCACTATTCAAACGTAACTTCTTAACATGAGCCAAAGTAAAGGATCTTTGCAATTCAGTCAATCACTTCCCTATGCTGCAACCAAGGCAGAATTATGTTTAGATCTCTAGCAAGACAAAAATCCACAGGTGAAGGATGTGTCTCAGTCCATGTACAACAAGATCAAGGCAGCTCTGCTTCTTTGAGACAATAACACCCAAAAGACAAGCAAACCCAGCACCAAAGCCTTAAATTAATGTGTTAACGTGTGATCAGAAGCATACCTCTGCAATGAAGACAACTTGCTCTGCTGCATTCGACAACACGTGTAACATCCTTCAGCTATGTTCTTTCATTCTAATAAAATACTTCTTAAAAGACACACCCAGACGCTCTCATGAATCAGGAGTCCTGAAGACACAAGGAGAGTTTGAATAGAGGAATCAGCTGTGGGTGAGACAGTGTCGGGCATCATTGTGTCGTACTTATCAGAGACACTGCAGCCTCTGTGAGCAAAGAAACAGGGTGAGGCTGGCATTTCGCTCTCCAAGTCAACTACAGAGCACAAACATAACCCTTGTGTTGGCCTTTTACAGCCAGGGCCGTGTCCATGGTGTAGAAACTTTATTGGCCTTTCACCATCATCACTTGTTTGGTTTCACAATCTGCCCACAGTTAACACAACACTGCAACAAGAAGTGGCGGCAGTGCCATATATTAAACCATGAAACCAGAGCGTGCAGTGCTCAGTGAACCACACCCCAAATACTAACACACAGGGTTTGTCTCCTTTACATTATGCACGTCAATACATTTAGACTTGTCACAGTGAGTTTTAATCCACATAAATACACACATGGGATGAGGTTCAATATGTGTTGGTTCTGATAACAAGCTGCGTGATCAGTCCAAATTTGTCTGGAAAACAACACATTCCTTCAGATAGTTCAAACATTTGGTTTGATCTACAGCCATGGACGCTATTGCATAATCCAAATCATGTAATCATACCACACAGCCACTCCTCTTTATCTATTGTCTAGAACTGACATTCCTCAAAGGACTGTGAATTTCTGATGTATCTGCCGACCTTCTGCAGTTTCGTTTTTTTTTTCAGTTTGGAGAGAAGTCAACCCTTGTCAATAATTTGCTTAATCAAACGGCGGCAACGAGTGAGACTTTGGACCCCTCTCAGCGGGGGATTTGTTCTGGAGTTCACAGAGCAAAAGCTGGACTCATAGCCACAGATTCTTCAGTAAAAGTAGTAATGCTACTGCTACAGTGTAAAAATATCAAAAATGTACTCATTTAAAAGTACACAAGCACTATCAGCAAAATATGCTATATATATATATATATATATATATATATAGTGTATATATATACTAAGAGAGCAGATTCAGGTGATAATTCTCTTTAGGTTCATCACTATGAGCGACCCCTTTCACATTCTTACATGTGACATAGATGCACTCATTATGCAGAAAGGTACATTGCAGAGTGTTCTGATTTTATAAATCATAAATATATAATATATATACTACATTACTGGATTATCATTATTGATGTTAACATGTAAGCAGTGTTACCATTAACATTGTACCTAGGTAGTAGGTTGAGCTAATTACACCTCCTTTATATACTGTTGGGTTGCTTAATCTACAGTGAATGATATTTTCTAAGATGATATGTTTTGTATGTAAAATGTTATTCACAACTAGTAACTTTAGCTGTCAAATGTAAATGTAGTGTAGTAAATGTAATGTAGTAAAAAATGTAGTAGAAAGTACAGTACTTTCCTCTGTAAAGGGGCATAAAAAGAAAAAGGAAGTGTAAATACCTCAGGCCTGTACTTAAATACAGTACTTTAGTTTTTTTCCAACACTGCTCATAGCTTGTTCTCTAATATCTACAGTACATAAGATCAGATATGCTGTAATTCCTCTAAAACTTACTATGATAAACAGTACATGTGAGGAGGGTAAATCTGAGTTCATGTATCTTACACACTGAAATAAGCTGAATAAGGATGAGAGTCCCTCAGCAACTACAGCAAAACAACACAGTGTGTAATGTTACAGTATAATGACTTTCCACCCTCTGAACCAGATATCCTGTTTTAGTAGCTCTGTGACAAATGGCACTTGTTAAAACAGTCATAGAGGTCAAGTGTAAAGCAATCAGCTGACATTTAGTGTCATTTGGGAAAACCCAGCATGTTCTAGCCTTTTCCTTTATGTCAACTCAGAGTTGTGGTCCTAGTCCAACCTCGACTTCATGCTGCTGAATTTCCAAATGGCAGCTAAGGCCCTAAAGGAAGTGGCTGGCTTCAGATGCCATGATTCATCTGCAGCACTCTAATGCCTTCATTTCCTGGGCAGCTGTTAGAAACTGACAGAGTTGGTCTAAAGTAGCCAATGAATCATAGCCTCCAATGATGAATCAGATTCGGTCTGGTCAGTATTACACCTCTGGGTGTTCGGAGTGTGGTTGATCTTCCAGAACGCATCACCCAGCAGCACATGTCTCTTATTAATCTGTATCACAGTTTGTCATGCTATTTGACAATTTTGATATTGAATGGGTTTGTAAGTGATAAACGTCTTTATCAGAAGGCGGATTTCACAAGACTATAGAGCGATGGCGGTAAGGCCAATGCTACAACAACTGCAAAGCCCAAAGGTCAGAATAGACATTGTATAATCTTTTATGGCTGCCGTGTCAACACAGACTCGTACGAATTGAACTGTGTTCTCAACACACGTTGCTTCAGACAATATCTGACTCCAGCTTCATGCCAAAAAGAAAGATACTGGCCTCGCTAATAACTATATTTCAAGCACAAAATATCACGTGAAATTCAGCATTTCTCATGGAGATGTAGGTGTTCAGGTGTAGGTAAATGATCAATCAATCGTTTTTGTTGTATAGCACCTTTCATACAAGTTAGGTACTCATTATTATTTTATTATCAATTCATCTGCCGATTGTTTGATGTCTGAAATGTCCAAAAATTGTAAAAAAAAAATTTTTCGCTAAGTCCAAGGTGACATCTTCAAATGTCTTGTTTATCCCAAGCAACAGTAAAAATAGAACAAAATAGAGGAAAGCAACAGATCCTCACATTTGAGAAGCTGGAATCAGAACATGATAGCCTTTTTTGCTAGATAAATGACGATTAATCAATTATCGAAATTGTAATAGACGATTCAATTTCTGTTGATGGCCTAATCGGTTAATCAACTAATCATTGCTGCTCTAGTGCAGAAACAAAAATAAAAGTTAAACAACAACTTTCTCTTTCTCTATAAAATGTTAAAATTGAACTAAAAGGATACAAATCAATTGAAACAAAGTGTATAAAAGTTAAAGACAATAAATAATGACTTTAAATGACAGGCAGTTGATTGCTTCATGTATTAGTGAAGGGTTTTGCTAATAAAAGGTGAAAAGAAACATGTAGTACAGCTCCAACAGGATAACAACCTTATTTCTGCTGAAACAGAGAACAGGGAAGCTGAGCAAAGCACCTGTCAGACTGGGTTTAAGGGAGTGGAGGTTGGACACACACCAGGGGTAAAGACAGCTGATAGAGACAACTTTCTCTCTCTCTCTCTGTGTGCTCTGTTCTCTGTGGTTGATTTGCCTAGGCTCTGATAACACTGATCTCCTCTTGTTACTCTCTGTGTGCCATCTCTCTCTGTAGGAGTTAAAAATACTGAAGTTGGGAAACCACACAATTGTGCCCGTAAACACAAATACCTCGACATTTTTCATGTCGTATAAAAGATTGCTTAACACAATGACTGGTGACTGGAAGAAATACATTAAAAGCAGAAATTCCCCCCGTACAACCCATTGAGACTGACTCATGTACAAAACACTTCAGCTGGAACAGTCGGAGCAGCTGCAGGTTCATCTAAAAAACAAATGACAACCTGTAACTGTTGGGTAAGGGTTAGGTCAGACGAGGTGAACAGTGTGCTGCAGCAGCAATCGAAGACACAAAAATGTATTTTCCTCAGAATGAACAGATTCCCGTATGAGATAAAGAGACAAAACCACAACCTCAACTGCAAACCACTCTCACACACAGGTGTACTCTCAAGACCACATGCAGGGAGGGAATGTACGGGGAGGAGACAACACACTATTAAAAGCTCTTCTTCTGAGTCCTGATACCATACCAATCAGTCCTGCTTGTCAAAGTGACCCCAGGTCCTAAAAATAGCATTGTGAGCCCCCTCTGACCAAACCCCCGCACGCAGGCCGGAAGGTGGCAAAGAGCTGAGCTACAGTAAACATAGCACCAACACAACAGTGGGACTAGGGTTTGATCTGGAGAAAATAACACAATTTCAAAATGCAGCCTTAAATATGCCATATTTTTTTGTAATAATGTTCAGTTGGTAATATGTCTCTTTTAGTTTCATGTCAGCTTTCACTGCATAAATGTAATTTTACCACCAACATCATGGGAAAAGGTTATGTAAGAGGGGAAATGTCTGATAGCGCACAGGACATAAGGTCCATAATATTTATCACACTGGATCTTACATTTAGTGAAGGACATTGCTGTATCTTAGGGCGGCCTATCTTCTGCTGTGGGCAGAGGGTGTGTCTTGATAAAAGGCAGGCAGATTTGTTTATTTAGAGTTCATATTCCAGTGTGTGTACACTACATCTGCCTCTGTATGTGTCTTAGCGACGACTGTGGTTTCCACACCATTGTCAATGCCAAAGAATGACGGACAGAGTCTTGGGTGGATCATGGGAAAATGTTCTTCGAGGTTGTGGCAACATCTCAAAGTAACAGCCAAACTGATCTTAATGGCACAAGTGACACAGAGTTGCAGAGAGCACCACTGGTATGCAGTCAACTTCATGATCACCTTGCTTTATTTTCTGATGTATTTGCTATTAATCTACTTTTTTTAACAACCTGTAGGTATTGCTGCTAAAGCACTTGAGCTTGCACAGCAGTGCTGTATAGCCACGGAGAGTGTGTCACAGTGGATGACCTGCCTTACCTCACTCCCTCCTGAAGGCACACCTGTATAAAAACTGAACAGGTTCTTCAACATACCGCATACATACCTGCCCGTAACAAAACAAGAACAACTGTCTAAAACTGAAAATAATCAACACTGTGGTGGTGTCTTAACATTTTTAACTCATGCACCAACTAAGATGAACTTCCTTCTGTTCACACAATCAGAAAATCATCTCTTTAAGATGTATAACCTGTACCTGACAGAAAACAAGTACTTTCGTGGTTTGCTAGACCTGCACCAGAAGGAAATTAATTTGATCAGATATTTTTAATCACATCAGAGTCCCAGGCATGCTGTAGAGCACGTTCTTTGTCCTTCTTCCCTGCGTGGTTTCATCAATTGTTCCCTCCATCACATTTTAAAGAAACACATAGAGCTGCTACTTAAACAGGTGCCTACCAACACAAGAATACGTGCACACTGAAAATAGCACTGACCTTTATTAACTGCAGCTTGAATCATGCCTCACACGAGTAGACATGTGCTCTGAAATACTGTATAGTGTGAAAGTTACATTTAAACCTTCATCCTTTCTGTGCATAAATGGAAATATGGAAGCATAAATAGAAGCTGAGAATTCAAGGAAGAGTTAAAAACACAAGTTGGCCTCAGCTTACAGCAGGACCTCAACTCTGTGAATGGCAAGGACAGGTATCAAAATGTCACAGTAGTGCCAATGTTTTACAAAGCTCACAAGATCAGAACTCACTTGACTGTAACTCTTGTGGATAAGTCCTGAAGATCTCCGGGGTGAAATAGCTGTGCTTCCTTTAGTCCAAGCTTCCCGCAGGCCTTGAGGAAGACGTTTAGGTTGTCCTGGACAAAGAACAAAGCAGGGATGAGGGTTTGTCCACCTTCGGAGGCAAAGAATAATCACTCAAGAATTCTCTGGCAGGGACACAGCCTACAACTCATTGCTTCCAAAGTTCATATCACCAGAGAACAGAGACAGACAGGGAGGAGCATGTGTGCAGCAAATAAGAAGCAACCCAGTGCAGAACACACACAAACACACATGCAGGGGGGAGAGGCTGCGTGACAGGAGCTGACTGACAGCAGCAAAGCTACCTGTGGGCTGGGTTAGGGTGGGGACAAAGCCAAAACCAGGAAGGATGATGTCAGAGCTGTGCACAAGTCCCACCCAACCGGCCATGCGAGTGCAAAACTGACACACACACAGGAGCACAATGCCTGCTGCAGTCTCCTTCTCACACCCTGAAACTGTCCCCTCCCCTCCATGCCAAGCCCTTTACTCGTGAATACCTGTGAAATCTGCGGGGCGGCGAAGTATTTTGGAGACACTTGGTTGCTATGAAACATGAGGTCGGGTGACAGAAACTGACAAATATTTTTTCCTGAGGCAACTCAAGAGGACATGGGAGTGGAAGGACTAGGTTTCTCCTCCTACACTATGTCAATCATTTTATATTGCATAAAGTTCAAATGTGTGCACATGATTTGCACGGATGTGTGAGTGTAATGCAAGATAGCGAAACGACATTTTGCTCTATAAATATACACACATCTCATACATCTCAAACAAATGTTCAACCACAAAAACACCATTCCTTTCTGGGATTATGACTTTTCCAGTTGTAATACCAAGTGTCTTGTTTGTAAGTCTGTACTTCCCATTGGGGCAGCAGTGCTTAAGAGGGTTTTTCATGTAATGACACATGGCATCAACATGGGCTGCAGTAATTAAGGGGTAGTTCTATATTTAAATGGCAAACATGCTTATTAGAAAATGGTTGGAGAGAGCTGACCTCTCTGCACAAGAATCGCTTACTAACAGCCTTGCTTGTCCCTTAACGGCACTTTGCCGGGCCCTACAGGACACTGTGGGCCCCTACAGACCAAGGATCAAACCCCTCCCTACTTTGTATACTATCTACTGGGGCCACTCTATGTCCATTATAACACAGAAGACATTTTCTCTTCTGCTTTGCCTTGGTAATAGACATGATAATGTAATCGTGGTACAGAAGTAGTATCTGAGTAACTGAGTTAATTACATGGGTTTTGAATGGTAAACTTTATCTCATACAGTAAGTAAGACCTTCTTTTCTCTCACCATTCACATATACATTTTTCGGTGACACTAAATTTATGACCTTGTTATTCAATGCGTACAGCATGTACAGTCAGAAATAAAGTGTCTCGCCTACCTCGCCTCATGTTGCTGACAAGACAGCACTAACGGCATTTCATCAAGCACAGGTACTCTGCATATTGCATATGATTATAGCAGATACTGGATTTTTAGGCTGATACCAATATTGTTTTTTCATAGTGTATAAAACTCGATAACAATATATTGACCTTGTGAAGCAAAAACTCCCCTGAAGCCTATGTAATCAAGGCCTATATAAGAAAATATTAATATCACTTAGGAATAAATGCCATTTAAGCTCAAGGAGCATTATGAACACACTAAAAGCCCCCCTAACAATCAGTCCCAGAACATGCAGAGATAATGATGTTGAAGGAATGTTATGCTGACTTGTGCCTGCACATAATCCTGCTAAATATGCTGTACCCATCCAGCAGCCTCTAATCCTCTCATGCAGACTGGAGGACCCCGATTTAAGCACTTCACACCAAGAAATGGAAAGATTTGACTCATAAGGTGTTTGATTTGGTACAAAAGGATCTTCGTTCCTTCGGGTCACATTGTGGTCACTCGATTTCTTCCACTGCATTCTTTGTCTAAGATGGACATACTCTACAATTACCCTCAACTGACCCCTGGCAGTGCTACAAACACCAAGCAAAGCTATGGTTAAAATATCAGGCTACACATTTTCAAGTCCTGTGACAATAAACCAAGAGGAGATGGAATACTTGAAATGTTGCCTCTCCTGAAACCGGCCCAATAAAAGACCTTCCTGTCCCCACAGTTTGATCCAGTCATAACATGCACCCATACAACACAAACACTGTAACAAAACATGGTCAAATGCCTGTCATTGCACACATGATTACACAGACTTTTAGATGAGTAAAGACACCCTCAAGGCCATTGAAACTGTTTATCTCCTCCCTCTGCTACCTCAACTCACCAAGGAGTTGGTGTATGCAGGAACATCCAGCACCATGTCAATTACAGTGTATTTACGGTGGGCAGAGGCCGATGGAGTCATCTTTAACTCAGTCCCTCTGGATTCAACCCAGTGGGCCTCAAATCCGGGCCCCTGCTCATATAACTGGCCACCCCACCACACAACTGCCGGCTTCTTGCCCAGCACTGGTAAAAGCAGAACCAGGCCTTAACCAGGGTGCCATGACCCAAACCCACAGCTCACTGAGTGCTCAGCAACAGGCAGAGAAGTGTGCTGACATGGGAAACATTCCCTTGGACACGAGTGAAGCCAAAGAATAGGCCCAGGTCTGGAGCCAATGTTGCTAAATATTCCACAAAACCAGAGATTTCCATTTTTTCCCCCTTTTCCCTCCCTGGGCTTTTTATTCTGCCAGAGCTGAAGCCTGGTACCGATTTGAGTGTTGAAATCTTTCAGATAGCAAAACTCAAAAAACAGTAGGATCAGAATAGTAGAAAATGTTCATATTTGAGTGTCACTCTTGTTCTTTGTCCTTTGTATTCTTTTTCCACATGCCAGTTTGGAAGTTAAGCACACTAGAAAAGCAGCAGTTTTCCCAGTTTCCTCTTGTCTGACAACATTCAGTGGAGATGGATAGCGTACATTGAGACAAACCCTAGCAAATAATCTTTAAAGAAAACAACTAAATATTGGTTAAACATACATTTAATGCTTCAATTATTTCACAATTTCAGAGAACACTTAAAGAACAGACGCGTTACTATTTATAGGGATGAGAGATAAAGGACGGAGCAATCTTAACAACACTACTTGACTCTACTTTGAGAGAAAAGCTCTTCCAACAGCAGAGTGAGAGTGAGTAATGTTTGTTTTGGAGAGCTCTCCACTTTTCTCCATGTGGTTGGCAGTAACTGATAGCCGCAGGCTGACCAGGAGCCATCACATTTGCTGGAGAATTTATGATCAGGTGGTTTCAGGTCGGTGTCCAAGTCTCGGAAATACCACACCGGTGCTACTGATGGAGGAGATACTTTACCTTATTATTACCTCAGCAGGTGCCCAGCCAGTTATATTACTAACAGTCCAAAACAAACTGGCAGGGAATCTGATTTATGTCATAACACACATATGATGGTACAGTGTGTGGTACTGCAAATACTATGTTTACTGTTTACATCCAGCCTGAGAACCAGTCTGTTTCTTCTACCACAAACTTGTCATTGTCTTGCCAAGCATGCTGAGTGTTACTGAGCGACACACACTCAGACTGCCCGGGTTAGGGTCGGGGTTCTCTATAATTCCTCTAGACAGCTGGACTCAATTACTCCCACAAGAGAGAGCTTTGTGAGGGATGGGTTTAAGGTAGGGTTTTCAACCCTCTATTTCCAGAGCACTTGTATGCAGACACTCCCAAAACATTTACTTCCACTGAGCCACTGTGCCCCAAAGCTGCTTAAATTTGAAGACACTGCCAGGTCTAAAAAGGTGAAAGAAATGAGAAACACTGATTCAATAACAGGTTATTACGTAAACCAAACTCTGTCCCCTTCTGACCTCCCGTCACTCACTCAAAAACCTAATTATCATACCAGCACAAAGACGTTTTGTCTTAAATGATTTTGATTGAACGCAGCCTCAAGCAAGGCAGACATCATATTTAGGGTGCACTCAAATGCGGCCAGTGGCCTTTCATGCAGCTTCACGTTCACTGAACTTATTAGTGTGGATGAATATGAGGAGCGACAAGTCACTGAGGCAAACACCTCTCTCTCATTGGCAGCTATGCCTCAGACCTGTCACCAGTCAGCTCAACTGCTGCTGCTGCTGCTACACCTCTCAACGCTTCCTCTCACATCTTAACACATAGTCTCTACAGCAGACATTACCCCAAAAATGTAATAACGAGACAAAACTGTGTATGAAGAAAACTAGGATGAGCTGTTGATGCTATGTGCAAACCAAATGTACATACAGTGTCTCACATTTAAGTTGAATAAAAGAGAAGAAGACTTACCAGTCCAGCAATCGGTGTGGGCAGCCTGTTAACCCTCTTGATAATACCAGGCTTGATCCTGTTGATCAGACTGTGCGCAAAAGAAAGAGTGAGAGAACATCAGGAGGGTAAGTGAAAGCACTTGGTCATCGGCTAGACTGGTCTAACTAGCAAGGAATGAACAAAAAGTGTTGCAAAGTCTCGGTGTTGTGTGTTTACGACTTTGTTTAATGGTGGCCACCTGGCTTCAGTTTAGTAAATGGCCAGTGCTACACCCTGATGTAAACACACTGGGTCCTCTGCTCCTTCAAACATACCCTCATCTACTGAAACAACCCCAAACAAACCTGGAATCACCACATATCAGCTCTGAAAAGCAGTCATGCTTTTTGAAAGATGACGCATTTGTGGTGTTCAAAGGTGTCCAAAATAAAAAACAATTAGTCAAAAAGTCTATTCAGATCTTCTATTTACGTGAGATTAGTAATAACACAGTATACACAAGTATAATCTGCTGATTATTTTTGTGATTAATCGCTTGGTCTTTAAAACATATAACACCTGCACACAGTGAAACATGCCTGTCACAATTCTCTGGAGCTCAAGTTTCAACATGTTTTATAAATTGGTCATATGTTTTGTATGTCAAATCTTAATCTGCAAATAAAGAAAGTGCAAATTTCTCACCCATTTTTTATTTGAAGAAAAACTCAACATGAGACTAAATGACTTGTTAAGGTGGATGTTTTTGGTCTCTCAGCAGACAGCAGACTGGGATTGGAAAGGGTGTAAGACTTTGCATAGGCTGACAATAGATGTACAGAAAGAATGCAAAAGGAATTTGGTTTTAAGTTAGTCGTTTAACAGTGAAACAATAGAAAGCTGTAATGATTTCATCAGATAACACACACCGTAAGCCAAGTAGGATGTAATCATGTGTGCGACCCACACTAAACATTCCCTTCCAAACGGTTGTGATAACCACAACACAATGGGAATGGAGGCTGAGTTTGTAGGTGAAAGCGATTTAATCTGTCTTCCTCTTCCTCACGCTGACAAAAACACGGACAGCTCTCTGAATGAAAGTGTCTCTGTTGTTCCCTGAGAGTGAGCAAACAGTGGAGTCAGGCTCAAATCAGCAGAATGAGGGGCTTCTTTCTTGAACCGATGCCAATAGAGGTTTGAAAGATTCTGCATGGGCTGCTGGTAATTACAGCGTCCTGCTGATTGGTGCACATCACATCACTGTATCCATGTATAAGGGACATGATGCTAACACGCACACACACGCACACACACACACAAACCCCTGATCTGAGAAAAGCCACAACTCCACAACTCTTAGAAGAGCAGTTAGTGAATCAATGCAAAACTCTGCGTAGATAAATGTGTTCCTCTAGCTCATCAAAACGCTTGATACACCCCGGGCTAATGAGAAAGCAGGGTGCCCTGGCTCTCCGCTGTGGTTTCAGCTGGAGGCTTTCCATTCACTACACAGCTTCTCACAGCTCTCATTAAAGTCAGGATGGCACTCTGCCCATCCACAGATCTGTAACATCTGTCAAACAGGCAACACAACTCCTCTTGAAATAGATCACACTTCATATTCCTAAACAAGACCACAGAGGGCAGATCTGACACTGGAAACATCAAATAACTGCACAAGACAACCTCTATTGTGCTGTCTGGAAACACTGGCTCACTTTATGTGGCTGACAAACAAACAGTGACCCTGCAGGGGGTCCGCCTGGGAAATATCAGTAACACTTACGATGGAGTGCAGACCTGGAGGAGAGCAGAGGGCTTCCATATGAATGAGTGGCTTAAGAGAGGTGCCTGGGAAAAGCAGAGTACTTACTCACACAACAGAACGCCATTCTCCAGCGCTGATCGGAAGTCGTTGCTCCCAAATTTTTTCTTGGTTACTGCCTGGAAAAAAAAGGAATACAAAAACAGTGAGCAAAACAGCAAGAGGGGTTGGGTGAGGAGAGAAGGCGGGGGTTTGTGTGTGTGTGGTGGGGTAGGGAGGTTGGAGAAGAAAGGTAGGATGTTGAGAACAGTAGCAGAGGAAGTCAGAGGTATTTCCTCCTCAGTTCCTACAGTGTCTCTGGGACAGAGTTGTGCACAGTTCTTCAGGTATTCCCCGGGAGCTCTCGAGTGGCTCCGTTCTTCACACTTAAATGCTTAAAGCCGCTGTTAAACGGGAGAGCTGTGCTAAAACTGTGCTGGAGCCAGGCTGCCCAAGCCGCAAGGCTATGGGAGCATCTGGAGCGCTGGAGGAACACAGCGCTGTGTTATAGCCTCATGCCTTTCCCATGATCTCAAACCACCACCGCAGGAACAGCAAGAGCCATTATGCAGGCAAACATACACACATTGCATGCATGGCGTGCAGCCTTAAACACATGAATGCATATACAGCACACACACCGAAACAAACAACATCCTTGATTTTTAAAATAACACTTTTGTAAAAAAAATTTATATCTACAAATCTGGCAATAATAGTATTGTTTTTTATGTTTTCATGTGAAACTGCAACTTTGTTACGGGATATCAAATCCATGCTGATGGCCACTCCTTCACAGAGCTTCCTGTTCTGTTTTGTTGGAATGTTTCCACCATCAACGACTTGACCAATCAGTATCTCAGTTTCTAAATCCAACACAAATAGTTTAGAAAACAATTAGAGTATACCATTTTAGCAATTCAGCACAATCCTCTATATTTGTTATTTTAGAAAATGTTCATAGTTTTTAAAATCTGCATCAGGATGTACATGTACAAAATACATAATTGTCATTATACATGGATACATACAATTTTTGCATTCTAGTTAGTGCAGTACTTCATGGGCAAATAGAAAAAAAATGCCTTTCAGTGTCTGGAAAATGTTTTAAAACGTCCTGGATCTGGATCTATACCAAACACTAATCAACATATTTCACTGGAAACCAGTTTTTGAGATATCCTGCTACATTATCCCCTAACAGTCAAACAAACAAACTGGGCTGGAAACCTAAAACCTCGTTGGCTGAGTTTATGACAGCAACATTGTAATCATAATTTGTTGCAGAATTAGTTCAGTAACAGTCGCTGTGGGAGGGTGTGTATTATTTTATTTCAGGAGTTGATCATGTTCAGAATAATGTGGCATTCATGACTATATGGTCCTTTTGGAGGCTGCAGTTTATGGAGCTGTTGTATTGTATTGCTTTATACTGACAGGTGCTTCTATTATTTTGTCCACCCCGTTTACATCAATGAGCGTAGACTGAATAATAGAAATACCTCTCTGTATAATGCAGCACATTGCAACAGCACCACTAACGACTTCCTCCAAAATGATCATGAAGTTGAATCAACACCTCTGTGAACAGTTTATAACTTTCATGAATTGATGATTTATTACAGGGCTGTTGGAGTAGACTTTATTAGTCTTAGTTATGTACCTAATAAACTAGCAACTGAGGGTATGTTATAATATAGTGGCACTTTGTGTAGCTAACCTCACATTCTGTAATGTGTGTAATTTCAAGTCTGCATGGAAATTCATTTACATTACCAATAGGGCAGATGAGCACACATTAACACTGCAAGTATACAGTAAGGTAAGACACCTGCGTGCACACACACACACACACACACACACACACACACACACACACACACACACACACACACACACACACACACACACACACACACACACACACACACACACACACACACACACACAGCAAAACAAGTCAAACAAGTCTCACCAACCAAAGTGGTCAGATGTGCCATGCTTCAAGGCTTTGTCCCTTTTCCTGTCAAGGGAAAGGGACAAAAGCTGGGACAGTTACTGGCACAGCTAATTACAGGCCATCATTTTGAGGACGGCAGGAGAAACCGGAGCAATTAGATAGACTGGCTAGAGGACAGTATTATTATTTCCAAACAAAGTCGTGTTACACCTCAGACCACACCCTGGGTAACCTGAGATGGCCAAGGCCTCGAAATACCCATCATTCCAAGAGAATTAGACCATGTTGTAATAGATGAGTGGGATTAAAGTTTTTGTATTTGCTTGTGTGATTCAAGCTAATGTTGGGAAATACTTGATCTGCTCTGCCTCCATTGACAAAAATACAAACATAATCAGACACTGAAAACAGGAACACAGACAGACACACACACACACAGAGCAAAGACATTTTACTGTACAGTGTATAATCAGTCAAGCGCTGCAGTTGGCAAATGAAATCCTGACCCCTACTGTTCTATGTATGCGGGGCCAGCAGCTGGGATTGTACGCAAACAAGCAATACTGGTAGAAATAGCACAATAATTTGAATTCCCTCTTTCAGTGGGACTTATTCAAAGGTGTTTGTTACTTTGATGTTTTTCACCCTCACACATTTTCTTATCAAAGTTGCATCTGCCAAAATGAATGAATGGGATAATTAAGATATTATCTCCTTGTGTGGAAAATGGGACCCACCCTGGCACTGAACCCAGCACTAAGCTGGCTGTAACATAATAGTTTTCTCCTCTCTATCGTCATCATTAGAGGTATTAACTCCCCTTAGATCTGGCCTGCTGTGCCCTCTCTCTCTCCTGTTGAACCTGCCATGCGGGATAACAACTCTAATCTGCAACAACATACTGCTACTCTGATTTAACAGGGAGATTTAAGGCAGGAGCAGAGATTTCAAAAACAGCTTGCCTTCCTGCGAATCCACCCTCGCTCCCCTCAAGAATGTGCTGCTGAACGTGTTGATGAACCGAGTCTCATGACGACTTTCCTCCACATTAAAAGATAGATATGTGGTCCTCATAATTCAATACTCTTAAAGTGTTCTGATGCATGTGTGAAATTAATCATTATCATTATTATTATTATTATTATTATTATTGCAGTGAACCAAGAATGGTGTCTTGGTAGAACACAAATAATCTGGGGAATTGAGGAGTCTCTGGGTCCGTGACCACAGCTATTGTTTATTCATGCAGGGCACTGAAGCAAATCAGTATTCAGTAAGGTTTGCGCGGATGCAGACCCCCACCACTAATTGTTCCTAAAATTCTTTGTTTCTTCTGCAGAGGACAGGGACATGGGTCATCAGAGGGCAACTGGGACATTATCCAAATATTTCAGGGATCTGACTCAAGAAAAATATACCACTGTGGAAGCCATTAGTATCGACACCATCAACATATCAGAATAATAGAACTACATCAACATGTAACTGCATGTGAATGGCTTCTTGTGTGGGGTCCTGCTTCACGTGAGTACATCTGAATGCATGTGTCCCAGTTTCTAATTAGACTCAATCAAAACCTTGAATGGTGCGGCAGTGAGGTGACTAATGATTGGTCACACAGCTCCTGGTATGAAAAACAACACAGCAGCATCACAGAAGGCAATTCATATGCACAACGAAGGTGAATGGATTTTGTTTGCGGTGCTCACAGGACAGAAAATATATTTAAAAAATATGTGTTTGACAGCAACATCTGCTTCTAGACTTTCTGACATTCAAGATAATTCACAGACCTCACTGAACAGAGAAGACTAGAGGGAATCTCTTTTGGTTTAACTGTGGGGTTAACCTTTTAAAAATACACCATAGTAAATAACATTCAGAGAAGAGCTGAAACAATTTGCCAATTTATCAGTTTGTCGATCGACAGAAAATTAAATCGGAAACTATTTTTGACAATCGATTATTTGTTTCAAGCAAACATGCCACACTCTGTCTGGTTTCAGCTTCTCAAACATCTAGATTTGCTGCCTTTCTCTGTTTTATTTAATTGTAAATTGAATATCTTTTGAGTTTTGAACTGTTGATCAAACAAGAACAATCTGAAGATTTCACCTTGGGCTCTGGGATGTTAAAATGGGCACTTTCCACTATTTTCCTGACATTTTATGGACAAAAACTATTGGTCACTTTTGAGAAAATAATCAGGAGTTTAATTAATAATGAAAATAATTGTTAAGTGCGGCCCTAAATTCAAGCATGTACAATATCAATCGCCAAAAAATGTGGCATTGTGTTACATTGTTTCCCCAACAATGTACACCAAAACCATAGGAGGCTTGGAGTTGGTTCAGTGTTATATGACTGGAACAACAGGATAAGTAACAAACCTTTAAAGAAATCCACAGTATTGTGTTACCTTTGATTGGCTGCTTCCTCCCAGAGTACGTGAGGAACACAATACGCTGCTTTTCAACCAGCCGCACACAAATGTAGGGGAGTTAAATCAAAACTAGAGCTGCAATCTAATACAGATTATAGCCTGTGCTGTTACACGACATTAAAGCAGATCAATAGCTGTAATGAAGCTCTACCTAAAACCTGTTTAAAGAGCTATTCTAAGTATTCTGGGCAACACCTTCCTGAGTAGAGGCTCTTTGACAAAACAAATTCTTGTCCATCACAAACTAAACAAAAGAGGTGACAGAAAACTGGCATGATGTGCCACACTTTTACATATGTTTGCGATTTATTAATGTAACAACCTACATTTGCTAAAACACCACCTGTGAAACCATAAAAAGCACTGAAACAGACCAAATCTAATAAATAAATGATAAGTTATTATTAACCGACTGTGTTTGTGTTTACAGATGGCCATATGCATGATCTTCTGACCTGTACATTGCATAAACACTTCCACTTGATTGTCATAACAGTCACACTTACAGCGGTTCTATCGAATTAACAAGGACTTCTATTATTCCACTAGGCCCTGTGGTTGTAGGACGCAGCGCCCTGTGCTGACAGCTGGCCAGCTCTGAGGGGGCTATGTTCACAGCCATGGCAGCTAATGCAGGAATGTGTCCATGTGACAGGCTCCAGACCATTTAGTCTAGTTTTTTAACAATACCACCAGCCTCGCCATGCACACATGCCTCTGTTTAAAGTGCTGTGAAGCCGAGCAGCTTGTTAATCATTCAGTGGCAGAATCCAATAGCCACAAAACTTTGTCTTTGAAGGGAAACTGTTTGCCCCCTTACCGGGAACTTGGCCTCTGATTGCAATTGTATTTCCCCTACGCCAAACCTCTCACACCTATCCTCTTAATATAATAGTCCCATGGTCGACACCTTTACCTATTCAACTTATTCAGCTTCCTGCTCACTCTCCCTAATCTTCCCGCCCCTGCCTGAGATCATGTCCCCCCCCACCCCACCCCACCATAGTTCACAAACTGAGCCACTACAATGGGCCAGTGTGCAAGTGTGAGAGACACTGATGTCACATCACAAGCATCCAGATTCACCCCTCATGAAATTAGAACAATATTTGTTTAGTTACAGCCTTGCAGCAGCTCCATGCCGCCCTGCTGGGAAGAGAATTTGCGAGATGAGGAAACATAATTTTACCCGCTTGTAAAAGAGAAAAGAAAGAATGAGAATCTGGCTGGAGGTTGGATGGAAACTTCAGATAAGTTGACATTTTGGAAACAAAACGGGACTGTTTTTGCAAGTGCTGGTGAATAGTTTTTAGGGGTTGGTAGCTATTTTGCATTTTGATTACTGCACTAGGAAAAGGGGGAACATTATGAGCAGGAAAATAGCTTTCTTTGCCTCAGAAAGGGAAACTCTATTCTAAATATTACACATTTTCCAGAAAGTGTCATAAACATTACATGTGACATAATGTGTGGCAGTTTTTGATTAATTACTGACACCTGAAATAGCTATTTCAATATTCTGTGAATGGCTAAGAGTATTACATTTTATAGCAAGTGACCCCTAAACCTAGTCAAACCTCAGTCTGGGTTGATCTGTGCTTACTGTATGTGTGTGGTACAATAACTTGGATCATTCACAGAAGTTTTTCTTAATTGTTCTGCTGATTTTCTCACGTCATGCTCGCAGCTGTAGCCTCAAAGCCCTGGGAGACATTAAAAAAACATGAGCAGGTCTAAGCAAGATCTGACAAAGGAAGCAGCAAGGAAACAATAATGATGAATGGGGTGAAATCCATGGACCTGTACTCTGAAGAGCCACATGCTTTTGAGTGGCTGAAATAATGGACTGATTCTATCTTCCCAGCTACCTGAGACGTGACCTCAAGGGTGTTTACCTGAGGCGGCTGATCAGCGTTCAGCCATAAACTCAAGCAACTTCTAAATCAGGAAAGTAAACATCAGCTTTACACGCTCATGTCAGTCTGTCTTTACACCCAAAGCAGCCAAATACTATCACATGTGAGGGTGAAATCCACACAAAAACACTTGAATTGTGTGGACTGCCATATCACAAGCAGTTGCCAGTTGTATTCCACCTTGTCTATGATTTCCAGTGCTGAAGTCCTGCCACTAACTGTAAAGGAAGGTGTTGAGATAGTTTATGTTTGTACTCACCTCAACCCACCTCTGCGCCTCCAAGTAGGCTTCGTCGCAGCTGACAGCGGACTGCTCACGCCACTCCATCACACAAACGTATTAGTATCCGAGCTGCACCGGCGGGCCAGATCCGCTCCTACTCGCCCGAATTGCAACAGTCCAGTGGCATAGATGTGGGCCAGTTCAAACAAGCAGACACAATGAGCGCACTTCAAACTGGTCAAGCAGTCTATAGAGGAGCACAGGTGAACTTGTGATCACACTCCTCATTCATGAAATATGCCGCCTATTGTTCATTTCCACCAGCTCACCAGTGAATGAATGCAAGGTGTAACAGTAATACCTTTCCTTTGCATCACCTGGCTGCTGCTTACCTGTTCTTTCATCCGACACACCTGTGATTTTGTTTCTTTTGGGTATTTTCACGCTCGGTACTCCACCTACGCAGCGATCTTCAAAGTCGACCCGGGCTCAGTCTGGGAGAGGCTCTCTTTTCATCAGGTTTAAGCTGCATGAGGCAGGAGGGTTTCCAAAGTGGGGTCCGAGGACCACCCACAGGTCCTTGAGCGGCTTCCAGGTGAACGCAGGCTTGAGTATGCGGTTATTTTCCTCTCTGGAGGATTATTTGGATCCCAGGTTTCCACTGCTGCCCGAGCAGTAGGTGCACAGTCGTGTAATTCTACAGCGAATCACCACCAGCAGCAAAATATTCTCACATTACAACTCCTCTGGACAAAACCTTGTCAATTTGAAGAATCTGTGGACTGCTGAGCACCAAACTGACACATGTTAAAAAGTTTGAGTCCCTGGGTGAAGGCTGGAGTCAGGAGTTCGGCTCTCCTTTTAACACAAAACTCTTTCCTGCAGCGCCACGCAGCGGCGGTTAGGGTGTATTGCATCCTGAAAAACAGAAGTGGCTTGGTGCAAATTTTAAGTCTATCAGTTGGTCATTTAAATGTAAGAGCAACAGTGGAAAGAAGCATTTCCAGATTCTGCAACTTTTTACTTCTACTCCACCACAAGTCAGAGGGAAATGCATGTTACCACGCTACATTTATTTGACAAGTACATTATTTTACAGATTCAAATTTTACATACAAAATCTACCATCATCTTAAATATAATGCCTTGCTATAGATTAAACTACCCAACAGTATATAGAGTTGTTAAAATGTTAACCTTTTGTGTCAAATTTAATGAGCTAAGTAGCCACACAATGAGAAAGAAACTCATGGTCTATGGGCCTACCAGGCTGAAAAGCCCTTTGGGTCTCTCTGCTGTTAAAGACCATTTGGTTAAACACAAATTTTCCTAGGCTAGACTAATGTAACTAAGTGTAATTCATTTAACTTTTGCAGTCAGTGTAATTAGGATTAATGAGCATTTTAATATATCGTAGCATCTCCTCTCCCTCTTGGGTTTCATTATCCCAAGAAGTAGGGGGATCCGACTGCAAACAAAAAGTCTGAGAGAGTATCGTTGCTCCGGTTTTGAGCTACATCCTCTACAGGCTTAATTAGAGTGATTTCATCATGAGAACAAAATGTCTACTGTGTTGATTCTGAGGAGCATGACATACAAAAAGGCAAACAAGTATCTGTCTATATATACAGGATAATTACACAGAGGTCTTTAGATTCTTGTTATTGTAGAAGCTACAGAAACCTTCAGATGTAAGGCACAAACTTGGCAAGTGACTTAACAAATCACGAGGCCTCCTCTTGTGTTTTGAAAAGATAGGTTAAGTCTATCTTTAAACAATAGTCAGGTTCCTATATTAACATTGCAACAGGTTTTACTTGCTGTAATCATTCCTGCTGTTCATACAGCTAACAGTTGAGGAGATCCGGTCCCTCGTTTTGAGTAAGAATATATTCAAGTTTATCTGAAGCTAATACAAGGCTTCAGATGTCTATAAGACAAATCTAAAGGTTATGTTACAAAGTTTCAGTCTTTTTAGTACAACGTTCCTTCTTTGTTTTAATGTCCGTCCACTGCAGCTTAGCAAAGAAACACTGTCAACAAACAAAAGGGGGAAAGGCTGTAACTTTGGAAGATATCCACATGATTTGTCTAGCTGAGACTGCTGAAGCCTCATATCGGCTTGAGATAAACTGTGGAATGCATTTTTGTATTTTGTCCCCCATCGCTTACATTGGAAGTGCATTAGGAAAGGATCTTTAATGGCCAAGCAAATCCTATTTCAATGTTCATATGTGCACCTGAGTATTGTTTTAAGACAGACTTCAAAGATTGTGAACCAATCCTTTAAGTTTTGAAAAAACAAATAAATAAATAATAAAAAAAAAAAAAGGTATTTTGAACATCTTTCCATTTTATGGAATAAATTGGTATAGTGGCACACTAATGGAAATAAGATTCAGTAAAATTAGGATGATTTTTGCAATTTTTAGAGCAATAGCTTTTTGTATTTCTTGCTTCACATTTCTCCTCCGATTTCTTAATAGCATTTCATTTGCCCTCGCTGAGATTCTACACCTGTGTGCCAGAATTTTGTTAAAATTCTCTTCAGTAGACCTGATCAAGTTGTAAATATCTGGCAATGTTTAATTTACACAAAAGGTAAACAGATGAACATTTTCACTAAGATGTTTTTGTTACAGAGAAGATCCACAAGCAAAGTGTGTAATAAATTTGCCTTTTATTTGACAGAATTTTTAATTCTTATTACAAAAATGTAGGCACCTTCCACACGGATGTACAGTCTGCATTTGTCAGGAGAAACTTTGTTTTTCATAACATCATTACTGCATACAACAGCATTAGGCCTATCTGTATTTTTAAAGCCATGACTGAAATTAAAGCCTTGCAAAACATGTTTCTTCAGCTGGTTTTTGACCATGCTTTTAGACATATGATCAAAAACAGATCACTACATACAGTATGCATCATTGAGCCCCGAGTAAAAACGAAGTTGAGTTCCCTCAGTGACGTGGAAAATTTCTTAAATTTCTTTCTTAACTAAAAGCCAAACATGCCATGTCAACAAACTTCAGTGCAGTGTAGTTATCGAGATGTTTCAGCAGGGGAAACTGGAAGATTTTGAGCTTAAAAAGAAATACTTTTAGTTGCACAGCAGCACTCGAATTCTTTTAGAATCTCATTAAACTCATAACAAGTCACATTACTTTAGAATGATATCCCTGTAAATATTTACCCCAAATCACTTGCTAAAGTATCTTGAAAAAAATAATTCAAATTTTCCAATTAAGTCAGCACTTGAGAATGTTTGGCAGTAATGTTTTCTTTGTTTTCTGGGGTCACAAGGGGGTTTCCTCAGTATGAATCTTTGGAGAGGGCAATGATGGTGAAACGAACCTCCTGAGGGTCGCGAGCCATGAAGATCTTACAAACCTCTACAGCATCCTGTAGAGCAATCGAACATGTCGGGAAAATTATGAATTGCAACTCTTTACTCAACTATTAAGACAGTTAGTGCGTTTTATTCTGTGATGTCTTACCTCGAGGAAAGTATCTTCTGAAGTTTTTCCGTGGACAATAGGGAAAGGTTTCCGGCCATCTAGGTATAAAAACAAACAATGTGCTTCAAATCTGTCCCCACTAATTAAAAGTAATTACCAACAATGTGACAAATACTACTAAATATTTTCTATATCCATGAGCATACTTCAGCAGTGGTTAACTCACCCAGTTCATATAACTTTCCTCCGACATTCACAAAAGCTATAAAATGCAGATTCACTTTCTCATCTAAACTTGGGGCCTATAACAGACAAGAAATGAACACAAGATATTGAGTTAAACACATTCTTTTAAATTGTGTAATAAACAAAGTTCACAAAACTAGTGGTGTGATCTCTGCATCCTCAGGCAACACAGATCATCCAACACTCAGTACAAACCTCAGTCTGTCCCTCCTGTGCACTGGACTCATGTGTAACACGTATACTCTGAAACAGGAAGTAGGAAAAAAAGCAGATGATTAGCAGTGTAATGGTATTGTACTTCATGTTCATTTTAACAATCTCCTACACATTTAAGGTTATTTATTATTTACTATTGTCATCTCCCAAATGACACATACAGAGCTGTTACAAACAACTGTAAATGCTACACAGTTATCAGGTAATATAGATGATCCCCCCCCCCCCCATGGTGTCATCACTCAACAAGTGACCAGCAAGATACTGACATGGTTGTTGTGACACTGGGGCCAAAATATTTTTTCATCTGTCCCGATTGACAAAGTGTAGTGCTTCACTTGTGTGTCTCTGCCCACTTCATCATCTGTCCCTCTTGAGCACAGATTTTCTTCTCAGTGTTTTCTTACCTCATCTTTTTCCAGGAAGGTGGCCCTTTCCTCTGGGGTCATTTTAGAGGTTTGTTCAAGAAACTTCTTAAGAGCAGAATCAGGCTCTGAGGAGTAAAGGACAGATAGTGACATCTACAGAAAACTGTCTGCAAGCAAAAATGTGTTTGGATTTAAAGCTGGGTGATATGTCAATAGACTGATATTGCAATGGTTATTATGTATTGTAAAATGTACTATGTTATTATGATAAATGCCATCTTTTCCAGGTCTGATACAATTGTTTGAACTGTTCGAGCTGAGGAATCTTGAGTTGCCCCTCTAAAATTGTACACATGGGAATCTTTCATATCTCTGCCATTGCATATGACATGAACAGAATAACTACTCACCAAATTCCAGGTGTGCCTTGTTGTTTGCCACCGCATGAATTAATCCTATTGTTCCACAGGCGTTTCCAATAGTTTGCTTAATGAAGTAGACATCAGAAGAGACCTCCTGTCGCTGATCCTTGAGCTTCTCTTCCTCTTCTTGCTTGAATGTCTCATACTGGACAGACGTAGGAGAGAGGAGAAATATTTGTTGAACATTGTGTCTTATGGCATGGACATAAGTCGGTACAACAACATGTACAGAATGGTTCATGAAAATGAAGTTAATACATTTTACACCAAAGATGTTATATATAATTAACTTAACTTAACTTAAATAATAAGTACCTTCTCTGTCACTGGGAACAGAAGTAGCACTGCGCACACTGGTCTTGGTACCATGCTGAGAAGCTCTGGATCTAGTCCATATACATCTCCAAATTGCCAGGTTGGCCTCATACCCAAACAATTGACAAACTACACAAAAGCTGAGAGTGAATTTGTATGCATACAAGCAAGCACATAAAGCTAAGCTAACAACATCTGACAGACAAGTTTAACTCAAAGTAAAGTTCTATGTACTCGCCTGATTACAAGAAACAACTGATTCCTACCTAACCTCAAAAAGGCTAGAACATAGACATTAAAAAATATTACAATTGAATTGTAAATGCAATGTAAATACTAGTAACAAAGCAAAATTATGGGTTGCGAAATTACGCTTTATTTTACGGGTCCATCATTTCTTAATATTTTCCAAGGAAGTTTCTGGTAAATTATGAATGTTGGTACGAATTTACTTGAAAGAAGAGTTCCATTAAAACCAAAGCAAATATGATCTCATTACTGATTTATTATTGGAAACTTTATCATCCATGTATGTTAAACTATATGCTCGCCTGTAGATACATTTCACACTTTTCATGTACAGCTGACCTGCTGTGTATTGACTGAATGGTTACACTTGCAATGAATTTGAACTTGCAAATATACCACTTAAACACTGTCTCTATGTGTCCTCGTGATTGGTACCAAATTACACAGTTCCTGTGGATTTACAATGGAGCTTTATAAAATTGTTCAGCATGAGTCCTTTAGGATGACATTCAACAGATGACCTGCATTTATAGACTGAGAGTCTGAACGCATCCAACCTCTTGGCATTGTTAAAAGTGTAATGTGTTTTATACATATATAATATATAATTTATCCTTAAACATACAATTACAACATGCTATTAGCACTATATTCCGTTAATGCTTATGTCAAATTATTCGTGGCCTCTCTGCTTCCATTATGTTTATCAGACAGTTGTACATTATTTCGTAACTTTTAATCTTAAATAATAACGTTACATTGGATGTAGCATCGCTGCTGAGTAGGCCTTGTGCCTCTGCAAGTCACTTTGCTGCCGATTATTCAGACCCATCTGGTGTTAAATTGAATTAGAAGACAATACTCACCTTTGTCATGACCTGAAATGAAAAGACACAAACAAAATATTAATCAAATTGATTTTGGGTTTAGCAAAGCTGCCACCCCGACTTCAGCTTTTGTTCTCTCTGCTAGCTACAAGTTAGCTAGCCCTCACATGCTTGTGAATGAATGACTTCGATAAAACAATATTGTTTGAAAATAATCTACAATACATACTTCTGGGTTCGACTCCAGAGGCAACCAGCGTGGACAGTCCATTTTGAAGTAACGTCGATGGTTATGTTCCTGTCAACCGAGAGCTGAAAGTGTTTTACCAAAATCTGTTTGACAGCTGGAAATCGCTTCCGCGTCCAGACAATGGACCTTTACATTTAGGTTCTGCGCAGGTCTACTCCCTTATTCATAAACCACAAATACACCGCACTCAGTACTTTACGACATAAACAGACAAGATAAATATATCCAGTATTTAATTATGGTATATTTTAAACCCTAAATCGCTGTGTAATCGTTCTTTGTCTGCAACATTTTGGATTTTTGAATGTACAACCACACCATCAGCCCAACAGTGGACCATTCCAGGGTCATGGGCGTGTCGCTGAGAGACAGATTCCCAATGGTTGTGGTAGTTCATTCCCATAAGTATGATATGGCTGATCCAGTGCAGATTCCTTTCGTCATATCAATGGTGGATGTGTTTCTAATCATTTTTGGAAATACTTGATTGAATTGATTATAAGTGCGTAGCCCTAACATGTGACCGCCAAACGAGGGCGCTGTTGTTCTTCATTGGCTTAGCTTAGTTTCTGAGGTTGGAGCTGTACTGTACCTTACACTTTTCTAAACATTCTTTAAGTTATTCCCAGAATATTCTTAATTGAAACTGTCTCCCACATAGAAAGGCATGATGTATAATGTATGGCTTTCGTGAATATGTCCACATGTCCTGATAAACACTATTATGATAGGGCAAGTAGAGGCCAGTTTAAAGAGTATGAGACAGTGTGGAGGGCATATTGTTTTGACTAATTAGACGACTTGGAAGAAGTGGGAGAGAACTGGAACACCTTTTCATAATTTGTTTTGAGTGCTTGGCAATATTTCACTGTATGTTATGTATGTATTTATGTGTGTTTCAGAAAAAAAAGAAGTGAGCGTCGAGGAAGACTAAATCCACAAGGAGGCAGTAATGTAACGTCTAGGATGCCAACTGCCGTAAAACGTCATAGAAGAAGAAGACACTCCAATACAGTAGGTGGCGGTATGCACGAAAAATATTAAGTCTCTGTGAAGGATAGGAGTTGTCTGCCCAAAAAGTCGCTTAATTTGTCAGGACGTGTGTGTGTTTTAATTAATAATAATAATAATAATAATAATAATAATACCTTTAAAAAAGCTAAAGGGGTCTCTATAGTTGCCAAGCAAGAAAGTCGCTAAGTTGGCGACACTGCCACAGCGGGGAAACTTGCAGCCTGATTGAGAGAGAAGATGCCAGCAGCAGAGGAATCACATGGTGGGTTTTAACTTGCATCATACAGGTAACTTTACAGTGTTTTCAGTAGATTGTACTTTCACTAACGACACGAATAGATTGGGCTTTTCACGGTGGCACTGTATACCATCCAGGTAATATACCGGAGTTAGCTTAACACGGTAGCTCGCCGGAGGTGTGTCGAAGACTGTTTCCCTGCCGGTATATGGTCCCCCTTACTTATATCTGAACTAAACCATATCCCTAACCCTAACCAGTCATCCTCTCAGATGCTTAATCTAACCCCAACCTTACCCTAACCATAACTTAAACCTAATGTTATCCCCAGTTGATGCCTCATATGTGACCAGTTGACAACCAACGTTAGCTAGCAACCATCGGTTTCTCTAACCGGCGATGTTCTAACGGTATTTATCGAATCCACAAAGACTCTGATAATCACCTGGATGAAAAATATTCAGTCAACTGCACAGTAAGAGTTTTGACCCGTTTCCCAAGTTGCGACTCTTTTCCCATCCTGGTAGATAGTCGGCGGGCTGCCATCTTTGTTCTAACTAGGAAACAGGTTAAAATCTTTTTTAACATTCAGCTGACGAAATATGTTTTCATCAGGTGGTAAGTTGAAATGTCCCTCTGGTAGCACATTCAGAACAGTGTTTTGAAACGACCGTCTGCAGTCTGATTATCTGGACCACATAGTTATATTGTCAGTGCAGTTATAGTCTGCACATCACGGGAAATATCTACTGAGCAATAACATAAGCACCCGGACATTATATGAAGTGGACATTGTCTGTTTTATATGTACAGTCTTATTGGAATAACGTTAATTTGATGAACAACCTTCACTGGAAAAATATCTGGCGCTTACTTCATAAATGTAATAAAGTTAATGAAATCTCTTTCAAGTTTTTGCAGTTAATTAATGATAATGCTTTTGCTGCTGAAAGTGTATTTCGATCTGATATTAGTATTTCATTGTTGATGATATCCTTCCAGACTTTGTTTTGTGTTTTGCAATTGTATTATTATTTTATTTTTAAATTATAGACTTTTTATGTATGTATTGGTTATGTTTTATTATGTCTTGGTTTATGTGTCGGCCCTGCTTATTATCCCCTGGCGTCTTCTCTTCATTCCTGTCCTGAATATGTCTGACATTTGTCTATAGAATATAGTTCTGAGAAAAAAATAAAATATTTCTACTGAGATTTCTTCAGATCAAAGAAGGCAGATAACGTTAGACTGATAAATTTACTCAGATTAATAGTAGTTTTATCTTATATAATTGATATAATAAATGCGGCTATTGCAGTTTAAGTTGCTTGCCTGCTCTTGAAAAGAGAACATGGACATGCCATAGTCATGAGACCTGTGATAAATGGATCTTCACTTCTGTGCCTCAGGTGGCAACAAAGTTGTGGACAACATCTGTAGGCTTTCTCCAGATCTGTTGGCTGAAGCAGTGAGTATATTTTACATCTATAGTTGTATATATCCGCATGCAGACTAAAAACAAGTTTCATTTTTACAGAATGGGAACGAAGCATACAGCATACAATATTTAAGTGAGTCATATAGAAGTGCTCAGAAGAGAAGCACTGCACAAGTCACACATGTTGTTATTGTTGGCCTGTAGTATTTGTTTGATTACCACAGGCATATAATGAATTTCCTAAATAACAATAATTTAAATAAACATGCCTCTTCACTTTTTTTATAAGATTTGCAACAGGATGAAGTTGTGGGGCAAACCTCTCAGTGGGATTAACCATTGGATGTTAAATACAACGTAATAGTGTTCATTGAAGGGCTATTAGCAGCCATACTCTGCACAAGCTGCACAGGATGTGGTGATGTTGCCATAGAGGTTATACTGTAGTTCTGATAACTAATCTTATAATCTCCACAGTGTCAGCACATTCTGACTTATCTTCAAGGGCAGACAAGAGGAGTAGATTCAGCTGAAATTTCTGATGTGAGTCAATATTTCCTTAGAATATTTTTTAACATATAGTAACCCATCTTCCCAAGTTCCTCTTTCATTGCTTGTGTTTTTTTTTCTTTCCTGTGCAGAGATTTCAGAGAGCTGGAGTCAGACTGGACCATGAAGCTCTACAGAACATGATCAGATTTCTCTTGTTAACATTCAGGTATTTTTTGTCCTATTTTCTTTTTTGCCTCTGATTGTTGTTTGTCAAATTTGATGACTGGTTTGTCTTCTTCTTTGTAGCCCAGCCCATATGTTATTGAAGGCCCTTGTCCAATTTGATGTATTTGTATGTTCAATCCCCTAGATAAGAACATGTCCATACCATTGTCATCAATTGTGTAATGAAGCTTTAACAGCTTTTATCCTTGGTTATAGGCCTGGCAAAAGGCCAAATCATATGTAACATAGCACATTGTTGTACTGTAAGGTGTGGTAATTATTATTTGTATCATCAGGTCTGCTGGGAAGAACAACTTCTCTGGGGATGACCTTGTGTCGAGGCTGGAAGAAGGCAGTAACAAGTGGCCTAAAGCTTCCCTTCAGGTGTTCCACAGGTTGTGGAGTGAACATGGTGCATTAGTCCATGCTCAGCAGGAGGTCCAGGCCATGCTCAGCATCAGCCAAGTATGTCCAAATGTAATGCATTAAAGCAGTGTCACTCATATTCTGATATTTTTTAATGACCTGAAGACAGAAATTGTCTATTTTCAAGGCTGGTGAGACTTCCCTTGTTTGTTGTTTGGCTATATCTTTGTAGTTAGTGGACATGCAGTGGAAGCTTGGCATGGCAGTGAGCTCCGACACCTGCCGGTCTCTCAACTCCCCATATGTGTCTCTACTGCTGAAGTTCGTTGAGCCCTCTGGACAGATTTGTCAGCGGTCTTTTGAGATGACCATTCCACAGTTCCAGGTCTGTATGTGGTGATGTAAATGTAGAGTTGTTGGTGTCATTTATTACTGGCTTGATTTTGAGATTATTTTTTTGCTCTTCTCTGCAGAACTTTCACAAGCAGTTCAAGGAGATGGCAGCTGTTATGGAGACTGTATGATGGTTGCAAGCATACCTAAGCTTGTCGCAATTACACCCCAGTTTACATGTTACCAATGGAAGAACAGCTTGATACGTGTTTGTCTGCTGGATCTCTCAATTGTCTGCTTTGCACTTCCATTTTTCTACAGATGGTATAAGCACCGAAATGGTTTACTCTTAGGACCTCCAGTGGTTGAAAATGCCTGTATTCACTTTAAATGCCAAGACTTAAGTATACTTCCTCCCAGCAATTTATCCAGGTATCATGACTAGTTTTAGTTAGTTGTGCCTAATGAACTGGCAACTGGCAACCGAGTATATAGATACACTACTAATACTGCAAAACCCTGATTAATATTTAAATTGTGCCTCATTTGTACTAAAATGTCTAACATTGATATAGTTTGGATTAATCATAGTTTGCACTAAACTTCAGTTCTCCTCTGGACTACAGAATGATTATACATTGCCACAGTGAACACAACCGCTGCTTATGCTGCTGTATTTTCTTTTATCTAGGGTAACGGGTTGTGATTAGCCCACAACACAACATCCTGTATGCTATATAGTTTCAGTTAGTGGCTAAAATGTCATTTACACTTTGCAGTACAGTTTTTAGTTTGAAAAGCCTGTGAAGTAAAATGGTTCACGTGATCTTTTCACAGTCCTTGTGCTTTTTGTTTTTTGTGTTGTAAATAAATTATGAAGACTTACTTTTGCTCTTTGTGTTTTCCCTGGTAATACTGAAATGCATACTGCATGGGTCTGAGGAGGCATTTTCCTTTTTTCTACTTCGGTCTGTCCTCACTAGATTTCAATAATTCCCATTTTTACAGCAAGACAAGTCAATACAATGTCAACACTCGAAAGAACAAAAATACAACCATATCAAATGAGGGTCTGGGGCCTGGTGTGTGCCTGTTTGGAGGCCTGCACTGCAATATAAAAGTCAGCTACATCTACTAAAATATGTACACACTCTGACCTCACCAGCAGTGGGGGGTTTGGTAGGCTGCAGGGCTTTAGTGGCCTCAGTGATGAGATTATATATGGCACAGCTACTATTTTTGGAATAGGCGGAGAGCTTTGAATTATGGCATTTGGTAGCTGGGAACTCCTCTGGTGCATAAAGCATATCAGATGTGATTATAACTATCCAGGACTATGAATCAGCACAGTCTGCTTGAAAACAGTTGTGAACTTCCTTAGTGAAGTACTGCATATGGTTCATTGTGCTGCCAACATTTAGTCTGGTCTTCATGAGCCCTGCTCGTTTTACCTGGTGAAGGCAGTTGGTAGGCAGGATTACAACCACCAGAGTTATGGGCCCAGAGGACTCGTGCAAACATTTTCCACACTACATGGAAGAAGCTTTCCAGTTAGTACACACCGCCGAAGAAGGCGGAGCCTCGTCCTGTCACGTTCCGCACAGCGGCTCTGCCCTGCCCACTCCTCCAGCACATGGGCTGGTTGGGCGGGTCGTCGACTAGCACAGCCGCTCCGCCTCTAAGGCGTTGTGGAAGAAAGGATCACTGTCGGGAGACTGCATTAAAAGGCGATAAACAGGCATCAATATATGTATGTTATAGACCGCTGAGAAAGAAAAATGCGACCGCGCCTGCTAAATTGACATGTAACAGGATTCTAGGGCTGGGACTATATTAATGCGCCGCCCCGCTATGAGCTCAGGAGCAACGCACAGCGCGTCAAAGAAATCTGATTTCTCAGTGCGACTTGTGTTTACACAGGAGCCATCCAAAGCCACGTTTTAGCAAGCAAGCAAGCTTGGTTGGGACAGTACAGTGCAGGACTGTTCAGCGTTTGACTCGCTGCCCATGCAAACAGTGGAGGAACAGCCAGCTGCAAGTACATGACCATATAAGTGAGTTTACTTGAAATAATTTCAGGAAAACTGTCCATCGGAGAGATTTTTGAGACATTTGGATAACATGGAGTGTTGCAGCTGATCGACAGGGTGAGCACATGTCGTGCATGTAGCTAATCGCTTTGTTGGATGAACTTTCACTATGGATGTGGACATGGAAACTGTTGCAAACTAACCACAACTACGCCTGGCCTTGGTTGCAGGTGATGGTACATCGGCATCATTTTTGAAAGTAATCTTTAGTCCCACATCGCTGTCAACGAGCTTCGGCCGAAACTGTGCTGGGTCGACATGGAGGATCAGGATGAGAGGGAGAACAGTCCTCCGAAGTTAGACCGGGGGTTCGCCCTGACTTACATCGGCTGGTCCTCGCTGGACAGGCGGACCACCCTGCCCATGCTGCCGTGGCTGGTGGCTGAGATCCGCAGGAGGACCGAGAGGGGCGACTTCGGCCCCGTGGTGCAGCCGAGAGAAGTTCAGCTGATCCTCAACCCCCCCTTCGTCCGATGTGTCCCCTCCAACAGCAACAACTCCTCAGTCTTCATATTCGAACACAAAGCACAGCTCATCTCTCGCTTCATTCACAACAGCAATGACCTCACCTATTTTGCCTATCTCCTGCGGGGCCAGCCTGACAACCCCGAGTCCGAGATGTCCTGTCACGTCTTTAAGGCCTGCGACCCCAACCAGGTAGGCCTGTCCAAGTGTCAAACACACCTTTGCACATGTCACAACAGCAATTATACCAGGGACAAGAGAGAAGCACACCTAAGAGCATTATAAAGAACAGTAGACTAAGAAAATGCAGATCAAAAGGTAATTAGGGGATTAGTAGTGTTATCACTCAAATATTGTTTATATGGAATATATATTCAGCATTTAAGAAGACCCAAAGTCTTCAGTGACATCAAATGTCCAGTTTAAACAATACCAATCTCTCTCTCTCTCTCTCTACTGTTTGCATAATATTCCAAAGAGATTAAAATGTTACTGTAAATCTTCTTTGATGTCCTGATGTACAGTGAGACCCACTTATTTACATGTTATGATGGACTGAGTCTGGCTTTAAGTGTAAACAGAAGACAAAGGAATGTCCTGCAAAGCCTGAATTGAAATCTCCTTGAGGTGATAGCTATGTCATTTAATTTCAAACACACACAGAGTAGATTAGTCAATGGTCCAAAACATGTTTGCTTTGGTATTAAGTATTTAGGCCACCGGTCGGTGGGAATGATAAACAGAGCACCCTGGATTTTTTGGCAAAGTTAATCCATCTCTGTGCTTTCCCCTCTAGGGGATCAGACATCTCTCTGGTGACTGTAGTGTGACAACAACTGAATAGGCACAATATCGAGTCAGCACATTTACATGCTGATCAGCATGCCACTCTTGAGTAATAAACCGAAATGTGGTAAACAGTCTAAAATCAGGAACGTGCGAGTCAGTGTTTGAAAATCAATGTGCAGTCATGTTTTTTTTGGTCTTTGCTGAAATGCAGTTTAGGTCATACTGTGTGTAAGGCACTGTGCTCAAGAGCTCACCCCAGTGGCACTGACGTGTGTGTCTGCGTGTGTGTTTGCGTGTGAGCGAGAGTTTGTGGTTAGAATAAGTGCTTAATACGTGTCTTTTTTTTGTGTCTATATTATGAATCATGTGGTTTAGGGTTGTGTCAACATGATTCTTCACCTGCTGTAAGACAAGCTGAAGTCTTACACTTGTCCACGTTATTCTTGTTTCCCCAAATGAACAAGGAAACCTTCACAAATAATGTCCACAAACAGACATCCAGTCATGCTCACATTCTGCATTGATCTCAGATATGCATGCGTTGTATCACGTTTCCTGTGCTATGTGCTGGCCGGACAGGCTGTTTGTCTGCTGGTGAAAGCAGAGAGCAGAAGAGGCAACAAGTTCCAGGCAGATGCACTTTCGAGGTGCCTGGCCTCTCTCCTGGGATCCGAATGTTTGCAGCAGTCAGAGAGGCATCTTGAACATACTTCATTTAGTGTTATTACGCAACAAAAACTGGTTTGGCAGCCAGCAAGCTAGCAGCATGTGCAAGGTGGACCATGTGGAATGCATGGGTTATTCTACCAGTACATTGCTGCCATGTACAACACCCTGCTGCAGTCACTGTTAATGATTTGATTATTTCACAGGTATCCTGTTTATAATACAGGCGTTCTTATTCTCATTGTGCAACTGTGGATGTTTTCTTTGTCCCAACTGAGTTTGAAGACATGATAACTCTTTGCTTTGTTTTTTAGTGACAGGCATGTTTTCAAAATCTATTCTTAGCTGTATGACAAGGGTACGTTGTGTAACACCCGAGGAAAGACCCCTGGCTTCTATCAATATGATGTGAAAGGTTAAAACGAAATGACACTTGTGATGTCTTGGAGAACCGAGAAGCTCAAGTACAGTTCATTCAATTTTGTATGCGCGTTTAACATGCTAACACTATCTGTTTTCAATTGTGTGTGTTCCTTTTGTTTGAAAGGTTGGATGCTTAGAATCAAGTTTGACTTCCTTGACTTGAAATACAACTTCAGCCGTAATCGATTATGCATAAGGTGCAGCCTCTCCGGCATTTTAAGGTTCACTCAGTCATCTCTGGACTCTTGATTGGTGTATCCATGACAACAGGCTATACATAGTATTTTTCCAGAAGAATATCAAACGAGTTAAACAAACACTGTCATTTAGAGTTTAACTGTAACATTTTACTCGGCTCAGAGTCTCATTACTTACGTTACTCATTTACGTCCTCAACGAGACTCCCATGACAGCTTGCACACATTTACCACTGACTCAACTCGACTCCATTGTGCCATTATCAAGTCACCAATAGAGAGTCCGAGCCTGCACAGTGTAAACCACCGTGTGTTTTCTACCTCTGCTCTGACTTGGAACAGGACCACAGTAGAGACTCTCACTGGGTGACCCTCTCCTGTCTTGTGGGTGCTGTTCATCATCCGGTGACAACGTAGTGACAGTGGGACACACTCATGAGCCAAGTCAGGGCAAGAGTGACATACTTGACTCCGCTTTAAAAGGCTAAATCAGTATTTAGGAAACTTCAAACAGTCATAAAACCAAGTTGGGATGAAAAGTTTGTGTTGTCTATTTACCAACTTTACCCGAGGGCTTATTTCAAAATGCAGACTTTTTGGATCTCCATCGGTATTATGGAAAAAAACAAAAAACAGACATAACTTTTTCCATTCTCTGCTATTGAGAAGCGTTAACAAGCTTTTTGAGTCACACCTGTGTTAGCTTTGGTTAGCCAAGCCAGGTGAGGTGGTTTTTAACATGATCACATTTCTTGCAAAATGAGAAACCATAGATTCTTATCTGGTTGTCATGAGAGATGATTAAATGCTTAATCTGCCCTGTTAGCATTGCATTGGAGACAAATTGAGTTCATTCATATGTTAACACGTGTTGCATACAAGTAAGGATACAACACATTGTTAAAGTAGCTCTGCATGCCTGAAAATATTGCATGCCTTTACAGTAAACATGGTCACAGTCTACTGCCTCCATTATTTGCAGTTGATTCCCTTTTTAGCTGTACAGTACATTGGTTTGACAGTGCAAAACATAGGATCAAGCAAGTTCCTGTTTGATTGTGAAATTTAAATAATTTTTTTAACATGGATCCTCCATGGAAAAATCACATATTATTTGATGCAAAAAAGCCGAGGGATGAAAAGTAAAAGGAAAGAAATAGCCTCCTCATTTAACTGCCACCCTGACACATAGTGATTTTCTGTTATGATATGAGCTTCTTGCCCCATGTTAGGGTGACATAGCCTTTGTCTTGCTTTGTTGTGAGTTGGGACATGAACTTTGTTAAACTACCGAGTGCAGTTTGTCCTCAGGCAGATGGAAAAGCACTGGGAGGACGTCATAGCTGTATTGTGGTGCAGCTACAAACACGTGACAACAGTAAGCCTTCAGGACCAATTCATGGAGAGCTTTAGCCACACAAAGACACATATGTTTACTAAAGCAACAGTACTTGTCCAGGTTTACACTTTAAGATTGGAAGTGGATGTTCTTGTCTTTTATTTATTTTGAGTAACCTTGTAAAAACTTACATTGATTACTTTTACTTTTACACGTGTGTAATCTTTGAATGCTTTGACAGGGTGAATTATCTTCCATGCCTCCGTCTCTGTCTGTTTCCATCCTTATCTTGTATTGACACAATGATAACCTGTGTGTCTCCTGAAAGAAGTCTAATTAGGCCTAATTGCGAGTGTGTGGGGTCCTCACTGCTTCTTGGTGGTTTAGGTAAATGGTGCCGATAAGTGCAACAGAACTATGTGCCATCTACTGTTTGATCAGATGTTAGTAGGGCCTATTGTTGGGAGGTTTGACATTACATGAGCCATGCACTGAGAGCGCTCAGGACTCTACCAGCTCAGAGGGGACAATCCTCGTGTTTGTTTTCTCCTAAGCTCTAAAGCTGCTGGTGTTCATGTAGACAGGCTTTGGATCACAACCACTGTCACCGATATTGTTTGATAAAGCCAGGCAATGATGGGTGAAGGTTAGATGTAAAAATCAGCTTGGAGTGGGAGGCTATGTTTGAACAGATTTCCAGTGGGGAAAACACACAGCTTTCCTCCATTCCCTAACAGCTCTCTGCCTGTCTGTGCCTGCCTCCACGCAAGGAATGAGCACCTTTACTGGCTCTGTATTGGGTTGACTACAAATAATTAATCAGATCAAATGGTGCTGTGGCGTCATCTTACTCATGTATAATCCAGCAGTTCCTTTAAATGTTAAGACAGCGCAGTCATTTTTTCCTCCGTTCAAGGTGTTGCAGTACACAGGCCTGATTGTGTGTCAGACCAGACATCACAGCTGTGATTCTCAGCCACCAAGGCCTCTGAGTTACCTTGACCTTGTAGTGTCAGCACTGCTTTTTCCCCACAAAGGTAGCCAGTTTGATTTCACATACTGTTTATTCACTCTTAGTACATTTTGATGACGTGTTTCAGGTTATTTTGTGCCTATATTTATGCTAAGACATGGGTCTACGCACCTTGACGTTTGCTGTTAAAGATTCTTTAAAAGTCTTCTTCTAACAGTTGGAAAAATCAATTACACAGGCCAGAGAATTGTTTGAGTGAAGAGATGGCTGAGTATGTATGACCAACCACACACCACCCCCACCACCTGCCCTCTTCCTCATCTCAATACAGCCCTCTGTCACCAGCCACGCACAGCTCAGCCCTTGGGAAGGCAGGCACTTGGAAATGGGACTTTAAAATAGCTCATGTAGCCACAGCAGCAATATGGCAGACAAGTATTTGATCTCTGTGTCTCATACATTAAGTGGCTTTCATTTATTTTATTGACAATCCTTCCTTTCCTGTTTGCCTGCCCTCCCACTTCTATCCTGTTGCCCTGGTCACACCTCTGAAGGAAGACTGATGTATTTTGTTACATAACTTCCCTCTTGAGTCTACATAATAAATGTATTTGCTCAACAGTCAGTACGCAACTTCTTATCGGATACGATAGGAGATGTGTGCAGTGTGCGGGGCCACTGTTTGTTTTAGCGCTCATTGTTGTCTTAAACACTGTGTTTGGCTGACCTTGGCTGTGGCCCTGGTTCAAGAACTCTCTCTTTTTAGAGAGCTGGAACTCAGAGGCTGTCAGTCCTGTTGTGTCTGCCAAAATTATTGTAATCTCAACTGTAAATGTGTCTCAAGACTGAGGGATGGATTCCCAAGTATTGCTTAAGAGTGTGCATTGAAAGACTTACATTTTGTCTTGACTTGTTTGTTTTTTTTCCTGGATGCAAGTTACTGAAACGGATTTCCTGCTTCAATGGCACTAGCCGTTCCTGCAGGTGTTGAACAAGGAGCAGCAACGGGCTCTGTGACCTTCAAGTCTCTGATTTCTTCCAGCCCTCTGTTTTGTCTTCTGTCCCATAGAGTATGGGTGTTTTCCTGGCTCCTTGCCTACTTCTGTTAGCAATGTAGCGTTTGGTCGGCCTGTTGCTCACTCGCCTTGAGTTATTCAAAGTCACGACATGAAGTCAGTTCATGTTTTTTGTTCATCAAAACCAGTTCTTGGATGAACTGTCTAAACATAGTTTGACTTGTTCTGTGTTGACTTCTGTTTGTGCGTTGAGTTTACATTTATATCCAAAACACCTGCATTGATATGCTGTGATGGATCAATCACTGCAAGGGGTGGAGATTATTTTATTTGGGCTTTATATTTTAACTTTTTCATTTTTATTTTTGTTGTTGTTATTTAAGCAATTTTTAGATTGAATTTAAGATGAAATGAGGTAATAGGGTTATTGCAATTCATTGTGTCTGTCTCAGTTGTGTTGAGTTATGTTATTCTCATGTTGTCCAGTTGTAGGAGGAGCTGCAGAGAAAAACCTCCTCTGGTGTTTGCTTCTAGCTCACTTCCCTTTCTCTTTTGTTGTGGTATTCCTTGTTAATATCTTCCTATTCATCATATCCCGTCATTCTACTCTCCTTTCTTACAGGTCCCTGAGGTGATCAGTAGCATTCGCCAAGTGTCCAAATCAGCACTAAAGGAAGACACAAAGCCCAAACAGGAAGCTGACGAGGCCTTCTACAACTCCCAGAAGTTTGAAGTGCTTTACTGCGGCAAGGTAGAAATGCATACACTCCTCAAATATGAAGTGTTTTCATTTGATCAGGTGGTTGAATTAATGCTGCTGAATTTAAAAAAAAAAAAAAAAAAAAAAAAAAAAAAAAAAAAATCCAGGTGACAGTTCTGCACAAAAAGGCTCCGTCCACCCTCATCGATGACTGCATCCATAAGTTTCGTCAGCATGAGGTCGAGCGCAAACGCCTGCGATTGCTCAACGGTCAGCGAGGGTCCACGGAGAGTGCCCCTGTGGAGTTCCTCATGGGGGAAGAAGGAGACCCGCTCTCCTCAGTTCTGAATGAGAGTATAGAGGACCCCGAAGGCCCTGGAGTGGATGACATGACTGGAGGTAAGAGCCTCATGCAGACTGAGGATTAGGATGAATTGTTTTATTGAAATAATGTGTGTGTGCGCACAACTACAGTAAGAACAAAAGGTAAACACTGAATCTGAATGTAACTTTAGTCAGATCTGTCAAGCTGTCCATTCTTGCATGACACATTTGCAGTTTACAATTATAATGGTGGCAGATTTACTGCTTGAAATTCTTTATAAATTTGGAAACAAGAGTTAGACAAAAGTGGGCGTATCATTTCTAGCTGATGTGATAACACGTAGCTTAATGCATGAGTGAGATCCAGTGAGCTGCGACTATCACATAAGCATGTGTGTCCAGCAATGTCCTTCCGTCTGTGTTCAGAGAGATTGTCTGACCCTTCAGTAGCTGAAGATGATGAAATAACAATCTTAAATATAAACTTGATGGCTACGTTTATGATATCGTGCTACAAGACTGAGGCTAAACCTACATGTCCCAGGCAAAAAGTGAGCATCCTCACCAGTTGATTATTCGTTCGTATATATTATAATTTTGTATTATTATTATTGTTGTATTATATAATATTTTAAGTATGATAAGGGAAAATGTAAAAACATATCATAATATGGTCAAACTTGTCTGGTCGGCCATGTGGTGGCCCTGTGCACCAATAAGAATCGTGGCTGAAAGTGTCAGGTATGTTGATCTAAATAAACGGCGGCGTGTGTCTTTGTTGTATGTGTTTCAGGTAAGGGCCTGTCAAGCAGTGCCAGCCAGAGCAGCCTGCGAGGAGCGTTCCCCGAGTGCATCCTGGAGGATTCTGGATTTGAGGAGCCTCAGGAGTTTCGTACGCGCTGCAGCAGCCTGGCAGGGAGTCTGCAGAGGAAGCCGGGGGAAGGCGTCATCATGGGTCCCACACGCCGCAGGCACTCTAGCGCACCAAACCATGTTCAGCCGTCTGATGCAGACAAGAACCGTACCATGCTGTTCCAGGTAGAGGAAATTTGATAAAGACAAGTGCTGTTGCTTAGCAGCTCAGAGGCTTCTTATCTCTATATCCAGCTGACTGTAGATGGTCAGTCCGTTGGTAGAACACAGCACTGAGGAGCTTTATCATAACGGCAATGCTCTCTCATTGAAACCTGTGGCTTAGTATGCACTCAAGTGCCCGGTCAGGACCAAGGCATCTATTATATATGAATTACAGTAATTCGCAGTGTACTGAAATGAATGACTACTATGTGTGATTGTGGTATAGAGGGACAACATACAATGTACAGTTGTAGTCATATTTTATGCTCTTTGGATTTATTCCAACATTGTAGGGGATGTTAGGTTTATGGGTAGAACTCCAAATATACTCCCTTTGTCAATGAGATGGATGGATGTTGTTTTGTTCACTCAGTACTGCCAAGTCATAATTTGTCTTGAAGAACTTGATTCCATCTGTCACACCAGAAAACCAAATGCTTGCTTGCTTCGCGCCGTTAATCATTGTTTGTCACCCTCTCTGCATTCAGTCCGGCCTCTGAGCCTCTTGCTACTGCAAATCATTTTTTATGTGCACGTGGCTGGCAGTTATGATGTTCAGACCAGCTCGGCCCTGTGTTACTGCTTCAGCTAAAGAGGCTGTAACTCCTGAGTAGGATTTGTGACTGCAGCGCGACTCCCGTGTGAACGTAAGGTCACTCCTTTATGAAAAGCATGCGGGCTGCAGAGTCAGCCAGCTGCCATTCCTCACACACCATGCCCATTTCCTCATGAAGCTAATTTTAAAAACTAGAGCACATCGCCCAATATGATACTCCACATAGCAGTCAATTATGGGAAAAATCGTTGGTACAGACTTGTTGACCTTGATATTGAGAGTGCACGAGTGTGTCATTGAATGGGTCTCAGAATAGTCACAGTCCTTGTCATGAGATTCTTGACACTGAGATTAAAATTATATCCATGATCTACAAACACTAAGAGGGTATTATTATTTTGTGCGGGTAGTTTTTTATGTATCTGTATGTGTTCTTGCATGAATCTGTCTGACCACAATACACTTATGTGTTACACAGGTTGGGCGTTTTGAAGTAAACCTCATAAGTCCAGACAGTAAAACAGTGGTGCTGGAGAAGAACTTCAAAGATATCTCATCCTGCTGTCAGGTTGGTTTATTTTTACTTCCTGTATTTACACTAAAAGCCACTCTCTTCTGTCTCTGCAGCAGACCCAGCCAGAGAATAAGCTCAGACTATTAGTCTTTTCTGGGCATTTAATGCATTACTGGCTGTCTTTACAGTACACCAGTCTTTTTATTTTCAATCCGTAATTTAATTACAAATGACATCTTTCTCAGTGATGTAGAAATATATATTTTTTTACTGTACAGTGCCCATTTCTTTAAATAGACAAGATAATACACTGTCTAGTGTGAGCAAAGGGGACATTGTGGTTGCAGTTTTATCATTTGTATTGCTGGACTGAATCCAAAGATCCAAAAGTATTGTGATTTATTCTAGTTTCCTGTTTGTCTTGACTTTAACGCAGGGTATCAAGCAGTCCGACCATTTTGGATTCATCTGTCGGGACCCATCAGAAGCTGGTCCCAGTCAGTATGTTTGCTATGTTTTCCAGTGTGCCAGCGAGTCCCTGGTGAGTCACACAAGACATGTCAATTAAAATGACTTCAGCTTTTATTTATTTTATTTTAATTTCTACAAACCTCTCTGTGTTGCCTTTGTGTGTGTATGCATGCTTGTCTTGTCCCCGCGTTTGACCCTATGTGTCAGGTGGATGAGGTGATGCTGACCCTGAAGCAGGCCTTCACCACAGCAGCAGCCTTACAGAGCAACAAGACCGAGATCCAGCTATGTGAAGCCTGTCCCATGCATGACCTGCACAAGCTCTGCGAGCGGATTGAAGGTGAGCACATCTCTCTTGCTTGACTCCTGAATGTATCGGCGCATGGTCTGTTTCTCAGAATTCATGCAACACAAAAGAGCAGCTTATTTCCTCCCCTGTTTCCAGGTCTCTACCCACCCAGAGCAAAGCTAGCCATCCAAAAATATCTCTCCCAGCTGACTGATAATGAGCAGGCAGAGATTTTTGAGCGAGTTCAGGTAAGGGTTGTCTCCGCTTAGAGAAAGCACACTTTATTATCTGCAAGATTACTGACAGGTGATTTTTACAGATCTTGTATCTTCTTCAAAGCAGTGTTGTTTTGTTTTTTTCAATCTTTGAAAGTTTTGAGTGTTTGTGTATCCACGCAGAGATTGAAGCCCGGGTCAGACCAAGAGGAGAATGAGCTGGTGATTCTCCATCTGAGACAGCTCTGTGAAACCAAACAAAAGTCCCACCTCCACATTGGAGAGGCCCCTCAGGTAAATACTTAGAGAAAATCATTTACAAAGGAATTGTAGTTCCTTGTGGTGGCTGCTATTGATGCTTAAAGCTCAGTTTTGAAACTCTTTGCTGCCGTCTTAAATGTAAAGTTCTCACTTCCCATTCTGGATGCGTAATGTTCCTAGAAAAGACCGAAGCTGGTTGTCAATTGAATCAGTGTTATATTCCATAAGTTTGTGAGGGGTAAACATGACATTAAAGTATGTGGGTTGTGGATTATTACTTAAGCATGATCTAGCCTGAGGGATTGTATGTTACAGTATTATTCTTAGCCATGCGGTTTGCTACTGTGTGCTTCTACAGTGAAGGCTCACAATGAAAGTCTCATTCAGTCACATTTTATTCATCATGTGTGATGAAATTTTTATTCTTTCCATTGTTCTGACAGAATGCAGCAAACAGCTCATCATCAGGAGACGGCACAGCATCCAGCAGTCGCTTCAAACTCGATATTCTCAAGAATAAAGCACGCAACTCCCTCACCAGCTCTCTGGAGAACATCTTTGCGAGGGTGTGTCTGAGCAGAGATGTTTTTTTTATAACTTGTATTCTTTTCTGCCCCCGCCTTTATCTTTATTTAATTTCCTGCTGTTATTTTATCTACCATTTCTTTCTCTCTTTCTCTAAGTTTATTCCTGTCTCTTCTTTCTCCACCCCAGACAGAATATAGCCACTGGGCTGTGTACCTTGAGTTGTCTCTCTGCTCTCTCTTTGTATCAGTTGCTGTTTCTGTGTCAGTGTCATCCAGGGGATTTGGATTGACCCATATCTGCCAGTGAGACAGCAGAATAATTCCTTACTAGAGGGATCCAGGCAATCTGAGACCTCTGCTGCCATCTGTTATTGTCTCAGAGACTTAACTGAACAGTGACATTGTCACTTTTGTTATCAAGTCAGGAAATATATTATGTTTCTTGTCATTTGTGATTATCTTATTCATTGCAAGTCATTTTTTTTTCTACCTTCTTGACAATACCAATGGCACTTTTTGTCATGGACAGTTGGTACACTTTAAGAAAAGGATTGTGTAAACATGTTTTTGGCATATATGTTTTTATTTGTTTTTTCAGAACTTATTTAATATTGTATAATCACCTCTATCACCAGGGTGCCAGCCGAATGCGGGGCCGTCTGGGAAGCATGGGAAGCATTAGCAGTTTTGAAAGGGTAAGTGTCCTTGAGGGGGAGCACGAGAATTCCCAGAACTTCACTTGAGGGACTCTGGGAATTCTCACTTTTTATCCAGTGGCTTTTAAAAGCATGTTATATTCCAGCTCTGTCCTCAGAAAAGGGCAAGTGTGATAAACAGGCTTTCGCTTTCACCACCGTCAGTCATTAGAGAATGGAAACAGTTTCATGCTGAAGCTGCATTGGACAACAGACGGAACATTACAGCAGGGAGTGTGTTTACAGAGCTATCTGTGAACCATTTGGAGTAGTTGGCTCCACTGTGTTACTGCTGTGTAGAATGTGGAGTGAGTGTGTGATGTATTCCCCCGACTCTCCATCAGTCGTGATTGAGTTAAAAGAGCACTCCCCTGATTTAGCATTGAACTCCTGTAACACTGTCAGATTCACGATGGACAATTTAGAAGAAAAAGGATCAAAATCAATGCAGAAGAACCAGAGCTATTGTCTTTTTTTATTCCATGCACACTTCTTTCTTTTAAAAACCTGGCGCCTACATTACCCACAATGCAACTCGACAATCCAACAGTTCAGTAAGAGATTTTAGTGTGTTATGCTAGTAGCAGCTAATGCAGTCTCGAGCAGCTAGCCTCAAGCAGAGATGAGGAGCGGGCTACAGATTTCAGCTCACTTCTTTCTAACTCCACACCCCCAGATTTTTATCATTTTCAAGCGTGTAGTCTTCAGACCCAAGCTGACTCAAGTGACTTCACTCGAGGCAATTTGTCAGATTTCATCGCTCCCTCTGAAGCCACAAAAGGCGTCATACAACTTCTTTTCACATATAAACAGACAAAGATGTGTAAAATTGGTGGAGTTCCCATTTAAGGATGTGTTGCTTGTAGTATTAAACACACAGACGCTATTCAAAATAGATCCTCCGCATAGCTGTCACATCACTTACTTTGCCTGTTGCATCAATCATGTCGTGTCAGATTTAGTGGAAATATGAACTGCCAAGTGAGGGAAATAATTCACATCAGCCTTCAAGTGGCAGCCTCAAGGGATGGGGGATTTTATTAAGCTGCTATATCTCTACTGTCACCAAATCCATCAATACTGGCTGTTGCAGATTTAAAAAATCAAACCAAACAGTCATACTCACAATGACACAGACAACCATACCAGCAAGTAATGTTATTTTCATAAGCAACTTGTGTTGTATGTAAAACTGAGTGACATCATTACGTATGTGTATATTCTGTATGTACAAGGAGAATCTGCTGTCTTTACTTTCAAGGCTCACCTGTGCCCCTCTTTGTTATATGCGGCCAGAACAATGTTGTTTGCCCTGTGATTAAGAGAATAAGTAGTCATCTGGGGATTGTGTCAGGATGCCGATGTCCTGGCAAGCAGGAAATTCAAGTCAGGATGTGCAGTTGTGCGTCTGCTGAGCCATGCCTGTCTTGGCTTCCTCTTCTTTGCCCTGTCATAGGACACAGCACAAGTGTCTGACCCACTGAGCCTCTTTATCTCCAACAGTGTTTCCTAAAATCTACAAATCACAATTAAGCCAGTCGTCTGACAGTTATATCTTGCAGGATTTACATGTGTGCAACAGACGAACAGACCTTTTGCAATCTGCAATGTGATTAGCAGCGAAAGGCCTTTTGAGATAGTGCCCTTGAAAGAAGCGACACAAATATCGCTGAATTTCTCCTGTCATGTCAGATCTTGGAGAGGGAGGTCTCTAAAAGCATGATGGCAGGGGATTGGAGGGTTTTCGTGTGGAGTTGAGCCACTGAGGTCCTCCCTGCCAATAGTGTGTGATGCTGTGAGTCACAGGACATCGCCCATTAGAATACAATAGATGTGGGAGTTGTACCGCCAGGCATCAGGCAATGCTGACTCCAAGAGTGTTGAGTGGAAAGTTGAACCTGGAACGAGTCTTGCTGTGGGGTTACTTTGGCTAGGTGAGTGCAGAACTGTAACTTGAGTAATTGAGGTGGTGTTTTATTTGGTTTTGCTCTGTGCCTCTGGAATATAGAGTTGCAAGCTGTGTGGTTTGACTTCCAAAGACATTTGACATGATTATTACCCTGAATTTTGCCTGCTTGCACCCAGGTTATTGACCTACATAGCTATGCAGAATATTTTCTATGCAGAGGATTTTCTTTTGGATTATGTGTTTAGATTCACCATTCTGTCATTGTTTCACCCTGTTACTCAGTTGTAGTCAGATTCATCAGAAAATCCAACCTTGCTTAAAAAATCTAGATATAAAATATCATCAATGTACATTGCTGTAAAAGTTTTACATATGCACTGACATCTTTCTCCCTTCCACATTCTGTCCTCCTCAGCAGGATGAGGAATCTCCTGGTCACTCCCCTCCAGGTTCCCCTCCTGCTTTCCCTGACGACGACCCGGAAGCCGGCCTGCAGTTCCGTCGGCGTGCCCACACCTTCAGCCATCCACCTGTGAAGAAGCGCATCTCCTTCGAGGGCCAGCCAGCCAACCAGAGCAAACAGGCTCCACTGCGCAGACAACAGTCTGTTAACTCAGAACTACTGCAGAGCAGGTAATTTATACTTCAGTCACTGCTCTAGTTTGAACTTGTGGGAGGAAGGAATGATCAATGCAGAGTATGCATCTCTTTAGAAATGTTGGAGGAGTGGATGTTTTGCAAAGAGTTTTGTACTAAAATGTTTCTATAGCAGTAATCTTTTGTGTTATGTTTGAAGATATGGCTAATGCTAACTTTGCTTAGAAAATCCAAACCTATTGCTTTTCTTTTAATCAGTTTAACACTATCTAAATATTGAGTTAATCTTTTGATGTACATACAGACAATGTAATCTATTTGCAGAACTTTTGATCAGTTCTAAATCTCTCCACCTCCTGCTCCACTATCCTTGAACAATAGCATCAGAGTTTCCTGTCACTGTTTTGATCCTTCATGAGTTCCTCAGTGTTTTTCTGTGCTCTGACCAGAAGCTCTTTCTTTTGTGTAATGTGTTTGTTTTTTTATTTGTGGGCATTTCATGTTTGGCTCGCCCAGTCCCGTGGCTGTCTCCAGAACGCGCAGCGTTTCGGAGAGCGAGTCCTCCTTCAGCCTCCCCTCCTCCTTCTCCGCTCCCACTTTCCTGAAAAGCATTTACCAGGGCTCACTGGGCTCCCTGAGCTCCCTGGCAGACAGTGGGAGCCTCAAGAGGTGAGAGGGGGTTTCAGACAAACCCCCCTGCTTAGACCCAAACGCTCCGACCAGGGACAAGGGGATGAGATGGGTGGGAGGGACGAACTGTTCTTTGCTGGGATGGCAGTACATGTTGGCTGTCCAAACCTTTTAACACCCAGCTTTTTTTTTTGTCCCTGTATCTTTCTACCTTTTTTCCTGTCTATCCTTTTTATGGGTAAAAATACTTTCCGGCTGTTTCTTTTTTTCCCCATCGTCTAAGCAGCTGGACCCACCCTCTTCCTGTTTCTCTCAGAAGTAGAAGGGGATGCTGATACACCCCTCTCTTGTTGTATTTGCATGTGAATCCGAAGCTGTTTTGCACTGCAAAACTGTATGTAACATGGGTTTATTAACTGCATGTCACACTTCTGCCATCACCTTTCCAGTCTCTAGATCCTCTCTGGCAGTGCTACCCTGATAGGGTCTACTAGGTGTCTGGATGGCAGAAAGTAAAGGTTAACATTTCCATTATGAATGAGATGCAGTGGAGCAGACCATTGTAAAATGGCATTTCCACAGGATGTTTTTCTCCTCTGACAGCAGTCCAATCTTCTGAGCACTTACATTGACAATGCAGCCAAAGGAGTAAGAAAAGCTTTTTCAGCACACATTACCCCGGATGATGAATAAGAGCTGAATTTGTTGAAAAGCCTCAACCTGCTGGGTATTTAAATCTGAATATGCCAACATGTTCACAGCCTGGTTTGCTTCATCTGTTGCCCTGTGAGATAACGTGCTGTCTTTTCTCTGACTTTCTTTAATAACTTTACTGGCAGGAAAACACAATAGGAGGTCATATGTCAAGTGAAGAATTTTAATCTGTTGAAGAGGCAATGTTTGATGCATGATTATGCGTAAACAGCTGTGAGAGTAAAATCATGGCATCAGTGACATTTGTCTCAATAAAGGTCACTTCCTGTTTTTCCACTGTCCACGTGATCAGACAGGCGCTTGTGTGCTGAGCACGGTTGTTAACTACTGTAGAATTCAAGTGATCCCTAATGAGTAACATAAAAAGCTTGTTTCTTTAATGGGAGAAAATATAATTTGGACTTGAAAAGGATTCATGTATGTATGTATGTGTGTCTGTGTGTATGTGTATCCAGAGCTTGAAATTAAAATTTTCATTCACCAGCAAAAACGGTTGTATTAAAAAACATAACCTGTAATTTGCTTGACACATAATCAAATCTAGTTGAATGTAGCCTTTCTAATCACTTAAGTAGAACAACCCAACCTGCAAAAGAATAGAAATAGAAATGTTCTTTAATTCTGCTGCTATTGTACGAATTACGTTGTGCTACAGAGACAACGTTCCTACTTGGAGAAGCCGGGCTGCGCTCTCCTCTCCATTTCACCCACCTTTTTTTTTTTTTACATACCGTGTTCATTAACACAAATAGCAGAATAGACCCTCACTGTCTGAAGACCAAGCCCTTTATTTTGATTGTTTAGGATTTGGTTGAGCACCTGCCAAGTTCGCTACATTGTCTGCATTGTTGTGTTAGCCGGTGTGACTTTCAAGGCGTGGATATTATAACTCGATAAATGTGAAACATAAGTAACATGAGACGGTCAACATGAAGTTTTTCAATACCTCCAGCAGCTCAGTAACCAAGTTTTCTTCGCCACTAACAAATGCAACTTTTTTTCCAGAAAACGAACAAGCACGCATGCGTCTCAGCTGTGGCTGTTTGTGTGGCTGTCATTTTACATACTAATTGTGACCTACACCACCCGCTTTATTAACATGGACACTGGGAATCCGTCAATGCCTGGTACATGTTTTTCATCAGTATGTTTAACGTTCATCTTGACCATTTCTCATCAGCACAGACAGTTTGTTGATGAGAAGCTTGTGTAATGTTTCCTGTGTCTTTTCTGAGTGGAGAGGTCAGATGTGTGTGTGTGTGTGTGTGTGTGTGTGTGTGTGTGTGTGTGTGTGTGTGTGTGTGTGTGTGTGTGTGTGTGTGTGTGTGTGTGTGTAAAAGCTGCTGAAAGAGTGTTGGTGTAAGATGATAGCTGACTCATTTATCGGGTGTCTGTGACGCTGCTGTCTTCTCTCGTAGCAATGGGGAAGGCAGGAAGAGGACTCTGTCTGGCTGCAGCAGTGACTCCGTGAGTGGAGGTCTCCCTCCGACCCCACGCAGGGTCTCCTGGAGACAGAAGATCTTCCTGAGGGTCGCTTCGCCCATGAACAAGCCGTCTGCATCCATGCAGCACCCAGGTCTGGTAACAGAATCCCTCAAGCAATTCGGGCAAGGCACAACATGATGCCCAATGAATACGCTCTGAATAATCCACAAGTGCATAGGAAATGAGTACAAGGCAGGGGGAACAGGGGAAAATTACTACTCTGAAATTGTACATATATGGGAAAAGCAGTGAGGGTTGAAAGGAAAGAGGAATTTTCCCACTTCATCCTTGTCAGATAAACACTGATAAAGGAGCTTGTGAAAGTGATCCTCCTACCTGTTCTCATGGCCAGTTTTCTTGCCTTCAGCATAGTCTTTCTTCGCTGACTCTAGGTAGCTTTAAAGGGCGTTAATAACCCCCGAAATATCAGGCTCTTTAGCTGCTAAATGCTCCACTTTCTTCACCAGCTAGATGCTAACTTTGTCTGTCTGTTGTTTTTGGGTGTTGTGTTTTAGATGGCAGGGAGCTGTTGCCTCTCTCTCCTCATGCCTTGGACTCAAGTCTGGATCCTTTGGGGCGTCTGTTGCCACCGGCAGGTGACCCCCTGTCTGGGGAGAGGCCTAAGAGGACGGGGGCTGACTACCGGACCCTCTGGAAGACTGCGATCCACCAGCAGATCCTACTGCTGCGGATGGAAAAGGAGAACCAGAGACTGGAGGGTGAGTTGCAGTTACTAGTGTGCACATAAAGTATGATAATTGCCCTAGAACGAATCCTTCCTTTGGTCACACGAATGACAAATCTGAAGAACATGATGTCCGTGGTCTTGTTGCTGCTCGATGATTCAGTGTTCTTTGTTGTTTAGTATATTTGTTTCTCTGCAGACACTGGTGGTATTTATAATTTGTCATGGGGCTGTTCTTGTTGACATCTGCTCACACTGGGTCTTATTGTAAAGATTGTTAAGATATTTCTTGCAGTGGCAAGTTCCACTCCTGTCCCTTTTCCTCACTGACCATGAAAGTTTCACACTCGGTCCTCACCACACACTCTAACACTTAAAGTCTTGTAGTTCCTAACTGAAGCTTTATGAGCATGAACAGGGGCAGAAGGCTCAGAGTTTGCTACTCCTACACTGTCATTTCAGTTTATTTTGAGAAGTCAAATGTTGCCATCTTGGTTTGATATTCCAGAGCGCAGCTATATTTAGTGCAAAATGTTTTGCTGTTGCATACACAAACACACACACATATGAACACATGCAGATAAACAAACATACTCAAACAAACACTCAGTAGGTTAAAGTGCATATGTGGGAAAAACCAACAATAACAGTAACAGCACTGGGAAATATCGCCCTCTAATGGCTCAGGTTATTTAGGGTGCATCCAAAAGCTTCTTTTTTAGCACTCAATTTTTTCTGTCCTCCCCTCATAACCACTTGACTCTTAACAGGAAGTTAACAGGCAAGAGGAGGAGTGGAGTGGTGAAGAGGAAGTAGAGGCCATTTGGGACAGTTAATTAGCTACTTCATTATCAAAAAGGCATCTTTACAGTGAAGTGGCATGAAACCAACCCCACCTTGTAAATGACAAAAGTCTAAGACCATAATGTGTGTCAACAAAACAGCATGTAACATTGACATCTTGCTCTAAGTGAAAAGGAGGAGATTTGTTTTAGCCTTGGGATGCACCTGCTATGTGTAGCCTTTATATTATATTATAACAACACATCTCTTTCCCTTTGTCACTATGACACCAATGCTGGTCTGAGGACCTAACTGTGAATAACCATTTTCAATAGAAGGTAAGTGATATAACAGGAGCCCTTGGGATCAAGGCAGATAGATGTTTTGCATGATTTCGGGTGATGATTATTATTTTCATTCAATGCAGGTGTTTTTGTTTGCATGTTCAGGGACGATCAAACTTTATGGTGTTTTTTTTTTTTTTTTTTTGTCCGTTGTACCTCTGTCTTGATGTAGCTTCTCCAGCCTCCAGCATAATAAAGATGGATCTTTGGTGTTAATGTGGGTATTGTGGCTTGTGTTTACGTGTTAGGCTTTCCATGGTAACAGGTGACAAAGGGTGTGAGGGACTATATCCACACTTGCTATCAAATATGACGTCTGTTAATCAGCTACCTTCTGTTTTATGAAAGCAAAAACAGAAGGGCTTTTTTCTAAGTACAGCCCTCTTTTGTTCACCTTTGGTCTTGATTTTCTGGTGCAACTTCTTTGACCAAATGATGTTGAATATGTTCTTTAATCTCTTTTTATTCTGGTTATTGTGTTGCAGCGAGCAGAGATGAGCTGCACATCCGCAAGATGAAGCTGAACTACCAGGAAGTGGGGCAGTGCTCCAAAGATGCGCAGGCATTGTGGGAGAGAAAACTGACAGCCCCAGGCCGAACGACAGTCCCACAAGACAAGGAGGAGATGTATCGCACACTTTGCCAAGGTGAGAGACGTGTGTGTGTGTGTTTGTGTCTACGTTTTTGTGTGTAAGAACATTGAGAGAAAGGGGTTGTGAAGACATGCTCATATATGTGCGTATCTCTAATTTTTCATACAGACATGAGCATATGTAGTCTCCATCTTTGTGTGCAGGTGTTCCCAAGAGCAGGCGTGGTGAGGTCTGGCTGCTCCTTTCCCATCAGCACCGGCTGCGTCATAGACTGCCTCAGCGTCAGCAGGCCCCGGACACCCACTACCATGACCTGCTCAAGCAGCTCACCGCACAGCAGCATGCTATTCTGGTGGATCTAGGTGTGCACCCAGTTATAAAACAAGGGTCCCTACAATGATGGAGAACAAAGAAAAGTCATGGACCGTTTCATATTTTAGGCATGAGACAATTTCAGGATAATAAAGGATAATGCATGTTGAGGAGGTGTTTGAAATTTTAGGATTGCTGCTCTATAGGTAGAAGCCATCATTATTGTTAATAGTTGTCATAGGAGTAGTAGTTTGGTTGTTATTCTCCTTAGTTTTATGTATTCGGAGGCAAACTAAGAAAATTCGAAGAAATTCCTTCCTTCCTTCCTCTTGTCGTGTTGAAAGCTCACAGAAACTATGAACATAAATATTATCTCTGTCTCCCTGTTCAGGCCGGACCTTCCCCAACCACCAGTACTTCTCAGCCCAACTGGGCGCGGGGCAGCTTTCCCTCTACAACCTCCTGAAAGCCTATTCTCTGCTGGATACAGAGGTACATACTGTAATCCTGTGTCCTTTCCCCAGACTGCGATGTCATGAAATTGGTAGTACATAATGTGTGCTCTTTTTCTTGTGCCACACAGGTTGGCTACTGCCAGGGCATCAGCTTTGTGGCTGGAGTGTTGCTGCTGCACATGAGCGAAGAACAGGCTTTTGACATGCTGAAGTTCCTTATGTATGACCTCGGCATCAGGCAGCAGTACAGGCCTGACATGGTCTCTCTGCAGGTCAGTACATGGAGGGTGGATTAGAACATGAGGGATGTCATTACTATGTGGTAACGCTTTAGCTACAGAATCTTCTAGATTTAATTCCTGCAAGATAATTTAGGGTTCAACATCAGGCATTGTTGCACCGACATTCAATTTCAAAAAGGTCAAATTAGAGCCAAATTACAGCTTTTACCAGACTGTTTAAATAAGTGGTGTTCACTTGTACATTTGGCACAGCAGGAAAAAAAAACCTCTCAACGTTAAAGCCGCTATGAATAGAATTTCAACTTGTGTCCCCCACTGGTAGTAACAAAAAAGGCACTGTGATAGACAACAATGCATACTAATACTCCCCTACACCTCCCCCAGATCTGACCATGGGGCACTGAGATTAAACATATAGACTGCTTCAGTTTTCACCAGGATTGTCTCATTTTTCTCTCAACAAAAACTTGGGCTCAGAATAATTTGAGCATTTTAATTCTGAATGATAAGACTTTTTAATTTAAATGTTATAGTATATGCACAGTACGTTTCCAACCTATTGGAAACAGTATATGAGTATCAAGCACACTGGACTTGTGTGGGTTATTAGTTAGCAATGGCAAACAGTAGTCAAGTGTCTCCTCCTCTTGTTCAAACCACACCTGCATGCCTGCTTTGTTAAACATCAGCTGACCTCACCGAAGTGAATGCATCAGCAGGCGTGGTAATGTTTAATCTACGGCAGGTAACCATTTAGCCAAGCTGTGGCCTGTTGGTTCTCTCTACACTGCAGTTCTGTTCTTTTAAGACTAATCCAAAGGCAGCAAAGCCAAGAGGAGTTTGTTTTCTCTGTGCAGTGGTTCAGTGCGAGGAGGTAAAGGTATTACTTGTCTTCTTTGTAACGGTCAGGAAATTGTAAGACTGATAACACGTCTAATTTTAGCTTGAGCTAACTTCTGCTTCTTCTTTCTGTCTGCTGTGCATTTCACTGTAGGCTTGTCAGGATCACATTGTTATAGAGTTAGTACAGCTCATCAAATGCTTGCCCTTGATACGTGTCTGAGCAAGTCTCTAAAACAACACTGATAAAACTAAGGAGCTGCTAAGGAGCTGCGTGGGTAAATGTTAATTTGCCAGCTAGTAATTCTTAGATTGTCCTGTGATACTCAGATCTAGACATACCAGTTTGTTCTAGCACAGCATGTTTTGATGTGTGTGAATTATCTGTTTGAATGTGCCTGTTTATGCCTGTGCACACTCTCTGCGTCATCCCAGATTCAGATGTACCAGCTCTCCAGACTGTTACACGACTACCACCGCGAGTTGTACAATCACTTCGAGGAGCACGAGATCTGCCCGAGCCTCTACGCGGCGCCTTGGTTCCTCACTCTCTTCGCCTCGCAGTTCCCCCTCAGCTTTGTGTCCCGCATCTTTGGTATATTTTTAGAATAATGGCCCCTGTGTTTGCTCACACACACATGCTTATCAGCACAACACTATTTTCAAAAGTGGATGAAATTTAAATAGCCTTGTAATAATTACAGCTTAAAGGAAAAGTGTCGAAAGCATTGATGTTTTATTACTGTGCCTGTGTGTTTTTTTTCAGATTTTGTATTTATACAAGGGACCGGGGTGATCTTTAAAGTGGCCCTCTGTCTGCTGAGCAGCCATGAGGGGGAGATAATGGAGTGTGACAGCTTTGAGAGCATTGTGGACTATCTGAAAACTACAATTCCTGCCCTCACTCAGACACAGATGGAGCAGACCATTGCGAAGGTACAGAATGGGAAGTTAAAATTGCATTAAATACAGTCTCAGGTTTCCAGACCTTTTGTAGTGTAGCTAAACTGAATAGATTTTTAAGACTAAGCTCTCCACATTAGCCTGATACAATTCATATTACCACCGTTGTTGATGCTTTGCGTTCTATCTGTAGGGTTTTCATCAAATATTCACCTCTTTGGCAAAGCATTTTCTCTCAGACCTGCAAACCAAAGTGATGTTTACAGTTAACTGGTCAGTTTGAACCCTAAGAAATCTAAAAGCAAACATAATTTAGATCCTTCCCTTCTGTGCCTTTTAGCTCACATTTTTAATGTTGGTAAAATACAGAAAATCTGGAAAGCTACACAGGCCATTCTGTTACATAAAGGTGGTGATAGGAGAGACTTGAATAACTTCCATCCGATTTCAAAATTGTCCTGCTTAGCAAAGACCAAACATAAACTTGTTTTAAGTTCTGACAAAACAATATATGCTGTTCTCAAAGTCAAGGTTTATGAAAATCCAGCCTACTGTTTCCACCCATACGCTTTAGTGTTCTCAAATTGAAATTGTTGAGTGTTATGAATGCTTGGCTGGATAGTAGACTAGCTTTTAGGACCCACGTGGAACACCTGACGAGCAAACTTAAGGTTTGAAAATTTGTCTTTTGTATAAAAACAAATCCTGCGTCTCTCTTGCTAGTTGGAAGACCATTGTACAGTTATTGAATATATGCATGCCTCGACCTCCACCTTCAAGTCTCTTGACTCCACTTTATCACAGCTGATTAATTCCTCACTCGTTATTGCATCTTATGTGACAAGGTGGGTTGGTCCTCCTTAACCGATAGAAGGGAGTTGCATTGTATGTTGTTTATCTATACGGCTCCACTAACTGCCTCATTAACTTTGCACTCTGGTCTCACATAAATGCAGCACTTCCAAACTGAGCTACTGATGGCTACTGAACTGGCGTCAGATACTATGCTCCTCACAAATGGAATGAGCTGCAAAAAACTTTGAAACTAAAGTCTCTCATTTCACTCGATTTTTAAAAGATTATATTCAAGTATTTGCAATTCCACTTGTAGTTGCTTTTCTTAATGTGAAACTAATGTAACTTGGGTGTGTGAGATTTCAAATGAAAACTACATATAATAAAAGTGTATTTTATTTTCAGATTAATTGCAAATACAACTAACGAAGGCATTTTGATTTAATGTGTACTTACAGTATATAGAAGAAGAATTGCTTTCGTTGTGTTTGCTGTTACAGTACCTCCTGGCAAAAGTACTGTTGCATGTGTTTAGCCACAGTCGCAAAGAACAGATTTTCAATCCCATTTCAACCCCTTTAGATTTATCACAATGGTCTACTTTTTGATAAAAGTAGTACAACTTTTGGAGTCAGTTTTTCATGATTTTTCAGTAAATTGTGCAAATGTTGCCCAGAAAATTAACATCAAAGGGTAAGGTTGCTTATTTATATTCATCTCATGAAATTTTTCCAAAACCAGCATGTGTTAATCCGTCTCAATAATTTCCAACGTCCCCAGCCTTTATGTGGCACTCAACCCCAAGGCCATTGGTTCCTACTGAAGATATTAACCTTTCAAAGTTGGTCACGCAAATGTTACTCAAACAGGAGTAAATAGACAGACAATAGTTGATAGTAAGATGAATTCATTGTTGGTTTTGGTCTTTTCATGGGATTTCTTGACAATAAACTCACAATAATCTCGCTGAACCATACTGTTTTGTAACAGTATCGATATACTACAATGACTTGTCAGTTGATGGCATGTGTCTCACTGTGCAATGTGTTGTTTGCCAGGTAATGGAGATGGACATCTCCAAGCAGCTGCACGCATATGAGGTGGAGTACCATGTCCTGCAGGATGAGATGTTAGATGCCGGACCGCTGCCTGATGATTCTGACCGGCTCGACAAACTAGAAAAGACGAATGTGCAGTTAAAGAAACAGAACATGGACCTGCTGGAAAAACTTCAGGTAAGAAAGAGAAGAATCACTCTGCAACAAGACCACTCTCCTCAATTATGACCTTTCATCCACATAAGTGGGAAGGAACTGCAAATGCTTGGTATATAATTTGTAATCATATTCATTATTTTAATACCTAATTGGGGGAATTTATGTGTAATTGTGGGAAGTATCTAAGTTATTGCTCAGTTTAAAATGTCTTCTTTCGATGGACTGGTGAACGGCTCTGTCACATTTGTTTAGAGAGCCACAGAAGTTGTGTCTCAGACCACCCATAGATGGCACTAAAACACAAGTTAAAACACAATGGAAATGATAGCAAAACAAAGGGATTGAACACAAATTGTTCTCCAAGTACTCTTAACATTTTGATCAGTAGTTTGTGAGTCTGTGCAGCAGGACTGGTATAGTCACGCCTGATGGTCCTCATATTAATGAGGGTCAAAGAGATATTGAGCTGCTCTCACCTCTGATGTGACAAAGACAAATGACTGGAGTCTTACACCTACGGTGTTGGATAACATTTAGACAACAGGTGATTTACACTTAAATGTGCATTCTGGATCCTGTATGAACTACAGTCATAATTGATGGCACTTTTGTTGAGATTTTGTGCTATGGTCCAGCTACAAAGTCATACTAGCGCTGACTTCTAGTTGAGTTCTCAGAGTTTGTAGCGTCTGTGCTTTGTATCGTACCCTGTATTTGCTGAGGTACAATGACTGTGTCCTCCAGGCTGCACGGCAGAAGATTCAGACGCTGGAAACGAGCGTGGAGAACTTCCTCTCTCGGGAGAGCAAAATGAAGCACATGATTCGCTCTCTGGAGCAGGAGAGGGCAGCTTACCAGAAGACCATTGAACGCATGCGCTCATGCCTTCCCCCTGACGCCCTGACAGATGTGGAGATGACCCAGATCAAAACAGGACCCAACGGGAAAGCCAAAACTACAGCCAAGAAGCCCTGATGGCAACCAGGGGGCTGGCTGCTCTGGGCAGACGCACAGGCAGAGACCGAAGTGAACAAATGGAGACTGCTTCAGCGGAAATCTGCTGAACCCCACAGCCATTGTTGTACTGCTGCACAAGAGTAGCAGCGTTTTGTAAATGTGTGATGTCTGGACTTGAGACGTGCAGACAGTAAGGGAAACATCTACGTGACATTTGTCAGCATATAATAAAGTGGTGGGAGGACGTTTCAGTTATATTAGCAAACAGACTGTTTGCTAATATAACCATCAATGCATCAAAGCTGCTGTTCTGTCTCATGTGTTTCACTGCCAGTTTGAAGGTGAGATCAAGATGCACAACATCCTTCCCTATTCAGATCTTTTGGGTAATCACAGGGGGATTTTCTAGATTGACACAGGTGAGAAATGTGTCTGCCTCTGCAATCTTTTTGAACACTGCCTTGGTGTATTTACTACCAGTCTCAGTAGCACCACTAAAGCAGTGAACAGAAGGTGCTTGTTGGCAAACAGTCCTTTGGACCTCAGGTTCAACTTATAGCCATTACCAGTGTGTATGATCCTGGAGTTGATACCCCATTGTTTTTGTTGTTTTTGAACTTGTGTCTGTGACTCTGCCTCAGAGTAATCACATTGCTTTGTTATTTCCTTTTTTTCACTTGAAATTTCTGTGAATGTAATCTCACTCCAAAGAACATTCTGTTTTTCACAACAGAGACATCTGGGTGCACGTCTTTCCATGTTAGGCTTTAAATTTCAGCAGACATATAGTATCTCGCTGCTCATCTCTCAGTACAACACCACTGCCTTCACGTGAGAGATCTTTAGAGCTTGCACTTGCTGCTTTTAAGGAGGAAGTGTTTCTTCCAAAACTCAGGCAGGATGTGAGGTCGTCTGCCTTCTCAGTTTCCTGTGTGACTGACCGCGGTGTTGCCTGGTTTTAGCGCCACGTTCAGACACTGAGGCAGAGTTCACGCTCCCCAGGAGGCACCAAAGAACAGACTGAGGTGGAGGAGTGATCTGAATGTACACCACATGCTTCTGTTCTGAAAGTCTGTGTGACATTTTTGTTTTTGTCAGCCTGAGGTTTGACAAAACTAGCAACATCCTCTCTTCCTGTAGTTCTTGGAGGCGGGACTACAAGCAGCTAGTGTTGTTTGGCTCAAGATTTCAAGACAACACATATCTGCAGCTGCATGGTTTCTGCTGATGGTCACACATGTTTGCAGTGAAACTCAAGTGCTCAGGTGGGTAGAGAGACCCCAAAGGAAATGAGAAGAACTTAAAAGACAATTCAGTTTCTTTTTGAGTGGGGATAAGTCTCTCCTGATACTGGGTAATATCTACAGTGTATGTACACACACACACACACACACTCACATACACACAAGCTGTACGGTGAACTGGTTGAGTGTACGGGCAGACAGTTCAAATGAGTTGAAAGAGTGTCCCTGGATGTCTTCTCTGTTTTGTTTTATCCCACCTCCGTGTCTGACTCATCATCGGCAGTTCTGATTGAAAGCAGAACAGTCCTGGGCTTGACTCCGCTTTCATAAAACACCCTTACATTGAAACCAAGGTGATGTCTATCATGAAAAAAGTACTTACTAACAGTGTCTGTCAGTCTTCCTGTCCTTGGCGACGAGTTGTGGTGACACATTTGTGTCTCTCAGTGTAAAGTTTGTATTCTCAAACTTTAGCCCAAGCAGACATATCCTTTGGCATACAATGCAATATGTATATGTGTAGCAGTCCTGTGTATTTGCATATACCCAGAGCACTTGCCTACTTTTGCTAAGTTACAGGAGCTACAGTAATTCACATAAAGTTTGATAAATCCGGCCTGATGTTCCCTGTCATGGTGAAACGTTCTTGTGGTAATTGAGGTGACGTTGTAAAGGTTTGCACCAAACTACTCATAAATAATAGAGAAATAATCACCTCTGAACAGCAGGGATTCTCTCAATACTTCAGAACATGAAACATATCAAACAACTAATTTCTGTTGATCAACCTGTTGAAGGATATGTAGGATACAGTCCTACACAGCTTTCCTGCCTCTCTTTGCCTGTATTTAGCTTATCTACAGTATTTGTGCATCATATAAATTGACCATTGAACCAAAGATGTGGTTTGTTTTTCAAAAATGAATGAATGAAAAATGAATGAATTCATCCAAAATGCTGTGATGTATTATACGTTGAATGTGATAACTTTGATTGTCACCACACTTTTTCAGCATTCTTTAAGTTTGTACTAAGACAAAAGCTTGAAAAGATACCAATATTGACAGTAAAAACTTGACACTCAAAAAAAACAAAAAAAACATTGGCAGACTTGTTTACTCGTCGTTCTCATCTTATTCATATGTGCCAAAAGTTAATGATGGCCTTAATTCTCCATTAATCGGAGACATGAGACCATGTTGTCAATATCTTGTTAAGCACATCCTCTCGGTCAACGAAGGGTCTTCATGTTACATCAGGTGCTCTGAGTCCTGACTACTAAATAGTGCTTGTATGACTGTGTTTTTAGGAACGATTGTGTCAACATGAGGGCTACACAAAAGCAAAGAAACTGTCATGAATTCTTCAATAAACTTCACCTTGCCTTGTTTTCCGTCTACTCATGTCCAAATGTCTTTTCTGCTCAGTATGCTCTCATAAAGAAATCATGTTCCTTTCCCGCTCTACAAGGTAGCACTTGAAGTGCAGGACGTAGCCTCAAGCTGAAATGGTCTCTGTGTGTAGACGTATTATTGCGTAAAAGGCCAAGGTAGGCTTCGACAGTTTTAGAGAGTCTATTTAAAGGCCTTTCAAGAGTTGTACTTTTTGTTAGCGCCTTGGGCAAAGAGAACTACAGGTCTCTAGTGGGAAATTTTTTTTTACAAAGTACCTGAAACAGTGTGTGCATTTCTGAATTAGCCATAATGTAGTGAATGAAATAAATATTCCTTACATGCTTGACATATAATGAAACTAAGTGTTTCACACTTCTGAGTTGGTTTGATGAAACCAGTGATTCCCAGTTAGGGGTGCTTGACTACCATGTATTGTACTGTGACTGTGACTGACAGTGCTTGAACATGAGTTTGCAAGTGAGTTAAGTCTGCACACTTAACTAAAAGTAATGGATAAATGGATGGAATAGAGTGTTAAAAGTAATAGATGAACTGTACAAATTGCAACATACTGTAAAAGATGGAAAACAGTTGAAAGTGTTAGTTAAGGTTAAATGTCATGGATAATGGTGAAAAAGCTACCTAAAAGTAACTGGCAGAAGCTGGTTGAAACGTCATGCCACGCAGTAGTATTAATGCAAATTTCACTAAAGCATCTAAACTTTAACAGTTCAGTCGTATGAAAAGATGATTGTAACACTGCTCACTTTAATATGAATTATAGTGTTAAATCCATCCGGTTAAAAAAACACTTTTGCCCTTGATGACGAGGCACTTGAGTTTAACTGGCATGGCAAAGAAGGTTGGGAAACACTGATGTAGTTGTCTTTGTAGCCCTTTGTTTAATCTGTAGTCTATGAACATGAACCACAGTGAGAGCGCAGCAAGAGCTCCATCAGCCAAGGCGGGGCTTTGAGAGATAGCAGCTATAAGACCAGTCATTGTTTTCCTAGGAGGGTCTTACCCAGTAAGGACTGTTGAGTTTTGCTCCGATCAGCCTCTGCCAAGCCTGGAGCTTGTCACACATAAGACACACAAATGACCGCCAAACAGGAGCCTATCGCACACTAAACAAAAGGGGCCACATTCCTTACGTATTCCCACACGAGGTTACATCCTGCAGCAGGGGAAGAGTGGGATACTGGAAGTCCACTGGGGATTGGCTGAGAACGACACTTCCTCTGCCGAAGGTCTTATCAGCTCTGTTTGTGTTTTTTTTTTCTTCTTCTCTGTCATAACTATCATCATCTTTCAATCCATCTCTACCTCCCACTCTGCTTTCCTGCTCTCCTCATCCCTCCCATTGGATTGTGAGGCTCGATCTAAATCTAAAGCTTTGGTGTTGGGGAGCTTACAGAAGAAAATACAGCAGTGCAGATGACCAGACAGGTATTTCAGTGGATGACAGACTGAAACGGTCTCAGCAGAGAGGGAAGAGTGAGCTGACAGGGTGAGCTGGTTGCAATGAAGGAGTGAAGGGGTAGAAGAGGGAGAGTGGGGGAGGAGGAGGAGGAGGCAGAAGGTTAGAAAGGGTCCTCATGCCTTATATGGGAATTCATACTGCTCCGCTTGTGGCGCAGTGTAAAAGCTGGAGTTGTTTCAGTAGAAAACACTGCACTATAGCCATCAGTACAAAGTATTATGGGTCATGGAATATCAAATATGCAACAGCTCAACTTTGCAGAGCGATTATCCACAATTCAAATCAATAATGTGGTTCGAAGGCTGAAACACAAACATTACACAACTGCAGAAATACATCAGCTCATTTGAGCGGCACCAGGCTTGTAGCTGCAGACAGAGATTGGGTGTTACTGAATTTGGAGGAAGGAGATAAGGATGATTGGGGGGGGGGGTTTGGAGGTGGAGAGGGAAACAGCTGGAGGGGTGGGTGAGAGACTCAGGTGGGCTCAGTCTAGTCCAGAGAGAGGAGTTGGCTCCCCTGAGGCCAGGAACACACACACACACACACTCACAGACACATTTCACCGCGTCTCATAGTTTAGCTGTGCCTTGATTTCTCTACCCATCTTTCCCCCCTATCCCCCTATTTTGCAGATACACCGGCTGCTCCAGCTCTTTCAAAGCTCCTTCCTTGTCTCTTCCTTCTTTAGAGCCATGAAATAAACTCTTCACTATAGCAGCCTTGGATTCCAATCAGCTGTCCATGCTGCACAGACATGCACCAAGACACGGCACCACTACACTGACATGTTTTAGTTAGCACAGTGACAGATTTGCTTCCTACAGAGTGCTTTTCTCTCTCTGTACCTGTCATGGATATGGCTGCCAGAGGGGCTTATGGTAAATGGCCAGAGCCAGGAAAGGCAGAAGGAATAGGGAATCTGGAAATAATGAAGCCGAAGAAAGAAACACTGAACTAAACACACACTCTTCCTATTCCCATGACTAGTCCAGTCCATACCTTTCATTCCTTCCATCGAGAGCAGGTAGATCCACAAACACCGCCTGGAGAATCTTGTGATTAATGACACGCCTGTCATGTCTAAACCCTCTTCATCTTTTTCCTGACGAGAGCCTCTCCTCACCCGCTCCCCGGCGGTATGGCAGACACACTAGTCAAAATCCCCCGGGGCCAGCTGCAGCACATGCTGGGGAGTATTGCCCGGCTTACCTGATCCAATGCTTCATTCATCTGTGCAGCCTCTGGAGGCCTGAAAAAACCCCACACTCAGTATCCTTAGACGCACGCACACATTGGGATTACGAATATATGTACACACATATGCACTTTAAACAGCCACAGACAGGCTGCCCAAACCCTCTATTCTCTCTGGCCTCCATGCTCCACGGCCGTGCTCACAGATATCTCGGGCAGGGCTGGTGCACACATAGTGACACTTTTAAAAACAAGGCTAAAAAGAGGTGAAGTGAAGCTCAAACACCGTAAGTAACAAGAAGATCTTATTGAGGCAATTTTTCCACCTGGAGATCCCCGACAAATGTGACTGAAGTCCCAGGTGACTGGGATGATCAGAGTAGAGACTTTGCGCCTGAGCCCCTTCTAATCACATTATCCACTGGCTCTGCCTGGCCCACATCACCTCAGCAATGATTAAGACAAACACAGGCAAGAGAAGAGGAGAAAGACACCGCGAGAGACACAAAGAGAGTGCTGGCAGGCTAGAAGGAGGGGGTGGTCAGACAGACAAGGAGTGAGTCAGACAGGCAGATATCCTCCTACATGTAGGTCCATCCAATAAAAGTGCAAATAATATGTAAAGATCAAGTCCAGTATAGACGGTCTTTGAGCTGACTTAATCTGTTTGTGTGTTCAGCCCTGTAAGACCTGGGTGTATGATATCAGCGATAAGGGACTCTGGGTGTGAGGTGAGGTCGGAGAAGTACTTCTGACATCATTCAAAGTGTGTGCGTACATCCTTTTCACAAGGCCACTAAGGGCACAAACAAAAGGACGAGGTGGCGAGCGGAGCCTGCATGTGTGTGACTCAGTGTGCTCTGGACACATTCTGACGTCAGCCTCTGGAAACTCGATGAAAGCAAAGTGATTTGTCCAAGCAGAGGCTGCCAGAGGTTTAAGTGTCCACCGCCACTCGCTCCTTTCTAAACCATAGTTGCCCTGAGCATCGCTGGGATTTGTTCAAGAAGCTCTACAAGCTCAGGGCAGAGATGATAGGATTTCGTGATGCGCAATTCTCCTCTCCCTTGTTCATTTTTTTTTTTTTCGCCAAGCCACCCAGCTGTTCCTGTGAGCACAGACTAACACACTGGGTTTTATTATGCTGATCTGACATTGCTGAAGTTGGGAGGGGAGACAGCTGTACTTGTGTGGCCCTGGGCGCACCCGTCATTAGTGCCAGCCTCACTCCACTCTTCCTCCATCCCTCCCCTGTTCCAGATCTGTCTCCCTCCCTCGCTCTCTCCTACATTGTTTCCAAAACAACACCACACCCTTTTATAATATTTGACCTAATTTCTGCCAGTCTTCCCACCTGTCCATCCATCTAAACAAGACACTGCACCCTCGCACATCTTCAACTACCCACTATCTGCCACCGAGATGACAAAAACAGCCAGTATTGTGTTGGTAAAAAGAGTGCTGTGTGCTTGCCACTCAAGATTTTCTTGAATAGATAATTTCTTAATTGATTCAAGCTGGGCTCACATCTAATGGTCTGTGTGGGCTCTAATGCGAACAGGAGATAATCAACACCCTGCATTTCTGAGCTGTGTTTGTCATTCATTTATATTTCTATGACTGTCTCTTTCTTCCCGTACCTTCTCATTGCCTTCCTTCATTTTTCTCTCAGGATCTCATCATCTGCTCCTTCTCACATAGCCTTTTTCTACCCATTCTCTTAAACCTCTATACCTCTCCATCCCATTTCCTGTGATACTGTCTGTGATACTCAAAGGTTGATTTCCCACTGTGCGTCATTAACCTTTTCTCTCTCCTCTTGGTTAAACCCGGCGAGTACGTTCCGCTGTTTGAGACGGAGAAGACTTGGGGACCATGCTGCGCTCACTCAAGTGGGATGGGGGTTTCACAAGCGATCATAACTATATCCTTATTAGCCATTGAATTGTTACTGTAATGGCACTTCTCTCTCTCTCTTATCATATACTAATATTTCCTTCTGCCTTGCTCTGTGTTACATAATGTCTCTCAAACCTTTGTTTTTATGTCTGTGCACAGAAGAGATACTGAAGAGGTGTCAAAGAAAATTACTCTACGTGATACCAATCTCGCCTCCCTGTATCTGCCATGTAACATAACACCCCGTGGTAGACAAGAATGCACATGCCATATTGTCACTGTGGATGCAGTCAGGTGATATGACCCAGTACAGCGCCTTGTCGTTGATAAGATGCTCCATGCCTCCGGGGAGCAAGAAAGATAATCTTTGTGCATAAAATAAAGAGTCTGTCAACTTCCTCTAAAAGTGTCTCTAATCACAATGAGTGAGGTGTAATTAATGTTTCACTGGTGCGCTGTGTATGTGCAGTCGAGGACCGTGGGTGAGAGGATGTAGTGTGCGGTCTCTCTAACAAGCTCCCACTCACCCCAGTGGAGGCAGGCAGGGAAGGTTGGAGTGACTGCGAGGCTGTTAGAGCAAGTGGGTTGCGTTGGATGTGTCCATGTCTGTGTGTGTGTGTGTGTGTGTGTGTGAGTGAGTGTGAATCTGTGAGTGTGTGCTTGTCAGTGAGTGTGTGTTAGTGTGTGAAAAGTGTGCATGTGTGTCCTTTTGTGTGTGCTGTACTGGGATGTGGAAATTGAATGGAGCCTTTCAGTTCTACTGCTCGTCTCCCCGGGGGTGAGAGACTGGTTGCCATGGTTATCCTGGAATCCTGCCGCTAATGGGTGGGAGTTTGTGTAGCTCTGGCAACCTGGCCTGTCTAGGGTGGAATACGTGTGTGTATGTGTGTGTGCGGTGTGTGTGTGTGTGTGTGTGTGTGTGTGTGTGTGTGTACCAGGGGGTGTGGTTGGGTGGAGGCAACATTCTAGGACACAGGAGGTCACATATGTGAGAACACAAGCTTCCATTCCTGTACGCTCCTGCATGTATAAACACAGACTCTTGTCATATACACATATACTTCACAATACACTGTGTAGATATTCTGCATGCAAAAATATCGAATGAAACCTCCACGTCCACTGACAAATCACACTAAAGCTCTAAATCGATAGCACAGTACTGATTGATGTCACAGTTTCAAGCTGTGTGTCTCCCAGTAGCCGTCCACCATTTCAAAATTCTTTGATTTAGTCACCCTACAAAGTAAAATTACAAGCATGGTGGATATCATAATCACGCAGTGATGAAATAATCTTCTACTTTTACTGCATTATTGCAAGTGTAAAACATAATGCAGTGAAATAGTTAAGCCCTGCTCTCCCGTCATCCCCATTACCATCCTTTTACCCTCAGGCTAGTGGGACTCTTAACTGGGCACAGAGACCCCACTGAACAGGAACACAGAGGATAGTGGATAATGAAAACCTCCACACAGAGTAGATCGTAGGGAGGGATACACTCTCACTGAGTGTTTCCCTTGAGTTCCACCTCACAAATATGTGTGCACGTCTAACAATACATGCTAATTGGGATGCATTATTCAAATTGCATTATGAATTTGACACAGAGCACTTTATGGATAGCAGCGAGGCAGGGCATGTACTGTTGTGCAGAGAATATATGCCTGTGATATTCAATGTGACCAGATAATCCTGGTTTTCCTTTTCCCAGTGTTCTGGTAGAGGGGATCAGTCCTTGCTAGTCACACAGATGTCTTGGCTCCTTTTCCTCTTGGAAGACTGATCCCATACGTTGTGTGAACCCCCCGTGGATTTAAAGGACCTTGGCTTAGGAATTTACTCTCCTCCATTCCAGTCATTATGTATGGCCAAATCACTGTAGTCTGGAAACATTAGGAAAATGTTTCTCTTGTACAGCATCCAACATGCATAAAAATAGAAAATAAAAGCCAGTGCAATGTTGTGATTACCATCACGCAGTATAGACCAGGGGCCCAGGGATGAAATCATCTGTCAGGAAACTTGCTGCTGACAAGTTTGATGTGGTTTTATTCATTTTTGCATTGAGTCCCTTTCAGAGCACAGATCCCCTCAAAACACAGCGAGCAGAGGCTGAAGAATGTGGGCCGGACTTGTGGTCAAACCCAGCTAGTCATGGGGGGTAGAAGGACCTTGTAGACCCACCCCTTGCTCCTTAGCCCAGATTTATGCCAAACAGTTATATAATTCAATAAACACTTCCAACTCTGTTGCTGAAGTCCAGCCACACGCCATCTAAGCCTCAGACATCCACATAATCAGCATTTTCTGTTGCATTACTACAAACTAATTATAGAGCAATTGGAAATAATTAAGCAGCTATAACATATTTTGGATGATGGATATGTATGGCAGCTGGATAATATAGGACTGAAGGTAAATATTTTCTTCATAAAACATTTACAAATATCTTTCAGCCTCCCCTGTTCACATTTAGATGACCACTGAATGTGCTGACTCTGTGTATGTCCTGTTGAGTGAATATCTTATCATCTTATGTAATGCATTCCTTCCCAGTGTGCCACTATGCAAGCAGGCAAAAGAGCAGTGACAGTAAACGTAATAGATTCGCAGTTCTCCAGAATACAACCACATCCATTCCCTAGCTTTCTCGCACCCAAAGAAACCAGAAACCTTCTAACCAGGTCACAATGAGAGTTTCCTCTGATCCTTTATTTTGCATGTTCCCCTCTCCCCTCCCCAGCCCTCAGCCTTTTTTGAGATTTCCACTCACTAGCCCAGACAGCCTTAGCCTTGACTCGGGGCCACCCCATGCTCTCACTGTCCAACTATTTAACTAACCGCAGTGAAACAGCTTTAATTTCAGCTTACTGCTCAGCCTGGCTGAATGCAGCATCGCTTGGGGGTCTTTCTGGAAAGCAGTGGTATGGGGCCCAACAGGCCAGGAAGGCAGACAAGGGAGAACAACAGCCCTGTGCAGTTAGATCTCAGAGACCCCAGAGACACATACGTCAGTCAGAGCAGCCTCCCCCAGGAGTCGTTCAGTTAGTTATGGCTCTTTTAAATGCTTCTCTGCACCTCTGCTCGATACATGGAGGTGAGAGTTATTGGATAGCCAATAGTCAACGGCTGGATAAAAAAACAATTAAAGACTCAACATCTTTTAAAGTATGCTGAGTGTATTGTCTTCTGTATTGTTTTACACATGACAGTATTTGTTTGCCCTGCTCTGTGATATTGCAGCTAAAAATAACTTACAGACTTAAAAGGAAGAAAAAAGACCTGGGTCTGTTTTCACAGCTATGGGCCTCATTCTCATTATTTATGGTGACATTATGCTCACCACATTTTATTGCATGGACATGGGGATGTGGTGACACCCCTGGTCTGGAATTTCTCAGGTAAGTGTTCTGAAGACCAGGCAGGTTTTAAACAAATCCCCAGTTTAACCAAGTAATTGAAAACTTCTTCAAAGTACACTAGGGTCAAAGATGAATCAGGAAGTGGCTATTCCCTTTCTTGCAGAGACCTAGATGAGAATATTGACACCACGCTCATGTCTCTACAATGAATATGCAGCCCGACCCAACAGCTGTTTAGCTTAACTTACAATAAAGACTGGAAACAGGGGTAAACAGCTGTCCTGGCTCTGTCCAAACAAAATCCGCCCACCAGCACCTCACTTTCTTTGCCAGGACCAGTAACTTTCTGAAGACTCTGCTGGTTGCTTGGCAACTGGTTCACCAGCAACACCTTTGTGACGGTGAGTTGTCGTTTTTACACTTTGGTTTTTGTACATAGAATCAGAAACTCAGAATCAGAATCAGAAACTGTTTATTGCCAAGTAACATACATTACAAGGAATTTGCCGTGGTCTGAAGGTGCTATTGTTTTGACAACAAATGTGTAGAATATAAAAGGTAAAATAAGAATAAAAATAAAAATAAGAGAGAGAGATATAATGTGATTGTGAACTTTAGAGATGCCTGCTGAGTCAGGCTAGCTGTTTCCACCTGTTTCCAGTCTTTATGCTAAGCTACATGGCTGCTGGCTCCACCTACGTATGTATTGTACAGACATGAGAGGGGTATCTTGTCATCTAACTCAACAAGAAAGCAAATAAATGAAGTTCTCAGAATATTGAACTCAATACCAGAAAAGCAGTGTTTCATTGCCCTCATTTAAAGTTTGAAATCTGCTGCACATCTGATGATGGGTGTGGTTGGGTGAGGTCAGTAATTGGCTGTGTGGCACCTTAGACCAAAGACTACCAAACCACCACCTAAGAGTGATGTCATTATGGTGAGAAGCTAAACCACTGGAGGTCAGCAAAAACTAGATTGGCCTTGGTTTTTAAAGCTTGTCTGATTGCTTATTTGTTTGCCCTGCAAAAGTCTGGCATAGTGAAATCGTTCCTGACTAAGATGTTACTGTATAACTAATCAAGAAAAGACCCAAGTTGTAATTTTCTTTGTCCTATATTTCAAGTTATGAACAAAGTATAAGGTAAAACAAAAAGTGAAGAGTCTATGTTCCAGCAAAGGTGGATGTGTGTGTGTATATTTTTGCTGACACAGTAGACTGTGGATTTGTCTGGATGAAGGGGAATACATTTATGGTTTTTGAGGAGTGAGGGCCCACACCAGCCACCCTAGGGTCTTGTTATCCTCTCCTATGCCTGTGCTCTTGGGTGCGACTTTAATGAATACTACTGTTCCAGCCCGTTCTGGCTCCAGTCAGGCTATCTGCAGGGCTGCCCCCCCCCCCCCGACTGCACCTGCCTGTGCCTGCCTGTATGGCAGAGCAGGTCCTTCTACTGCAAGAAGCAAGACTAAGACAGAGACAGCAAGGAGGCTAGGTGATCGAACTGAATAATTGATGTGCAGAGGTCACTCGGGAACACCTCAAGAGTTTTTCTGAACACACTGACCACCGTGTGTGCACTTGCTCCTGTACAGATTTGAAGGAGAAAGTGCTAAGGTGGTGTATGAATTAAAACTTTTGCCAGAATTTGGAATAATTGTACTTTTACATATCTTATATAAAAATTGAAACAGAGATTTGCTCATTAGAAAATGTCACTGTTACTAATTATCACATTGACACTGACATTAGATGAGAATATAAATGAATGTAAACCACATGATAAAGAGTAAAATTATTCCCGTTGCCTAGACTGATAAGAGACACCAAGTGTCTCAAATGTGTACTACTGATAGAGCCAAGCAACAACTACCTCATGGGTAATGGGAGTTGACACTGTAAAACAGCCAAGAAACATGAGGCAGTAACATGAAGTGAAGAAATGTTTCAACACGATATCTCCCTTTTATAATAAAAAATAAAAGTCAAAGCCATCTCACAAATGTTCTCAATAAAAGTTCTGTACACTGTAGCTGAACTGAGTTGAGGAAACATGCTTCATTTATGAAGTCAAGTGAGAGGTGAAGCAACAGCTGTTGGTAAACGTGATGTTATAGAATTTGTCACTGGTCCGTTTTTTCAATAGTTTGAGGGCTAAAAAGCATCACAGACACATTGATAGTGGATCTCCATTTGACAAAATGATACGTGTGTCTAGATAAGGCAGCATTGGGTATTACCGGTTGATATTATACAGCTGAAAAGTGTATAAAATGAACCAAACTTGAGTTATAATAGTGTTTGATTCATGTCGTATGGTCTGTTACAGTCTTAAAAACACAAGTGAGTCGTTTCTTGTATTTTTAGGGCAAGGGTAACAGTGTGTCTGCATGTACAGTATGTGTGCATGTGTGTCTTTGAATGTGGAGGAAGGCTCAGAAAACTAACACTTCTGGAATGCCCCCTGCAGAGTGAGGACTTCAGGGTTGGATGTGTGTTTATGGGAGTGTTTTGGCAGGAAGAGGCAGGGACCCGGTCCAGAATAACGGAACAACAGTGGAATGTGGTACAGCAGGGAATATCCTGAGTCAAACACAAGGCAGTCCTGGGGTCTGAGGAGGGGCACTTTGTGACTTTTACAAACTGCGTTTTTATATTAAGATAGATGACACTCAGCACACCATCCTCTTGTGCGGCTGACAACGCAACATGGATGCCTGCAATCGGCTTTCATTTGACTCTTTTCATTTCACACCACAACTAAATTAGAAGACCATGTCCCATGGAATATCTTTCAAACCTGTGACTCATTCACTGAAAATCTCTATCCAAATGTGAGAGCCTCAACTGTGGCGGTGTTGAAGTCACAGTGAATATGAAGTGTTAGTATTTCTCTCCAGGCTGTGCATTAGGCCGGATGCCACGCACCTTCGCCCACATGCCTCCCACGACCCAGCGCCCGTATATAGAGGGCAGAATCTGAGCCCAAGCTGCAAGCAGGCAGATAAAGACAATCTCATTGATGTAGGAGCAGCTCACTGGTGAAAAGAGACATCTCTGACACAACCCTGCTTGCGTTACCCTTGCTACAGAATCAGATTAACTACCACAAAAATATTGTGCTAAGGCTTGAAGGCGTAGAGTCAGCTTTTACATACATATCAAGCAGTTATGGTGTATCTGTATATGTAAATATGTGTGTGTACATGCCATAAACCTGGTGGAAAGACCTTTAAATGAAACATTTTCAAGCAGCTCAATCCATCAATTCCTTCAGGAGCCATGTCTATGCTTGTAATGACATAAATATGCACTGTGGAGCCTGTGAATGACATGTTCCACCCACAATGCAGTCCACAAACTACATGTCTTAATACTTTATGGTCTTTTCTTTTCTTGTAGGAATTTACAAAGAAAGTTCAAATGTAAACCCGAACATCTCTTTTGGGAATTCAATGGGCATTTTATCCTACCTGGTTGGCTCAGTCACGTTTCTTAAAGCGTCTGTGTGATCCACACAATGAACCTCTCAAATCCTCAGTACCACCCACATTACACCAAAGGACATTTGACAAACACCACCACCATTCCTGTGCTGTATCTCTTACGCTAAACCTGCCCCAGAAGTATTCCACCTGCTTTGTCTGTTTTTATCATTATGAACAAGATTTGTGCATTGTGATGAGCAACGGTGTAGTAGGAGCTAGGGCTGGGCTGCCTCGTCTTGCTCAGTTTTTTTTCCCAACTCATATGCTTTCTGTCTCTTACTCTTTTCTCCCCCTCACACTCCCGGTCTGTTTCCTCTCACTCTCTTTGTCTTTGCTGTTTTCTCTTGCTCTGTCTCTGCCAGACCTCTACTTTACACTCCCCCTCCTCCCTCGCCTCCCCTCTGAAACCAACTCCTTGGCAACCAGTTGCAGCGTCTCCCAGAAAGGTAGACAGCCTTTCTGCGGTGCCACAGCAACCCAATGCAACATCAGACAGCGAGGCATGCTACATTATTAACCAGAAACAGCCAAGAGGGGCTGTCGAGGACGAGATCGTGGACATGAGGGAGAGAGTGAGACGGAGAGAGAGAGAGAGAGAGAATCAGAGGGATTTTAGTCCCAAACTGCTGGTTGTTGCAGTATAAACTTCAGAAGGGAAACAGCACTTCCAGCTTTGACTGGACATGCATGACCATACATATGAGGAGAGTAACACATATGTACGCAGCGTGAGCAGTGGAAGCATATGAGAGATAGATAGAGAGAGAGAGAGAGAGAGGGAAAGCGAGAGAGAGGGAAATTTTGGAGCGGTTACATTCAGCCAAATCCACAGGGGGATCAATAAGGAACATCTGGGTCTGGGGTGGACAGGGCGGCTTTTGTTTGCAGGCAGTACATTGGCCTGACACCTCACCCAGATTCTCTCTGGGTTTCTACATGGGGGAGGGAGGGAGGGAAGGAGGGGAGGAGAAATTGCTGTGGGGTGTAATCGGGGAAGGAAAGGTGTTTGTTTTTCTGCAGGCAAAATTTATCTGTTCCAAGGCCAAGGATATATTATCAAGACTGCTTATACCATAGTATTTGTGCGAAAATTGATTCTATTTTTAGATGAGAAATATTCTGGGATAACTCTGCTGTAATTTCTCTGAATTTTTTATATAACTGTATTGTATTGTATTGTCAAAACATGAAAACAAGAGTCTATTCAGCCTTGTCTCTGTGACGTTATATTTAAGCACAGTGGTGCTTTGAGCTAAATGCTAACGTCTAACATGGTCACAGGGACAATGCTAACATGCTGATGTTTAGCAGGTATAATGTTTACCATATTCACAGCCTGTCACAGAGTGTTAGCATGCTAACATTTGCTAATTAGCACTAAAAACAAAGTAACTGTTGGGAATGTCGATTAAAGTTAGAAAATCAAGTTATTACATTAATGTCTGTACTGAATTTCATGTCAATCCATTCAGTAGTTGTCGGGACATTTCACCTAAAACAAATGTGAGCCTCATGAGCGCTAAAATAAAAGTCAGAGGATCACCAAAAGTCATCAGGATTCATCCTCTGGGGATGATGAATGTCTGTACAAAATTCAGTTTAAATATTTCAGTATGGACCAAAGAGGTGAACAGACTGACTGACAGAGCCTTCCCTAGAACCATGCTGCTGTTGTTGCTGAAAGAATAATGATGAGATTTCAGTAATAGACAATAAAATGTCTAAAATATTACCATGCTCCTTTGTTAAGGCAACCTCTCAAAGCCAAGAAAAATTATATAGTTTAAAAGTTGGGTAGCTGGAGTGAACAACGATAACCACTATGGTAGAACAGACCAGGGGCCTAGGGGGCTCCAGGGCAAAATTGAGCTGCAGACCCCTATTGGCCCACAATTTCTCCACACTCTGTGTATTTTATGAGTATCTCGTTGCCTTTAAGCACCCATCAGGTACACTGCACACCGCAGACTACACATGGCAGCTTCAGTATTATTTTGCCCAGACCCCCACAAACCAACCAGTACTAACTTTGTTCTCGAACACTACCCTGCCCCGACTGTGGCTGACACCCTATTTAATATGTAGTGCATTACATCTACCCTTAATCTCACAGTGAAATGCATTGCATTTTATAGATGCAATAAATAACTGTTGTGTAACCTGACACCTGTCAGTGATGACGATGATCCATCAGTGTCTGAAATCTCAAATTACTGCTCACTGTAGAATTAACTAGTAAGTGTATATTTTATAAGCAGTAGTGAATGAATTTTGGTCACGGCTTGATTAGACACATGTTTATTCAGGAATATGCTGCATACAAGCACAATATAAACTGAAATAATACATTTAATAAAACTAGATTTTAACACATCACGGCAGGGCCTCATGATGATAAAAATACAGGAGCTGCCTTAAATCGCATATAATGTCAGTTGATATTGTGTATATTCCCAAACAAATGAGCAATTTTCAAATTACTGGAACATAATTAACACAGTGTACCTGAGGAAGTTGGGACCCCTGAGGGTCTGAGCCCCCAGGGCAGTTGCCTACCTTGCCTGACTTGTAATCCAGCCTTGGAACAGACAGCAAGAAGAATGCCACCTATAGATATTCAAACTCCAACAGGAAATCAAGAGTAAAGACATCATGGTAAAGGAAATACTGTTTGAGTATCAGCAAGACTGTCAGAGTATAAAAACTATTCAGTAGTTGGATAACACAGGAAAAAACTGTTAAAAGCCAGAGGGGTAAAGATGCTGTGAATGCCACAAACAACAAATCTATGAACTTTATATGAACTTTAGGAATACATTTACATTCTTTATTGTTAACCACAAGTCACAAATAGTTATAGTATGTTGAAGAGCATCTTTCAGGAAAGGTCTGAATGTGATTAAAAGAAATGCTGAAAGAATCTCTCTATTGTATTGTCAAGAATATGCATACAGTGTCCTTGACTATGCTGAACTAGAGAGCTCCACAGAGTCACGGCGACAAAAGGGAAACATCATCTATTCTTCATCAGGTAGTTGAGTTTCATGTTCACAGAGATGAATGTACTCTCCTCAGTCTGCTCTGCACTTTAAACAGAGGGAAATACACAAATGTTGAAATGGAGAGACAGAAAGAGAGTGCACAAATAAAGGCATAGAAGGACTGAAATGGAAAAAAAGTGGAGGAGATGAGAGAGGCTGGAGTGGAGAGAGAGAGGGGGAAACTAAAAAACAGAGAGAAATATAGTTGGAGGGTGGTTTACTCAGAGAGAGAGGGGGGGGGGGGGCAAGAGGAGGAGAGAGGAGAGGTAATGAGGCCAGTGACTGGCTTTACACCTCGTCTCTGTGGAAACTAATTGGGAGAGCGCTGGAGGGCACTAATTTGAGCACTCTGCTGGGTAAATGTAGTGCAACGAACTATGAAGGGTAAATCAATGTACTACCTCTCTCTACACCTTTCTTTCTCTAACTCCACCTCACCCCAACATACCCCCACCCCCCATTATTGTTTCCTAATAAAAATTCCATTGACTTCAACTATGCTTGTGGGCATAAAGGTATCGACCTGGGTAAACATCATGAGTGCTGATCAGGTACAGCTCACCAGAGAGGAGTTCAGCTAGTTAGCCTCCACAAAAAAACCCCCACTGAATCATCAGGACTCGAGATCTCGGTTCAATCAAACTGGCAACATGAGGTTTTGGCATGCGGCAGTGTTCCTAATGAACTCAGAACCACCTTACTGTACATACTGTAAGATTGTAGTACTGTATGATTGGCCAATTTCCACAGCGGCTGAATATCAGGGGGATGTAATGATCCTAACGCAGCAATGCTTACTTGGAAGGTATTATGTACAGCATGTGTGTGTTCTCTCCCAGGGCGGCATGCTGTCTGATGGGAGAAAAGGAAACAGAATGTATAGTTACCCCCTGTAGTTAGCCCAAGGGTGGATGAACACGGAGCCAGAATTTGGGAGGTCTTAAGGGGAATTATCCTCACCCTCTGGCTTGGGGATATAGCAGGCTTTTCAGCCTCACATAAGAGAGGAGCCCTGCTCTCGTCGACATACACAGGGAGATTCAACAATGCTGAAAGAGAAAAGGGAAACAAAGGCTGAGCTATGTACTTTGATAGAGAGAGAAGTTTCAGTGCTTGGTTATTCATCAGATACAGTGGTTCTTGTTTGAAGTGCATGTATACAATTTATGTTGCTATATTTGTCAATTCTTGGAAATATGAAATGAAAAGGACAATAAAGTTGCTGCCTGTGTGCGAGAATGCACTACACTGAGTGATTATATGTGTTTGTCTAACTCCACCTTTCATTGTGGTACTTGGAGGATGCTGATCTGCTCTGTTCAGCGCCATCTGCCCCCCTCTCTCTGCGACTGTGCCTTGCAGCTCGGCCCCCTGGGAAATAGCTGTGGATAAGTTATTCAATTAGAGGGGCATTATTGGCCCGCTCTCTCTGAGGACAGAGCTGATGATGCTGTGATTATACCGCTCTGCATTCCTTTATGGCTCGGCACCCCCGTCTGTGTGTGCGCACGCTTGTGTGCGCGCGCGCGTGTGTGTGCATACACTTCTACACATACACACTTTTGCAGTATGAGTGTGTGTTTCTGGGTGTATGTGTGTTACTGCAAATCAACAAATAATGTTTGTAGGGTGAATGGATGTGGAGAGGAGGTGGGGGTTGAAAATAGGGGTCCATCAGAGATGCTTGGGTGATTTCAAATGAGCCCATCTAAGTTTCAATTGAAACACACACTCACACAGAACACATATGGGCTGACCATGCACCGTCTTGGAGAGGATGGAGACATGCCCTTTCTGAGTGACTAATCAGTGTGAGATGGAGAGTCTCAACAACTCCCACTGGCAATTATCAGTTCATTTTAAAGGCTTCCTTTATTGCAGAAAACATCTAAGTTACAGTAGATGTGTTACCATACAATGAATTGTCATCATGATTTCCTGAGTAATCATTACAACTTGCCCGTGACTTTTTCAGGCTATTGGAGTCAGGTGATTTCTTTTGTTAGCAGAATTCTGGTCAGAGCAAGAAACAACACTGCTTGAGACAAAGAAATGGAAGGAGGGACATCTCAGCAGGCCAACACAGAGGCCCACACACCCAAAATCCAAACAAATTCCCTCTCTGTGGACCAGTGAGGTGGTCTTTAAAGTGTTGCCATGATGGGTCTGCCCTATCTGCCCAGCGCAGACCCACAGATGCCCTCCCGGGGGGACAGGCTAGAGGGGAGCAGGGCAACGGGCCTGGAGCCTCATCTGCTCTGCCCAGAATACAAATAGGTCAGTGTGTGGTGAGAGAGGAGGGGCACAGGGAGGGACACACACGCACACACACATACATACACACACCCACACACTGACCATGAACAAGAAGGGGTCCTGCCAGCTGAATTCCTCCATTGGCCATGACGGGAAGGGCCATCTGGTATCAATGTGGGGAAGTCAAACAAGCTTGTGAGAGCACACACACATTCACACCCATTCACCCCCCCCCCCCCCCCCCCCCTTACACACATACACACATACACACACACACACAGACATGATTTTGAATCTCTGAGAGGTTCGGGGGACAGCACCTGAACATCATGTCGGTGACCTCTCATTCAGACTCTGTCACCTTTTACACCATTCAACTTAGATACGCTAAGCTTGCAGCTGTCTGTTGCTTGACTAATACAAACACCATGTCCACTTGATGAAAACATCCTTCTAATGGCGTAATGTATTTACTTCTGCATTTTATTAATTATTCATGAGGCATCTTCTTATTAAAACCATAAAACAGTCAAACTTACAGAATGTTAAAGAGAGAGCATTCACTGAAAGGTTTCTCACACTTTCACATATCATAAAGGGCCAACATACTGTAGACTGTAATTCAATTATACTATTTCAAGTTAGATGTATTGTTATTAGAGTGTTAGTGTATATGTCAATATATTACAGCTTTTTCAGCAAGAAAACCTTCTGAGACAGAAACCTGGAACCTTTACAAAGACTCCTAACCCCCTTAGATAGCAATTCCAAACAACCCTGGACAATGTTTAATCCCTCTTTTGACCCTGCTTTTACGGCTGCAGTTTAATTTAATTTTTACAGCACTGTGCTCAATCTTTCACATTTCTCCTGTTTTGGAAATTCCTGGAAGTAAGAAAAACTTTAGCTGAGGTAAAAATAGACATTGTTTGGCTGTGATGTAATCCCGTGGCTGTACTCTAAAGTTTTCTTTCTGCTGCTGGTGCAGGCTCAACATATCGCTGAAAAGGGAAACTGATTTATTTTGGCTTAATATCAAAACCCTGGCCTGATGAGGGAAGGCTTGCACAGAGTAAATCAAGTAGAAAATAAGCAGGGTTGAATTATTTTCAAAAGCCAGCGTGCTATTAAGCCAGAGCAGGCCCGTGGCTGCAGCTCATGAAAAGAAAACATTTCTGGGTTTTCCATCATACAACTCCTTGTTCTTAATATCAGCACCTCTTCGTGGAATACATAAACTTTCAGAAGGGCACCAAGTGCTTTACATCAGCCCGCTGCAGAAGTGTATAGAAACATATGCGCAACAAAAAATGTGTAAGACCTGTGCTGTACAGTATATCTGCCAGAGGCCATGTACGAGCAAATGAGAGTTGAAGAGGTCTGGATAAGCACTACTGTTCATGTACTTTGTGCTGATGTTTCAGACACTAAACTACAAGTTACAGAAATGGATCTGGAAACGAACCTTCAAAATCACATTAACAGCGAGGTTGGAAGAAGGAATTGATTTGTCTTCCAGACATTTCACATCCTCTCACTGAGACACAGCAATTGAAATTATTACGACTTGAGCCTTCCCTCCTGCACTTGCATTAGCGAGATAAGTTCTGTACCATGGCTTGCAAATATCTCAAGCATCCTTGTCTCCACCCACCACAGTCTTATGTCTGGTAAAAAAAATCATTTGTTGTGCAGCAATCTGCGTCTTTTTGATTAACACCCCCATTCTACTTCCTTGGCGTGCCCCCGCCTCACCTCTCTTTCTTCCTCCTTCTCCCTCTACGCACATCCATCTCTATGATTATTTAAACGGGTGCCAGAAAAACACTGTGACCCGTCTAATTTGGGCTGTGTGAGAGCGTAGAGAGGAGAGAGGGGCCCTGCAATTTTCCACACTCCCTTTTACCGAGCGGGGAAGTGGCGGGTGAGAGAGAAGCTGTTGCCATGGCTACCTGCTGGCAGCTTCTGTCCTTGTGTTTGGAGAGCACTGGCTGTTCCCTCTCTACCCAACGCCTGGGAGGGGAGTGGAGGGAGGTGAGGGAGAAGGAGGTGAGGGAGGGGGGGGCATCTGGGAGGGGTCGAGCTGCCAAAGGGGAACAACACGAGGTCTCGTTGCCACAAAACCAAAGGGCTGCTGGCTGGGAAAAGAGCAACAAAAGAGCAACGCAGAGGGCTCTGGTGGCTGATCAGCCCCTGATCCACACACACAACGGTGTTGATGACAGGCCTGACAGCAGAGGGGGGATGTGGAGGAGTGGCAGTGGATAATTGCTTCAATGCTGCCATACAATTCAGGTGTCTCCATTGCCATGTAAGGAGGCTTATCTCTCAGCCACTGCTCACTGTATCTTCTGGTTGAAACTAGAGTGAAGCAGAACATTGATGCATTGAATGTGAATTGTACTTGTATTTTGATGCTTTTGGCAACATTGTTTTTGAAATTTTCATGCCAATAAATTCCTTTGAATTTAATTGAAAAGTTGATATTCTCATCATCACACCTTTAAAGGTTTGGCTCAAGTTGCCACCATAGTGAACCTTCCCCATGTAGGTATGAAGGTGTTGCATTTTCACTTGGTGGTTTCGTTGATGCTTGATATTTTAATCACAACTTTTTCACGTTTGTCTTTCTTGCAGCACTTCTTGTGTGTACACAAGTGACTCAGGTATGTTAGGATGGCTTTGCCGGCCTGGGTCTAGCCACCCGGTAAGATGATCCAGGTAATGGATAGCTATGGAATGGACATAATACGGAGCTAGCAGTTTTAAAACACACAGGTCTCCTTGTTACTTTCCTAGCTACCCTGTCATCCTCTTAAGCTCAGGAGCTATAGTTACTTCATCAGCTAATCCAAACTATTTCCGTCTCTTTGTACCTTTTCTTTTGTCTTATCTTATTTGCAGAGAAAAAAATGTGAGAGCTATAGGCACCCCCTTTCTTGAATATGTCCCTATGTCTATCAGCGTTTGCTTTTTGCAACTTTATTGTGTGTCTCTGTATTGGTGTTAAAGTTCATTCTAGGAGTGTTTGTGTGTGCAAGAGCTTTGCGGTTGCTATTAGACACAGTGTGCTGAAGCCCTGGTGGTCACGCTTAAGCGTTCCCCCTCCCCGCCCCCGCCCCCTCCCCCTGGCAGGAGGCTGACCTTGGCAGGGCCTGACAGAGAGCTGGCCTGGAGGGGGATCCACGGAGCTCCACGCCAGCCCACTGAGCCAACCCACTGAGCCAACCCACTGAGCCAACCCACTCAGTCTGTGCAGGTGTACTGACGCCTGGACAAACACACCCGCACGCACACACACACACACACGCATGCATGCATAGCCACTGGACCAGGGGAGGCCCCCTGAGCAAGCAGATGTCCTAACGCTCCATTTCTCTATGTTACCTTTCTTCTGGATTTCTCATGGTCACTCTCATTGCTGGTTTTTATTTTCTCTTCTGTCTCCTTTCATTTGTCACAATCTTCTCTATCGGACTTGCAGCCCCATCATCACTTATTATGATGTTACATAGTGGAACATGATAGCCCATAGAAACGTGTCTAAATGATGCTTGTAAAGTGTTACACTCCAATAGTGTGTTTTATTTTTAAGCACACGATCATTTCAGATATTTTGGTCTGTCAGTAGTGAACCAGCCAATGTCACAGACCATACAGTGCTGCATACTTGGAATCTATTAGTTGATGACAGATGCACATGAATAAATAGATGTATGAGTGTATGTATGAATCAATAATTTACTCCTTATAGCTGTCTTCACCAGTGTTCATTATTATAATATCCATATAGCAGAATATTACTTGACTTAGATGCACGGTGTCCACTTCCATGTCCAAACCCTCAGTTCTATTGAGACAAACCAGCCAAATTTCACTGAATTATCTCAAAGTCCTGAAGGCATTGCACCATATGAGGAGCGGCCTGTCTGAATCAGCTGCACATACATACTGTATGTGTGAAAAAAATAAAAGGAGGAAGGCAATCCTTATGTTCAATTCATTAAAAACCAGAGATGTTGTGCAACATTATCAGTATGTAAAAGGACAGGCCATCATTCTTAGTGTGTTGTATACACTCGATATACAGTTCATTTCCTGTTAATCATGCAGTGAAGACATAGAGTTATGAATTAATGAAGGTAGGTCATGGAAAGTCTGTGTCAAACAGGAATAAAATGGATACAGTACTTAAGATAATATAACAGGAGATAACAATCTAAACTATTTACAGGGGAATAGAGAATTATAATGCAACCAACAATATCTGAAGCACAAAAACAGGCACCCACCAGCAATTTTTTAATTAATTGTTTCACTCCCTGATGAATTTAATGAAGTCTTCAGCTTGTGACAACATTTTTTATTCATGTTCTGTAAATTTCACCCCACACACACACACACAGACACACACACCGACTATGCAGTAACAGGTTATGTTTAGCTTCTCTGCTCCCTACTTCCTCGTCTGGCATTTTCTGTTCTTTCAGTCCAGAGTCTAAAGTTCAGCCAGAGACAACAGGAAGGGAGCATTACATCGCTCACTCATAGCATTTCACAACACACACACACAGATTTTTTTGCTTAGACAAATACCGGCTTCCTTTGCACAGTAAGAATGCTCGCCCCCTCAGTGTAGAAATTTTGTAGCGTGTGACTAAATGATGAATGGTGTTACAATAATTTGATGAGATTGGGTCAGATGATGCAAGGGGGAAGTGTGTAATGATAATGCTCTTCTTGATGTCTTACAGCTTATTATGCCGCTCCACAAATGATCCCCCCAGACACCCACGCTGTCTTTGAACTGCTCCCACCCCAGGGTGACGCATTAGCAACCTGTCTGGAGTTGGTGTAGCCTTCAGAGAGGTGCTTGTGTCTCAGGTGTTTAATAAGCCCTACTGGGGGCACCAGGATGAAGCTGGGAGCTCTGACTCGAGCATCCGACCCCCTTCAGATACATTCCTTCCCATGCCTGCTCTATCCCTTCTGTGACCCCTCCCCCATGTCCCTCAGACCATCTCCGATCATCCTCTCTCTTTTTTCCTCCTCTTTAAACTCTCCTCAACAGAACTCTGTAGCTTCTTCCCCCCTTTTTCCGCCCATACTCCTCCCTCTTCCACCTCCCTTGAAGCGCCTGTTTGCGCTCCATTCTGCCTGCCTTCCTTCAACACATGCCAGGACTCCTGGGGCACCAGTTACACAGCGAGGATTTCATTTGAAAGAGCTCCTCAGGACGTCATTATAAGGATCATCACCGGGCCTTATGGCTGATATTACATTAGTGTTCCATCACACACGGAGCCTTCAAAGCGCCTATTAACAAGCCAGCCCTCCCAATCACGCAAATCAGAATTTTTATCTGAGATTGGTAATTTCATATTAATCTGTAACTGACCATTCTCATGTATCGATGTACTGGAGACCATGAGATGAATATGTAATTTGAATTTTGTGTTTGTGGTTTTATGTAATTGTGCAGCTTTGTGCAGAGTCACTGATTGCTTGAAACAACAGGTAATTGGATGGCAGGTAGGTCAGTTTATGCTGAGAAGAGAATGACAGTGGAGGAAATTTGATAGCATTTTGCAACCAAAACAACATGTTCATATTCTCACACAGCTTCAGTTGCATGTCACCTTCTGTTTGTCCGCAATATGTCACATTATTGAGTTTTTGTGCCTCACTTTTGCCATATTATTTATTTTGTTTGCAACATGTTCGCCTTACATCTGCTCATTTCTAAGAAAAACTGTTTGCGTGTCATCTTGTTATGAAAGGATTTGTGTACTGACCATTCAAGCATTAAAACTAAAACTAAAAAAATGTAGTGAGCATTTAGCTGTGCGTTCAACGACAGTTCAATTTTGTTCAAGTCTAGCTGTGTTTTTTTCCCACCCTAAGAGCTGCTCTTATGATGTGATTGGTTGGTAGGTGGCTGGGTATTGTAGGTGTCATGGAAACCACACACAGAAAAGCTTTTTACTGAGGATAGAAATTGTATAACAGAACCTTACTTCACCCTATTCAATAAAAATAAGGGTGAAACTAATTTAAATTCACTGGTATCAGCTATAATATAGTTTTTAGAATGTATTCAAACAAATCTTTAGATAAAGATATGTAAAATCATAAAAGCTTTACATGCACATATTACAACTCTTTATCAACATGTTTAAAAAAACACCAAGATTGAGCCACCCCTCTATAGCTGAATGGTTTTGTAGTCTGCAATTATATCCCATTAGAATTTACACCACGGCCAGATCATCCCTCCTCTCCATTATTCTATCCATCCATTCATCCATTCATTCAACCAACCCCTCTTCCCATTGGACACCTAGAGCCCCTCCTATCCAGGCAGCCACAAAATACACTTCTTAATTCACCCGCACACAACCACCAGACCATCCCTCTATCCTGCCTATCCAACCTTATTAATCTCGTCCTTTCGTTCCATCCTCTCGTCTCCACCCAACCATTTTATCCTCCATTCATTGCAAACAGAAGACATACAGTATCTGACGTGAAACAGAATGAATATTAAGCGGGTAGCAGTTGGACCAGGCTCACTCTACTACTGTAAATAGTCTCTTTTTCCCTCTCTGTCTCTCTCTCTCTCTCTATCATCTCTGGCTCACTCAATCATGCTTCTCGAGCTCCATGATGAAGTGGTACGAGCTCCATCAGCCATGCAGATGAGTCCTGCTTCCTTTACCTTAATTAGAGCTCCCAGGGGACTCTGGCTGTGGGCGCTGAGCAGCATCAGCATCAGCCTCTCATACCACAGGGATACCTTTCATCAAGCCAGAGAACACCGAGATGAGAACTGACATGGGCAGAGTGGCTCAGGCACTGTACAGAAGAGAATTTAAAAGCAGTCATTATGGGGAAATGTTCCTCCATGTTATTCAAGGCTGGTCACTTAAACAGCAGGCAGAAATGTGCTGTTTTGCTGTAGGAATAGAAACTAAAAGCCAATAGAGAGTAGAGAAATAGTAACTCTATTATTCATACAATTCAGTCTATTAGAGCTGAAATGATTAGTTGATTTGTTGATTACTCGTCAAGCAGCAATTTCGATTGAATGTTGGGGTAATTTTTTTAATGCAAAAATGCCCTAAATGCACTGCTTCCGACTTCTCAGACGTGAATTTTGCTTTTCATAAAGTAAATTGAATATCTTTGGGTTTTGGACTGTGGTCGAACAAAACAACATCAACTTTGATGCACTATTTCTGACGTTTTAAAGAGCAAACGATTAATCAAGAAAATAATAATAATAATCAATAATTAACTAAATATTTTATTAATCTCTAATAAAAAATGATAACAGGTTGGTTTCCACCCTAGTATATTCATTATTTAATGCTTTTTGTCAGTGTTGTTAATAGAGGTTTGTTACAGCTGTGATGTTTGTAAACATAGGCGTAAAAAAAAGTACTAGACCTATATTCTAATCATTAAAAGATACATATTTTTAAATCAAATCATTTTTCATCTACAGATCAAAGTATTTCATATATATTGGTGAAAAGCCTACCTGAACTGTGGAAAGTATTTGCATTATCGATCAATCAATTATTTCTTCAATTAATGGATTCATCGAGTATCAAGAGTTTCCAACTAATTTTCTGATGGACTAATGGATTAATCAACTACTCCTTTCAGCTCTAATGTAAATAAAATACTTTATAAAATGTTTTTATTAAAGTATTTTAAACAATGTAAGTTTATTTAAAGTAACTATTAACGAAGACATTCGACATTCACGCTTATCAATTATTATCAAATGATTGATCCTCAAATAAACTACTATTAATTAATACTACTAAATAATGTTTAGTTGTAAATGAAAACAGTTAAAATAATGAACTGTCTCTTCTTCGCGTACACCTTTCCTCTCCGTCCCCTTTAAACGGGGAGGTGCTCCGGTGCTCACCCCCAGCCCGGGGCTCTCCGCTGCGCTCCGGGAGGGGTAGTGAGGGAGTTCGGGCTGGCTGAGAGCGGACGCGTCGGAAACCTCCCCGGAGGGGCCCCGTGTAATTCGATGCATGCTGTTAAAGCTTAGAGTATATTGTCTTCCCTTTGCTTATGAAGCCTCCACCCACCGGCCCACCCTACATTTAGCGGATCATGTGACTCGGGGTAAGTCATTTGCAAGTACAACAGTTCTCTGTGCGCTCCCATTCATTTCCTGAGAACTGCCTGAGCTGAGCAGCTGAGAGGCAGAAGGGGAGGGAGCTGCTCACTCACATACACTCACACTCACTCACACACATGCACACACACACACACACATACACACACACACACACACATACATACAGGCAGAGTGAGAGGAGAGAAGAGGAGAGGGAGAGGAGGAGAGGAGACAGAGAGGACTGTAGAAAGGAAAACAGTCTCTTGGTCTCCACGGCTCTGCAGCTTCTGACAAGGTCTGTGCATTTCTTTCGTCCTGTTCCTCTGCTGGCTGCTGTTGTGTGCTTCATTTGTCACGTTGCCGGGCTTTGTGCTTGTGTTCAGTGCGTCTCGTTCAGCTGTCATTTCTCTGTCAAAGCAGATGACAGCTCAGATCACCTATGGCATTGTGTTTGGTGTCTGTCAGCGGGGGGTGGGAAAACAAGAGACCCTGTGTGGTGCTGACTGGACATGTAACACTTATTCCCAATGTAAATTCACAAGCTGTCATGACAACAGAGGGGGGGGAAAAGTGATTATACACTGAATGACCATGGGCGTGAGCAACATCCTGACTTCACAGTGCCGGCACGAGTTGTGAAATCTCTTGTGTCTCACTTATTTACCTCTAAAGCAACTTCACAACACATCAGCTTTGCAGTGCAGCAGTGTTGTAGAATAATACTGACTGAATGTCTTGGTGGGGAAATATAAGACAGAAGAGAAGTGAGACAGCACCGCACTAAACTCTCTCTCAGCACTTCTCATTGGAAAAAAGTTTGCTGCTTGTCAAGAGTTTTGTGCAGGCCTTAAGAGAGTTGTGTGTGTGTGTGCATTTGTGTGAAGCATTGTGGTGTGTGTGAGACTAGGCTTGTTTGCCTACCGTTGCCTACTGTAGCAGCTTAGAGACAGAGAAATGAGGCTGTTAGCAACGGGTTAAACATTAGGAGGCTCGGGTAGCGGAGGAAGGACACTGGGGGGGGAGGTGTGTGTGTGTGTATGTGTGTGTGTGTGTGTGTGTGTGTGTGTGTGGGAGTGTTGCAGGGGTGGTGTCTTGGATGTCATCGGCAGCGCTCTCACTTCCAGGGTAATAGTCATTGGTATTGATGGGTGGCTGTCAGAGAGGCAGAGAGCCACCAGGTTGGGGAGAGTGGCCGGGGGCTGGCCCTTGGCTGTTATTTTCAATTACAGGGGACCAGGGCAGAGCTGACAGCAAAGGCATTTGTACATCCAGGAAGGGGGAGGAGGAGGGTGTGTGTGGTGGTGGTGGTGGTGGTGGTGGGGTGGCGGCAAGAGGAGGGGAGGGCTGGAGCAAGAGAGAGCAGGAGGGAGGGAGAAGAGTGGGAGGGGGATGAGACTCTGGCCTCTGCTCCTGGGTTTGATGTGGAAACTGAGCACTGACCTCTGTGACTTTACCCCCACGTTGTGGAGAGGCCCTGCCTTGCCTTTAACTGTTTGACAGCGGTAGGGGGTGTTTAAGTGGGGGTCTCATCCACCAAAAAAATAAAAATAAAAAAGAAGGGGGGTTGGGTCATGGGTGTGTATGGATGAGACCCCCTGCAGCTCACGGATGTTCAGCGAGGGAGATTAGTGTCCATTTAAACTCTCACTTAAATCCATTTACAAAGGGCCCTTCTCCCTGTGCATGAATAAGCAGGCTGATATTACCGCACATGTAGAGAAGACTCTTACACTGTGCATGGACAGCGAAGAAGAATCACACTGGAGCTCTGAAGCAGAACAGGCAACAGACAAATATTTCCTGCGATTGATGAACAAATCAATAAAGGTTGCTGTTAGGAGGGGGTGATATTACCTGAAAATAATATTATAATTCTGTAGGGTATTTTTATGATGGGGATATTCATGACCATATGATAAAGTGTTGAAGAGTACTCTTAATGTTAATTGCTGCAACATTGAGCCACATGTCTGTAGTTGAGGTGTCATAGTTAGCACTGGGTAGTGAAACTGCTATCAGGGGCGTTCAACACATGTACGAACAAATTTTTTAACACTGAATCTTCAAACTGAACGGATTATATTGATTCATCACTGTCACTTAAGGAATCAGTGGCTTTTAGCAGTGGAGCTCCCCTCGCTGGTGCCCGAAAGCATTGTTTTCAGCTCAGTTGTGATACACAGTACGTCTCTTAGAAGCATATTGAAAGACCACGAAAGCAACAGAAACAATGTTTATATGATGACTCGCTCATTTTGTGCTGAACTGAACATAATGGCTTGAACCAGCAACAGAGCCAGCTAAGACGGTCCATACCATTGAACTGAAAATGTCTCAGCAGTATGAACGGTGATGTGTTCACTTACTGATGTAAGTGCTAAAATTCAGTTAAACAATGATGCAATCGGTTATCTTTGAAAACAGAACAAAATACACAGTCAGTGACTGCAAATGAGCGACTAGGAATCTTTGAATCAGCAAAGTGCTTTGTAACTTCCATCTCCAGCTGCTATCTTCTCACAGCATTTTTCCTAGTTATTTTCCCCCTTAACTGCATCAAGCTGCTACTGCCACTTTTCCTTCAATGCACCCCCCCCCCAACCCAAGACACGGTCCAAGGGATTATGATAGAGATCATTGCAGGTGGGGGGAGTCAATTAAAAAGCCAATCACCAACGGATAGACTCTATCTGTCCATCAACACCGCTCTGCCCAGAGCATTTAATTGCGTGGCAGGATTCCTCCACTAAAGGCATCATCTGTCTGCCACAGATCACAACACATAAAATTGAGCGCATGTTGACAGATTGAATCTTTCAGGAAGAAGCGCTGTGCTCCAGTATGTGCAATCTAACAAGGCTCACTGTCTTACTCAGGGAGATGTGAAATTCCCTGTATTAGCCCTAATCAGCTGGGTTAACTGCTGGCATATTGACTGACTGCTGTACCATTGATCCAGGTGGGTGTTATGGAGTGTATCGCCATTGATTGCAGATAGACTGCAGTGCACTATATGGCTGGATTCATTTGGGTCCCTGACTGTGAGCCATGGCCAAAGAGGAGTGAGGCAGATTATAGAGGTCGGATATGCTAAAGGTGCATTGTGGAATATCCTGTGGCCCATGGTCATAGAGACGGCGTTGCGTCAAACCCCAGATTTTTTAGCTGCAGGAGACTGCCATATGCCCTGAAACGCATGCACAATGACACACACACACACACACACACACACAGGCTCTTACAATAGACCAGCATGTCAAGGGCATGCATATGCAATGTGTGAGACAGACTGCACCCAAATAGATGGGTGACTTTGTATATTGATAGATGTAACTAAATTGACAGGACAAAAAGGTCATGGAGAGGGAGCGTTAAACACCCAAAACATCTGCAGATTTCATTCAGAATAGCGAGACATGCGTTGGTAGTTATGTTGAACTTGCTGTGTGAGAAATTAAGGATTAAGGATTAATATTAATAAGTGATGGCTGTGAGCTGAACTCCCCGTGCTGTTATTTCACCATATCAGAAGATGACAAAATGTTCTCTCCCATTGCGATTTCTCTTGTGGATTCAACCTTTGACCCCAGTGTCCAGCCCATGTTTGTTTACCAAAATTGAGTTAAGGGTGTACACGGAGTGCAAGAGCATGTGTGTTTTGTGACTGAGAGAGAGAGAAAGAGAGACAGAGAGAGAGAGAGAGAGAGAGAGAGAGAGAGAACGGAAAGTATTGTGCAACAGCCAGTGACTCTGAGGTTGATAGTCTAAATAGTGAACACAAACAGAAAAAACTACAATCCAACATGGGTGAATTTTTGCTATTCTGTTGAATACTTATAAGGAGGCTGTTATTGTTTGAAGCCTCTCTAGAGCACACAAGCTTATCTTCAGATAGGAAGAAAAACTGCCATAAAACAACAAACAGACTTAAAGGAGGCAGAAATTTAACATGATGTAGCCGGACCAGCGGGTTGATCCAAGTTTTTTTTTTTCTAGTTATGACACCATCTCTAGAGTAGCACACTTAGTGCTTACTGGAAGTGACTCATTTAGCAGAGCTTGCCCCCAGACTCTGATTTAACGTTGCTCGACATGTTTCCATGGCTAGGATGGAAAGGTATGTCAATGGAAGGCCTGTCTATCTGTGGTGATGTTCCCCCTTTCAACCCAGTGTGTGTTTTACTTTGGCCAAATATGGTTGGTGAACAGGAGGAAGGAGAAAAGAAAGGAAGCCAAGAAAAGAGGATGGTGGAGCATTCAAAGTCAGCATTTTCTGAGTGTTTTGGACCCTTTTTGAGCTTGCTTTACAGGAAGAGTTTCCCTTTATAGAATCTTTGGGGAGCTGCATCTCTCTAGCCTCAGTGCAGATGGCTTCAGCAGACCTGCGTAAGGATGCTGCACAGATCACAGTGAACTTTGTTTCCAGTTGTACTGTAGGTCAACTGTTAGGGGAGGAAATTATGCAAACAACATGTGGAATCCATTTGGGGTGCCTGTGGCATTCCACAGGCTCTTTGGCTTTAACACAACCGAATGGAGGTTCTTGCTATGGACCGTAACTCCTCTCAATTAGCTGCTCCAACCAGGTATCAGCATGGCACAGCATCAGTTGAAAAAGAGAGGAAAAAGAATCGAAGTGAAGTCGTGATGAGTAATAGAGGTAAACACAGCTGCTGGCTTTTATTGAGTGGTGTTGGAGAGCTGGAATGGGTCAAACCAGGGGGAAAAAGCTTGTGATTGAAAATAACTGCGCACGCATTTAATGTAACAAGTGTCAGTGTGTTGGAATGTTTTGGTTGGTCCCTTATTGTCTGTTTCCATGTGCTGTGCGTTTGGGCTGGATTTGGCTGTGTCAGCACAAAGTGAGGTTAGATAGGGTAGATGCTTCGTGATGCTGCATCAAGAGGACTCTGCAAGACTATTAAACACTAAGTGAAATGCTCGTGTGTGTCTGCGTATATGCCTGCATGCTTCACTTTGTTTGTATCACATGAGAGAGCGAGTGAGGAAAAAAAGGGCACGGGTTGAAAAGTGAAAAAATAATAAGAGAGTGTGTTTAAGTGTTTGAGCAGATATTATTTCTGTGTGACTTGTTTACAGTAGATACTGTAGATGAGTCAGTGTGTCGGTGCCTCTGCATGCTTGCATTGTACAGTTATTGTAAAACATCTAGGTCGATCTATGAGAGTGCATGTGAGTGCACATGTGCATTCAGTCAGACAAGCGTATTGTGAGTGGTATGTACACAGTGCATATGTTGGGGGAAGGGGGATCGCTCACACACACATTCAGACATACATGTTGTAACACAAGCACACACTATCAGAGCCTCGGGGGATAAAAGGCAGTAGCCTACTCAAAGAACCCCCCCATTAGGGCAGGAATGTACTGTCATCCCTTGGGGAGGGGAGGAAATGAGAGTATGTGGGTGGTTTTTGGTGGTAGTGGGAAGGATGCAGGTTATTGTGAGGATGCTAATCTAATGCATCCCACCTCTCTGTTAGGGCAAGAGATGAGAGCAGGGCTTCACTCTGACCCACTGCTTCAGTATATAGAAATTCAGCTATAACCTTTGCATGAGAGGCGCAGTGATGTCATGATTCATTCGCTTATACATCCATAATGAATATATATAACAGACTGTCTACAATACTTTCTCCACTTTGTAGTGGTTTCCTTACACTGTAGCTATTCGTAAGGAAATATTCACAGGTTTTCCTGTCCTTTTATTTACTGTGAATATTGTACAGGACTGTGCCCACGATGCACCTCTGTCAGTTTGAGATGATTATTAAGTACTGCAGTTTGGTCACCTCAACCCAGGACCTGTGCACTGAGAGTAAATAAGAGACGAGAACAAGAGTCACTGAGTGCATTTTTTATTGATTCACTGGAGCTAACCTCTTTTTTCTCTATCTTCCTCTCTCTCAGGCACACATACAGTGCAGCCCTGCACTGTGTAAACCACCATAAACATGCAAAGAATATTGCAGTACCTTCAGTATCTTGAAAGGTTGTGCCGCTTGCTCCACACGTTTATCCTGGTTTGCTCGGCTCCACCTCCCCCCCTCCTTTGGTACAAGTGAGGTTTTTATGTCAGAGGCTATTTTAGATGCACAGCCACTGACCCTACTGCATTTACTGAGGGGGGTGTGTGTGTGTGTGTGTGTGTGTGTGTGTGTGAAGGGTGTTCCAGAGAGGTCACCCGATTATGTTGAAGCAAGAAGACCTCATAGTGTATTGGCTCTTTAGGAGCTGTTTTGTGGCATCTGTTTGTGGTTTGGCATCCTCACACAGAATATTTAACTTATTCTTTCTCATGATTACATCAAAATGATCTTCAATTGAACATAAATTGTCTCGAATGGTGTCACAAATTGCTTTGACTTCTAAGTCGAAGCTCACTTGAGTAATGCCACCTCACTTTAGCGCTGTCACGGTCACAGCTTGTTTAGCTGTTTCTCTGCTGCATTTGAGGCACATGATGCAAGAGGATGTCAGACTCTTCTGTTTACCTCTCTCTGGAGCACTGTGGAGGAGTGTGTGTGTGCGTATTTGTGCGTGTTTTTGGTGTGTGCGTGTAGGTGTGTGTGGGTGGCTGTTTGTGTTGAATGGGCATCTTTATTCTTCTTTCAGGAGCAGAGCTGCAATATTGAGAGACAGAGTTGTGTGTGTGTCTGTCTCTTAATCTAAGATAAAAATATGGTTCATCGTGGGTGCAGGCAGAGGTCACAAGGTTTGTGTGTGTGTGTGTGTGTGTGTGCGTGTGTGTGTGTGTATGTGGTAGCCAGATTGTAGAAGAGAGCTGGGGCTCAGGAAGTCAGCTTCATAAAAAGTGCATTTGACACACAGACGGAGACACAGACGAACCAGACAGCGACCGACTCTCCTTTTTCGCTTTGAGTGTTTCCTCTCAGAATAAGTAGCTTCTTCATTTCCCGCTGTTTCACAAGACCTTAGAAAGGACGGAGGTGGTATTGGCGGAGGTGGAGAGCTTTCACAAAGACAAAAAGTCACAAAAGAATTAGAAAATTCACAAAAGATTTCCCTTTAGTCCTATTAAAAACTGATATTTCAGACGGGCTGATAAAGAAATGCACGGTGTTGAGTTTTTTTATCCTAACATTCAACATTTTAAGAGACATGTCTGGTTAACGTATTATTACTGACACGACTTACATTTCATCATGTCAACATGTCATCTGCTTGGTTTAAATAGCTGTGTTTGGGCTGACAATGACAGTATGTGAGCTTTTTCTATTCAGCATGTTTAGCTGTGTTTCCGCCTGCTGTTTGAGCACCTTTTATTAAAAACATGTACATTTATTGTCTTGTGTAAACACACTGACACAGTTGTAGTGCTGTATGTAGTGTCCATTCAGCAAAGTGTTCCTACAAATTACGTGTACGCGTGTGTGTGTGTGTGTGTGTATGTGTGTGTGCTAGTGAAGGCAGTGGACTTGAGCTGCATCCGGCAACCTCATCCCCCTCATCCCGACAGGATTACTGACACAGGATCCCCCCTGCCCCTGGCAGAAATAGCAAGGACCCAAGGGCAATCCACCAGAATATGGGAACTTCCGTGGGCCGTGCTAGTGTGCGAATGTGTATTATTTTGTGTGTGTGTGTGTGTGTGTGTGTGTGTGTGTGTGTGTGTGTGTGTTGTCCGTGTATTTACATGGGTATCAACTCTATAAATGGAGCTGGTTTCCTCCCAGGTGCTGTGCTCTCTAGCTCAGGCGAGAACATGATTTCATTGCTCTTTCTCACACACACACACACACACTCACTCACACACCCCTGTTTTACCCATCTGACTCGTCAGTCATTGCTCGTGCAGCATAGAGAATTTGCTGTCTATTAGACAATATGCTGTATATGAAGGATAACATTTTTGTATGAGACGTGTACGGGAACTTACATAATGAGGTCATTGTGCTGCAGTAAAAAAAATTTGGCATTGTTGCTGAGCCCATTTCCACGTACAGATACTGTATCACACCCACTGAATCCAGGCACATTACATGGAACCCATTCTGCATTGCTGTCCACTATAAAATAGGCCATTTAAATCTTTAAATGGAAAGGTCTGTGGTCTATGAAGAGTCCCACAATGTGTTTGTTTCTGTTTCTGAACTGGGTCACAAATGTGCGTTTTTTTGAGGTTTTCCACAATGGAGATTGATTTGTATTCTGATGTACGGATCAATCAAATCAATACTCACCCATTGCCATCTCCATTCAGCCTGTGCACATGGTCAGTCTTGTCTCAGTCTAAAAATGCTTATTTTTTTCCTGTACATGGCATTTTTTGACAAGCATTTTGTCGATAACATCCTCCCTCACAACCAGCTTTAAGAGTGGTCATGCAGTCTTTAGAGTATTTTGTTGCTCGTGACAGGTGAGTGTTTTGTGATTTCAAGAAACAGTGGTGGATGTTTTTTGAATTGCAGGCTACATGTGAGAGTGCAGTAGGGAGCCCAGTCATTCATGTACGCCACATCAAATTCAACAACAAGTGAAGCCTGGATAGTATCAGACAGATAGAGGATGACATTCCCTTTAAATTGATGGGACCTGATAAGCCCCCCAAGATTGGCTGTATGTCCCAGAGATGAAAGCATCATGAGAAGTGTATTCTGTCTAATAATAGCTCAATAGCTGTGTTCATGAAGAAAGCTGTGTTTTCCCTCTGTGGAACTGATTTATTCCCAGAGGAAAAGGGCAGGGTGTTGTGAGGTAAAGTGCATCAGTTGAGTGCATCTCTAAGGGGGTTTTAACCCTAAAGGGAACTTCTTTTCAAAGGGTAGTGCTTATAAACTGTGGTTTAATGCCATTGTGCTTGTCTGGGGTTAGAGATGTCCACGCCTCTATGAGCAGCGAGGTAGCAGCACTCTGCTCTCTTGAGTCCCGTTCAAAAATGTCCCAGAAGCATCCAAAAGACTTCGCCTGCTGCTCCTGCCAAGGAAAATACGGCTTATGAAATGGAAATTCTGAGACCATTCACAGAGTGCCAGGAATGATTAGAAAAAAAAGAGACTATGTCCATCTCAGTACATCGAGGAGTGAAGTCTGAGGGAAAACACACATCCCCACCTTGCTCACACACACACAAAACAAACAGCATCAACACTGTTCACCTGGTATGTGCTGTTTAGGGTTAGACTTAAATTAAAGGGGAATTCCACCGATTTTACACATAAAGGTCACTGAACTCGTCATGGGGAATGATATGTTATGTGTCTTCTGTGGCTCTGGAGGGAGTTTTGTCAAGTAAGCAAAATAAGCCCTGATGATGTCGTCAGAGGTTGGAGACAAATTGAAATAGTAAATAAATGGTTGCATTTATGTAGCGCTTTCATCCAAAGCTTTTTACAATTTGCCTCTCATTCACCCATTTACACACACTGGCACACCGATTTTAGCCAGAAGGTGCTGGTCTGACCATCAGGAGCAATTTGGGGTTCACTGTCCCTTGACCCCCCCTTGAAAGTTGCCTAAGGACACTTGGACATGTGGACAGGAGGAGCTGGGGCTCAAACCGCCAACCCTGTGATCAGTCGACCCGCTCCACCATTTATAATATAATGTATGTGTTAAACATTTGGGACATCAATTTGAAATATGTGGACATTTACCAGATGAAAAACTATTGTATTGGTTGCTTTACGGGAAATGTAGGATCCAATGTGTTTGGAGTTTGACCCATACTACTAAGACTAAAAGTCAGGATATCTCATATTTGATTTTGAGAGACTTTGGTCTGTCTCTTGTGAGAGCACAACTCTACATTCCACTTCCTCCTCTTAAAGACTAACTCCTTATTAGATCTTATGTGGAGGAAAAGCATTGCAGTACTCTGTAAACTCTGTCAAGTTTGAAGGCTGCTTAGACAAAATGTGTGAGAAGTATATAAGTTGTGAAGCCTTAACCTTATGCCTTTTGAAGATGATTATCACCCCTTATGTTTGGACAACCTATATTTCGGCAATCCAAAAGGCGTCTAAGCTAGGTACCTTTCAGCAGCACTTCTCTATATGATTACATTTAGTTACTGACATTAATGTGGTACAACAAACTCAACTAAGATGTTGGGGCATCAAAATAGATTAAAAATAATTACAGGAAACAGGTCAGAACAGAACAGGTCAGTTGGTGAATTAGTTTTTGCCAAGGCTAGCTGGGACTGCACTCCAACTAGTTAAGGCTGGTTTGGTTTTTAATCTCCATTTTACTGTTGCTACAGATATTACATGCTGTTTTTGTTTTTAGTCAAAAATTACACATTTCTATGGCATAATATATTTATTATATTTTATAAAGAGTAAACAAACGTCAAAAAGTCAGATTCTGGTTTTGACTAAATATGTTTTTTATTCCTTTTGGCTTTGTAGGGCAGCACTGACCTGTGCATTGACGGTTCAAATCTGTCGAACCTTTGACCACACCAAGCGCCGTTATTTGCCGGGTTGCAGTTACTCTTTATGAAGTAACTCTGTAACCATTTGAATGGGCTCTCAAGACCAGAACGAGGCCAACAAGATGAAGTCATAAACAGACACAGCTTAACATGAAGCAGACTGAGGTTGAGGTTGAGATTGAAAATCAGCTTTGGTTCAGCTGTGGCTCTATTGTGTCTACACTACTAGCAAACAAGATACATGATTTTATTAAACATATTAGACCTACTTTACATGGTCTCTTGTAGGGCGTTTATAACCTGGCAACTAATGAGCATGTTGTGAACGTAGTCAGCTTTCACTGCTTTTCTAAAAAGTTGCTGCACTGAGTGACTCAAAAGAGAGGAAGCAGAGGAGTGTGCTGGTGAGCTAGTAGTTGTAGGCTGGTTATCAGGCCAATGTGTCACATCAGGGTGTCCAGGGGCACAGAAAGGGGAAGTGAGTTGCGGCAAAGAGGCCAGCAGCACTCAATACAGGCAAAACACGGGAAATGCTCATCGCACATCACCTACAGCTGTCCTTTTTATGCATTTGGACATATAGTACTGGTTAATCATTTGTTTCTGATTTGCAACATTTGGAATGTTTTTCCTCGCTGTTTCCCTCTATTGCTTTCCCTTCTTCTTTCTCTCCTCTCTTTGGTAGAGGACCTGGTGGGAGGGGGTCTGTTGGCATTCTTGCACCGTGTGCTTTGCGCTCGACCGGGCCTTGGCTCGGGTCCATATCCCCTCTCTACCCTCTCTCGCTTCTCTGACTCCCGTCCCTCCTCCTTCCCACTAAACACCCCCCCCCCAACCTCCTCAACTCCCCTTGGTTGCTTCCCTGACCACTGCTCCTGACAGCAACTCTGTGCTCTTCAACAAATCTCCACCTTCACTTCTCTTGCTATCACCTTCCTTAGCACTTATTTATGTATCTCCCATAATTAATTGCCCCCTCCCCTTCCCTTCTCTTCCCCTCACCCTCTTCCATCTCTCTTCCATCCCAGCCCGTGGCAGCAGGTCCAGCCTCTGTGACACAGATGCACCCAGTTGCTCTGGGCGCTCGACATGGGAACGAAGCATTGGCGGGCCCGTCTGTTACAGTGTGTTTCAGGGTGTGTGATGTTTGTGTGTATGTGTGCATGAGAGAGGGAGAGGGAGAGAGAGAGAGAGAGATGATACACACAGCCAGATACTAAATCTGGTTTCATGAGTTTGTTTAAGCTTAACTTTCACTTAAACAAAAAATGTGTTTTACTGCTGTGTGAGTGAACTCCCAGAGACAGCATTAAGTAGGATCTGTCTTCACACTCACATGTGCTGAGAGAACATGAACTCACAGCACAGGTTAGATCAAGTCATGAGTGAGTCACTGAACACTTGCTGATTGGTTTTGTAGGCTAGTTAGACTTTTTACATGTTTTACTTTTGACCCTTTTTGGGTTTAGGTGTGTGTGGACATCTGCACGTGTGTGTATAGGCGTGGATGATGTCACCAGTGTATGAGGCCAACATTTGGTCTCAGAGGCTTTCTAGAGAGCTTTGGCACCTCTAATTGATCCAGTTAGTCTGTTCAGGGTTGTTTTGCCTTGGTTTTATCCCTCCACTTCAGGTAGTTGCTATCGCCTCCGTCAGCACAGAGCTGATTGCCGTCAGTGAACTTGGAGACAGTGGACCTGAAGTCATAGATGCAGCAATGTGGTGGGAGTTTCAATTCATACTTTGAAATGCATTAACAGACACACAAATAAGCACAAACAGAAAAGCTAAGAGAGCAGCAGACACTGGAATATGTATATTTCAAGCTTTTTTTTCTTTGGTGCTAGGACTGGCCTCAATCTTCACCTGCTGCCTTTACTTGTTTTTTTATTCGAGGGATTTAGGTGGGGACGGGAGGGCGGGTAGGAGAGAGAAATTAGATGCCTCAACACTCCACTGCCCTCCACTCTCCATCCGCAACACCCCCACACACCTGGGATGGCCATTTCATTTCAGAGTGCAGCAAATGGAAAGGTGATCTTAATCTACCCTGTTTCCCTCTAACCCCCCTCCCTCTCTCCATCTCCCACACACAGAGCCTCATACCGCTGATGGACAGCACACTGCTGGTTGCCTAAGCCTGTCGCCAGCAGACCAAATTTAGTGATGGAGAATACTGGATACACATTGGTTTATTACCCTGAACAAATTCTCCTCATTTCAAACTCAATCTTTGTTCATAGTGTTTATCTCTTTGGTTTGTGATCCTGAAGTACTAACTGGCAGATGATCCTTTCCAGGGGGCAAAAGCATTTGACAGTTGACTCTGGTCAAAGTATTTCGACGTGACCTCCTCAATACACAGTGCCCCTCTGTTAGCTCATTACTCAGTGTTAGGTCTCTTTCACTGCTGTTAGCTCTTTGGACATTACAGTCACAAGCAGAGGTATGCAATGGCCATTGATTTCCTATGAAAAACCTGCTGCAGGCCAGTTCATTAGGAAGGTGATCACAAACCACTGGATTAACTGGACTGTAGGCTCACTGGGAAAGGTTGTTGTCTTCAAGAAATGTATTTTGAAGACATGCGCATATCTGACTGTGCCATGCTGTGCGAAATCAAAAGGTGTTGTTTTATTGTGAGTGTGCACATTTAGCATAGAGAACAAATAAGTTTGGATGTAGTCAACTTTTGTGAGGCTCAAAAAAGAGCCTTTTGGAAAAAATGAAAATCAAGATTTTATCTGTGTCTCCTTTGGAAAAAAATATTTTTTCTCTGGGAAGGAGGAATTTGTCTCTGCCAGAATGATGGTCATCTTGAGGAAAACAAACCTCACTTTCTGCCTCTCTTAGTGCACTCGTCTCTCTTCTTCTCCTCCTCAACACATGGCTTGAGGCTGGACTGAGGCTGCAGCTCCACCCGCCCAGCCGTTACTATGGCAACGCTATCTGGGCCTACCAAGACCTGAAGCCGAAGGACATCCTGGACAACAATACAATAGCAGCACAGCCAGGGTACCTGAGGGACTTAGACCTGAGAGGCGAGATCTGGGGGGTTGCAGATTGAGAGACTAAATCCTCCCTCTTTCTCTACCTCCCTCGCACACAAACACAGTCAGGATTAGCCTTTTGCTTGAGAATCTAAGAGGTGGTGGAACAATACATGGCATTCAATTATTTTTCTGTTGCAATTTTTTCTGTAAAACGAAATGTTTTTGATAACTATCTTGAGTGGATTTTCTGGTGAGTAAAAAAAAAATCTTGATTAGTGGACATGCTTCATGGATGTAGTGTGTTATCTGAGATGGTTTAGTATAGTTAGATGATCAGGCAACTGGCTGCAGAGAAAGAGTACATTCATGATTGGCTGAGCTTTTCTTCTCCGTACGAGAGTGGTCATGATGGCCGCTGCTGACTGCAAGGATTGGGCCACACGTCCTGCTGCTGGTGCCAGCAGTGAAGAGTAATAGAGATGTTTAGAGTCTATTTGCCTTGCTTGCATTCCTCCATGTACTGCTGCTAAAATAATAAGAGGGAGGGTTACCTCAGGTCGGCCCCAGCTGAGGGATACGGAACATGCATTGTTGTCATTGGCTCCATCTGAGTATCCCTCTTAAAGCCACAGCACGGAGCTGAGGAGCCGGGCATTGCTGCCCACTTTGCAGAGGCACTGTGCTCAGAGGCAGCAGAGGGGAGGATGAATGTATACATGTACTAAGAAGTGTGTTTATGGGTGTGTGTTTGCATGGGCGTAAGTGTTCTGTCATGGTATTAGTATTGCAGATATTAAGTATATATATGAGTATAAAATATTATCTTTAGAAGTGTCAAAGTTTCACTTTTCCATAACCAATTATTCTTTTATTATATCACATGGTGAGAGAGGAAGCTACGTCTGGCTGTGCTGCTGCCATTGCAGTTTAGTAACTGTATATCAAAGCAAGTATTTGTATTTCATTGAAGTCTTAAGAGGATTTTATTCAGCGTTATGAAGTGTTATTAGCCCCGCAGCAGCCCACCAGGCAATTGAAAATCTTTATTATGGAGAAGAGGGAGTCATGCTGTGCACTGACTGAGTTTACACAGTTTGCGCACATCTTTTGTCTGCCAGCTTCTGATGGTTTTGAAACATGAATTTGTGTCTATTTAAAATGTGTTTATTTCTCAGTGGGTGCAAGCACAACATTGTAGATGTCCATGCGTGAATAACTGAGTGTGGGACCTGCTTAGTCATGCTAAAACACCCGTCTTACACCTCCTCTGTATCCCTTCACAGGCAGCCTAAGAAACAGGATGTTAATGCTTGACGGAATGCCTGCAGTCCGAGTCAAAGCTGAGCCCCTGGAATCGGAACAAGGGGTAAGAGAGCAGTTGTTTTCCAGACAATTCCCTTTTTCTTTTTTTCTTCTCCCTGCTTTCCTTTTTCCGTCTTTCCTCCTCCCGGGCAATGGGCCGATAATCACTCCCAGGCCCGAGCAAGTGAGTGAGAGAGTGAGTGCGTGAGCGTGGGGGCTAAGAGGAGTGGTCGGAGAGCATGGTAGTAAGCAGGAAGAGGAGAAGAACCAAGGAGAGGAGGAGAGCCACAGCTGGAGCAGGAATGCATTGGGGGGTGTTTCTGGGAGGTGACTGGAGCCAGCAGAGAGTCCGGGCTGGCTGAGGGTGATTGCGCAGATGTAGTCACTGCTCTGGGGAGGAGGGTCACATGGGAAACTTAAATCTTATCTATCTCTGCCTGTTCCTGCCCCTCTACGTCTCTCAATTTCCCTTCATCCTCCCATACCCTTCTTTCTCACACATGAATAATCTCTCTCTCTTGCACACAAACGCAAATACACACAGACAAATAGACCACACTATGCTGTTCCTCTGCAAACACTATCACAGCTCCATCTCTTCCTTTATTGTATCTCATGCATGCCTCTACTCCCTCACAGTGCTCACCTCTGTTGTTTTTATCACTCAATAGGAATTCATCAGGGATAAGAAGTTAATTGTCACTACAAGAATTGTTAAATTTGCACCAGCAATGTTTTGTGAGTTTGTTTTACTCAAAATCCTACATTGCACAATTCAATCTCATTTTCAAATATTGTGTTCAATTAGACTGTGTGTATTGACCATGTTAGGGATAATGGACTTACCTCATGCAGGGATTTCGTGGCCCACATACAGTATCAGTGCTCTCTGGTCCAACATACCTAGAAATAAAGTGGTCTTGTTATGGAGAAGCTGTTGCTAGGTTACAAGGGCTTTTGTGTGGCTGCCACAGCTGTGTGTGCAGCGGGTGCAGGCCACTTAATATTTGTAATCATGATGAATCAGTGTTCAGGTATTATTTATTTCCATTCATAACATATCAATAATATCTTGGCCCCTAATATATCACCAAGAGCACTTTGAGGGAGAAGAGCAAAATAGTTTCTGTTGAGACGAATAGGAGAGCATTAGCCCATGATGGATGAGAAAAATACCGGCTGCTGATAACCCGTCAGGTTACGTCAAGTCTTGTAGAGAATTGCCTGGCTATGTAGGTGCTTTGTATTGATATGACATCTAAAGACTTGACAGAGAGGCAGCAGGTGGTTTTCTGGGTGTCCTGCTCTCAGCTGTGGCTCAAGGGTTTGAGAGCCGTGCTCCTGCGCTGCTACCTAATACCTGCTGTTTGAAGTCATTCACCATACTTGCAGTGATGTCAGTCACAGACAGGATGTGAGCACTGCAGCCCACACGGCTTTGAAGTGCACCAAGATTCAATCTTGCCCTAACAGACTGTGCTTCCCTTCAGACGGCAGACGCAGACAGACAGTTTAGGCTGCTGCAGAAATGTGGTCTTCATTTGGGTGGCGGGGGGCCAAGGGCTTGCTGGAAATGGTCTGCCTCGTTAGGCAATTCGCCCGCAAGGGGCTGGAAAATCTGCCCTGCTAACCAGTATCCCCTAATAAAGACAATGGCATGAGGACAGAGGCAGGCAGGCGGGTCGAGCATATCTTTATACGTGTGTCAGCGTGTGTGAGTATGTGTAGGTTGGAGCGCGTACATGTGTTTGTCAGAATGAGAGTGGGGGTGGCTTAAGTTTTCCATTTGTGCTGGTTGAGATGTGTCTGAGCAGCTAACCCCAAAATGCAACTAACCTTCTGTTTTCACTTTTGTGTAACACTATACACTCTGTTGTTTTGAACTTTCCACACAAGTGTTCCCCTTTCTTACACAGGAGCCACACAGGATTGGCCAATTTTAACAGGTCGTCAGTAACTGACTATGTTGCTGACTGTCATGATCAGGATCACTGAACAAACAGAAAAGCTACAATGAAAGTGAGCCTAACACTTCAGACAGCACATTCATTCTTTTTTTTATTCAAATGAAAAGTGGAAGTCGTCACCCATCTTCAGTTCAGTTCACTCAGCCGCGACGTTCTCGGTCGGGTATCAGGGCTGACACTTAATACACAAAATACAAGATTGAACAAATTCAAACTAACATGTAATTCGTTCTCATTCATTTGAAACAACACATGTTGCTTAAATAAATTGACGATGATTTGCAGTGCCTCCACTTCTTCACTTGAATGACAAGCTAATGTTAAAGTCAGTTGCATTACAACTTTAGCTTTACACCCTGTTCTTTGAATTTTTCTTCCCGTCTATGGTATCGAATCCAAAGTGCTTCCTCTCGTTACTTCTCGATGGTTTGGTGTCACTATTAACCGTTCAGAACAGCTTGCTTATGTTTTCCATTTTGTGTTAGCGAAAAGAACAAGAGAGACCTGGAGTCCAGTAAGATGAATTTGAGCCGATCATTACAGATCAAATATTTGCAAATATTAAATTTTTTATATTATATATATATTTGAATGGTAGCTAAAATTTTGAATAAAACGTGACAGCTCTATTGGGTGTGACCAGTGGATAAAGTTAGCTAATGTTAGCTGGCTCGACATTACTGTTAAACTGATGTTATTGGGTCAGTTTGCTATTTTAGGAGTCCACTAGTGCTGGAATGTGTGATCAAATCACTGATAAACATTTTAGTGATTTTATCACAAAGGTAACAGCATTACTTGAGCATTGCTCGACTAACTCTCAGCCAGGTTTTCTAATGGTAACATCTGTAAGACAAACTGTAAGTCCGTCAAAGTAGCTGCTGTTCAGCAAAAGTTACTTAGACTCACTTTAAGCAATGAGGCACATGATTTGTTGAATGTTGGTCTCTCTTTTTGCTATCACCTGCTTTCATAAGCAGTAAGCCATTTGAAGAAATGTTGTGTGTTTTGTCACACTGATTATACCACAGTTAAAGGGGTCAGGTGCAAGCACAAAAGCTAATGTCTCTCCTATATAGTCGTTAACCTCCGTATAATCACATGCCTTTCCATGTGGCTTATTGCTTTAATGAAAGCAGATACGAGCAACAAAAGACACCAACATTTAATAAATCCTAAATATTGATAATAATCATTGAAACTGTACCAATTAATACGTTGGTATTTGACTGCTAACCAAATGCAGACAATAACTGATACTCAAATAGAAATTTGAGAGTTAAAAAGATCAGATAGCTCTGTAATAATAATAGATATTCAACAACAATAAAAAATGTGGGACCCTTTAAATTGTTTTTTTTTAAAGAAAATTAAGGCAGTGCTCTCTGGTGGACAAACTATATAATAGTGACACTTATAAACTATAATAAACTCACACATATCTTTAGCATTTCTGTTTCTTGTTACTCATTATTCGACATATACGCGTATACTGATATATCTGAAAGAATTCAGAATTTAATTGCTGGAACACGTGTTTGTATATTTGTCACAACAGGTTCAAACGTGGCTCAGCCAATCAGAGTTTAGGGCTGGAATAGCATATCTGTATGTTAATCATGAAATATCACTGAACAGCATTCAGATTATACTTGTGGTTTACACATATATTTTCCTCAGCTTCCTCTTTTAATTCTGTCTTCTTTTAGCAGAAGAACTGGCAATACTGCAGAACTTTAGTAGCCAACCAGACACACTCTTAAGAGCACTTACAGAGAAAGACAAGATTTCCAAAACACTGAGATCGGCTTCAACAGATCTACTGACTTCAAAGCCTTCAGGCAGTATAGCTCCAGGCGGTCTGTGACACTCATATCCTATACAGAACATGCAACACAGGGAGACCACGTGCAAAAGCAGCTGGATAATAGCCTGAGGGTCTGTCAAGAAAGGCTACATGGAGTTAATGCATGAGTTGATGCGAGAGACACACACAGGACATTTGACATCACAAACATACATATTATCAGTTAAGTGATATTTCTTTTGAAATGTTTCTCAAGGTAAAGCTGTTGAGCACTTAGAGAACTTAAATAGCCCAAGGGAGGGATCTTTTGGTTAGGAGAGACTAGACTAGACTCTGCAGCAACACTTTATTTTAAGTCCCCCTATTTAGCAATTGAGCACTTTAATATTTCGTAAAATATTTATAACACACTGTAGAGCATTGGTAAACGGATATAAGTGTTTATTAATGTATTTGTTAACAACTATAACTCCTCCTGTAGGCACCCATAAGTGGAGTGAATAACAATATAGTAAAATTGATGTAATTATATGAAATATGTCTTCATAGGAGAAGTTAGAATTGTTGACTACTGTACATTAATAAGCACTTAAAATGTCCTTATAGCTGCATACAACTACGTTATACATTTATGAAATGTTTGTGTACTTCTTATAAATGCTAAATAGGGGATCTTAAAGTAAAGTGTTACTGATCTGTTGCTATGCATGATTGTGTTTATATGAGTCTCCACCCATCAGAGTCATAACTTCACAAATACCCAAGAGACATATTAGCTTTACGAGTGGACAAAATAACTCAACAGCCAACAATCGAAACTCATAGGTGGAGCCTTGCGTTAATTCAGGCAATGAAGTAAAGCTTCACGTCAGCTGCTTCATTCATGCTTTACCATCAGTGGCTCATTCATTAGCTGCGTGGCTACCAGCTGACAATTGAAATCCAATCATATTCTTACTGGATAGCCATTACAGCCTGACACCTCTCACTACTAATACCCTCATGCCAATACCATATGCGTCTGCAGCTTCCTCGTCCACCACAGCTTCCCCTGCCGTTTTGAAGCTTTTGGTATTGCTCACTTTGCTATCTAATAATGTATGTGTGTCTTTATTAAGAAGGGTTAGTTCTCCCAGCAGAAACCTCATTGCCTCTTGGATTTTTTGAGAGCTCCCTCAAAGAGCAAAGCCTTTTCTGCCAAATATAACTGTATAACGATTGGCTATAAATGGTCAATTCCTTGAGGGAAGTTCCTCTGACTGAGCCGTAGTCATTACTACAAAGAAACTAAGGAGTTTCCATGAAGGAGGCATGACGATTTCATCACCACAGCAAAACAAAAATAACCTCATCCAATTTCTCACAAAAACTGGGGTGAAGGTTTTTTCAGTTGTGATATGTAAGGTTGTTTATGTGATGTAAAAAAGCATTAAATCCAAAGCTTGATATATACATAAAGTTGTGTAAAAACCCACTAAGAATTCTCAGTGGGTGGCATTATGAAGCAGACCACAATGTGTTGTGAACCTTGACCTGACACCACTGACCCTGAGCTGAACCCCACCAGGGTCCAGAGGTCATCAGAGGGCATATTTCATGAGCAGTGTTTGTTTTCCAACTGAGGAGGAGTTACACAGGGAGAGGCACGCTTTGATTCATGGGGTCGTAACATTTCCTGTAGGCCGAAAACGAGTATACAAGCCTGGAGTAAAAATAGTAGGCTACTACATAAAAGAGCACACACACCACTCAGAAAAATTTGTAATTCACCACAGATCCACTCTCAGCCAGCATTACATAAGGGGAAAGAAATGTGAGTCTCAAAAACAAAAGTGAGGATGAAGATCCACAGTGCAGAGCGTTTGTCATATCTGCTGCAGCTGCGATTGGAGTGCGAGTTAGAGGTTTTTCCCTTTGCTTTAATGAGCTTTTCCAGTATGATTAGTAAAAATCCTGGATGTGCTCCCTCCCTGATGGCCCGAACTGTGACTCAGCCTCTGAAAGGCTCCACTGTGAGGATCAACACCACTCACCACACACTCTAGCACCCCTCCCACATTGAACATAGTGAGTCCAGATCTCCTACATCACATGTAACTGGTTCATTTGACATTATGACAAAAATTGAGATATCAGCGATGGTCTGAAGTATGGGAGTCCGGAGACACAAATAGCTAGTAGCAGGGTGAGTGTCGTTTTTCTACTGTGTATGTTCTTCATTATCTTTTCCACGTAAACAGGTTCCTGAAACTTGTGCAGACAGATGGGGTGGTTGTGTTACAGTCTGCTTGGTGTTAAGTGAAAGATGTGTTGAGGGATATACTGAGCCACCAGCGTTGGCCTTAGGAGGCCCATCGCTGAGAGACCGAGAGAGAGAGAGACGGTCAGGAAATTGAGCCCATATGATGTTTTTTCCACCGTCACAAAGTAGATTTAGGAGAGATACAAGGGGAGCCAAGAGAGCGACGTTTCTGTGGGAGTGATGGAAAACAGGAGGAAAAGAGAGGGAGAGAGCGCAGCCCACGCCAAGAGAAAAGAAAGAGAGAAAATAGACGGTGAAAGGAGGCGATTGTGAGAGACACTATCTTTACTCCTGCGTTTCATCTGCGTATGACATCATGCTAACCAAGGGGGAGCTTCTCAGGAGGAGCTGAATGCTTGAATGGACTTGAGGAAATTAACTGCTCCTTCCACAATAAATGTCACTGCATATACATTTCCGACATATCTCTATCAGGCTGTATTATTGTTCCTGAAGCTGAACACTTCAGAAAGACAATCGTTCTTGATCTGAATTCATTTACATATCACTTTCTGGCCTGACTGATAAAAGGAGTTCAAGTTATGGCAGGACAGGAGTAGAAATGTAAAATTTCATGCCATAAATACATTCATTGTAGACATATTGTTTCACTTATTTATGTCTTTCCCTGTTCTGTGTGGTAGTCTAGTGTATTTGAAAGGCATTAAAATGACAAAAATGATTCAGTGGAGGAAAAGTCTAACATCTATGCTTCTTTTACTCCCACAGTCACCTAAAGTGCGCCCTTATTCTGCAATGGACGGCGTCCCCTTCTTCCTCAGCAGAGTTAAACCCGAACCTCCAGAAGACCTGCTCGCTCACGACCTGCACTTCCACACACAGACCGAGCCTGTCGACCTGTCAATCAACAAACCCCGCCCCTCCTTTTCATCCACCACCTCATCATCCTCCCCTCTCAGATCCGCTTTCTCCCCGTCTTCTTTATCGTCGTCATCCTCCTCCTCCTCCTCTCCATCGGTTATCACCTCAGCCTCATCGGTGCTCACGCCAGGCCCTCTGGTCGCCCCCGGAACCGGGGTGAGAGGTCAGCCGTATTTGCACATCCTGCACTCTGTGCCGCCGCCTCCATCCAGCCCTCTGAGCCTGCAGGGAGCAGGGAAGCTGGCCAGCCATGTTCACCGCATCCCAGTTGTGGTACAGTCACTTCCCCTCATGTACACCACTGCCGTTCGATCACCCTCCAGCCTCAACAACGCCATCATGCTACCTCTGCTGGATGAGGCCAAAAGCCAGGGCAAAGGTGAGACCGTGCTCTCCGAACACATTCATATGGGTGGCTTTTTCTTTTGGGATTTCTATTAAACCTCTTTTATAATTTCCAGTAAGTCACGCTGTAATGTAAGGAAATTATGCTTTATGATTCAGACTTTGTGCTAGTACCTCAAGATTATACTCATTTTACATGTCTGATGTGTCTCCAGCTTTAATAGAACATTTCTCCACCAACTGAGAAACATCAATTAGAAATCAATTATCTCACGAATAATACCCTAAGTCAATATAGTTGAATATTTTCAATTACCAGTTGTAAACTATTACAATACACGTTCTAAGGGGTGCTTAAAAGCCTCCCAAAATAATGAAAAACTTTAATTGGAAACCTCTTCATGTCTGACTGTTTCTGGGTCAAAAACAAGGGATGACAAAGATGCTGGCATCAGGCAATGACGAAGTAGCTGCAATACCTATGTGATGGTGCTTGAGATATCCCAATGACAAGCTGTTTATGATGGTATATTTGCCCTGCCTTCTTCAGTCAAAGAACTTGCAGACACAATGCTGTGGAAGCTGACAGTGTGTGTACATTCTTTTAGAGACGGCCCTTCAGGCGATGTTCCCCCCTTTCAGAGAGAAGATGAGGTTTACAGGTTGAAAGGCTCTCTCCGTCTTTAACTGACAGTTTGCTTGGCTGTCTTAAATAGCCTCTGGTGCAGGTAAGCAGGGCCACACCAGTTGTTACCTTTCTTTCTATTGAGAAGCAAAAATCTGGGCCAGTTTGAGTATTAGACATCACTGGCCTGGCCTAGACTGTGTTATTGGTTTTCTCTCTGGGTGTGGTTTTACTCCCAACCACGGGGAGTAGGCCTACAGTAGGTGTTTCTGTCCAACTCCGAGCCATACACAGGGCAACTGTTGGTTGTAAAAGAGGTTGCCTCTCGTCACACCCTGCAGGATGGACAGACACACTTAGACTTTAACTCACACCCATGCATGTACGTGAAAGCAAACAAACAATGTATAATGAGAGCATGTGCTCAGACAGACACTTGGCCGGCTGGGTGCGGTGGTCCCCTTAGAGATGGGCGTTTTAAACGCTGGATGTCTGCTCCCAAGGAGAGGAGAGGAAAGAAGGACGGACAGGAAAAACAACACTTGCATAAGAGGGTGTGGATGGATATTGAAGATTGGTGGCAGACACATGCACGCACACAAATTTACAGTTCAGCATCAGCTCTGCCCAGCTCTGAAGGCACCAAACACAAAAGGAAATGGGGTGAATAAGTGTTGAGTGTTGGGTGTGGTAGATACAGTCACTTTTAATGAGACCGCAGTAGACAACAAGAACATTTTGCCATTTATTAGCCTTAATGTGACTTAATGGGAACATTTACCTGAAAATTCCCACAGTCAAAGTCAAATGAGAAAGAATGAAGTGCTACAAGATATCATATTTTTGTTTAGATGTAAGTTGATTTCTTTTTGGTCCCATCTTATCTGCAGTTTTCCCTTTCAGGTGTCACTATTGGATTGTGGCTGGAAAAAATAAGTTGTTGGCATCGGGGGAGTCACTAACTAAAGTCCATTTCCCCCCATATGGAGTTTAATGT